>NC_044069.1:20262196-20604696 GCF_902167405.1 Gadus morhua
CGCACACACAGACACCCACACACACACAGACACCCACACGCACACACACACGCACACATACACACACACACACACACACACACACACACACACACACACACACACACACATACACACACACACACACACACACACACACACACACACACACACACACACACACACACACACACACCTCCCTGCCCGCTGTCAGAGCCCCGGTCCTCTCTCTTTCACACTAGCCTTCACCCGCCTCCCACCCGGTGGGTGCCGTGCTGTCATGCACCGGCTGTGTGGCTCCATTAAGCATCTCTCCTGCCTGGGGTAGGGTGGGGGTAGGGTGGGGTGGGAGAGGTGGCGGGGGGGGGGGGGCACCTTTGTCTCGTCTGGACCTGAAGTGCTCCCGTGACATGGCAATGGCATTATCACTACAATAACACGTGTGTGTGTGTGTGTGTGTGTGTGTGTGTGTGTGTGTGTGTGTGTGTGTGTGTGTGTGTGTGTGTGTGTGTGTGTGTGTGTGTGTGTGTGTGTGTGCTTGTGTTTATGTATGTGTGTGCGTGCTTGTGTTTGTGATGGCATGTGCGTGTTTTCTTGTGTGTGTGTGTGTGTGTGTGTGTGTGTGTGTGTGTGTGTGTGTGTGTGTGTGTGTGTGTGTGTGTGTGTGTGTGTGTGTGTGTGTGTGTGTGTGTGTGTGGTGACTTCTCTGCGGCATTGCAAGTGAGCTGTTACGACCATGAGGGTTTCGCTTTCCCCCCCCCCCCCCCCCCCCCCCCTCTCACCAGAATGGATCCCTCTCCCTCCCTCTGAAACACAACACCTGGTTCTCGTCTGACCCCTAATTAATTGCCTCATTAGAAAGAGAGACACAAGAAGCAACATTTTGTACAACAACAAAGGGATGTTTCATAAGATTAGAACGATATTTCATATTCCAGATGAATCATGAATACTCGTTGTCATATACCAGTGCCACACTAAATAAATCAATGTTAAGAGCTGGTGCCGGGGAACCAAAATGCTAAGATAGTCACTGTATATTTAACAAAATAAAAACACATTTATAGGACGACTTAATCGCTTCAAACAACCCAATCTTTTACCTTCTATCATCTTATAAATATGTAAAGCAACAAAGCAACAGTAACAATGTAGGATGTCATGCAAATTAAAACCACCCAAAATAAGGACACACATACACCGCAAACATTTCGAGCAAGATTCGACACAACTTACTTTGGGGAACTGCTTGACTGGAATCAACACTTTCTGGCCCAGCTTCATGTTCTTGTTGATGACGACATCGATGAACTTCTCCTCTTCCTTGCCCTCATCTTTCTGGACTTTTTCAATTTCTACAAGAGACAGGAGCATAGGTTGGGAACACGTGAACGGCGGTTCTCAAGAGCGTCTTACCCCACTGAGCTGGCTGCAGGCGTTGGACGCAGTGTGACCTCATGGATGGAAATCAGTGACATAACTACGGACAAGATACCATTCTTGCCCATACACCACACATGGCATTCTGTATTTAATTATTATTTTAATCTTTATTAGAAGAAGGGGTTTAAGGGTTAGAGATATACAAAGCTTGGTTTATTATGATAACAATAATTTTATTTTTTATATTTTTTTCCAGGGTTTAGCCAGCAAAACGATATTAACCATAATCAACAGTCTGGCATTTGCTATTATGAGGAAAGCACTAACATAGACAAGCAGCGGGCACATTGTTGATGATGCAACTTAACATTGTAAAGCATTGCATGAAATGTTCTGACCAAGAAAACACAAAGAAACACCTCTTTGAAACACCTTCTCATGAAACACCTTCTCTTCCAAACCCCTTCTACCCTAAACATGCTTCTGGAATCCGAGTGTGAAGGACAACGTACTGGAATGACCAACTGGTACTTGGAGTGTGTGAATCTTGCTTTCAATGCTAGTTACAGAGCAAAAGACAAGGTAATGTTAGCCTTTGCATCAACCTATCCTCTCAAATGTCTTTCAAGGGCTTTTTGAAGTAGGCTAGCATAAGCTCAAATGTCAAGGTCGTGCAAAAGTCAAACCGAAAGAAAAATGTTGGCCTTTAAAGGCGTTTTTATTTTCAAAAGCTAGAGTTGGCAGGTTTAACAACCAATGGTCCTGGATATAAAGTGTCCAAACCTTTCTCTCTTGAAGTTCTAAACTACTATTAATGTGATGAAATTAAAATAACAAGTAGGCAATTTGTAGTGAAATGCTCAAATGTTTGCAAGCAACACAGCATGCACAAGGAGGTCACAGAATTACGCAGTTGAGGAAGCTATTCAGTGATTGGCAATTTTTTTAGCTATTTATTTAGATATTAGTCAAATACTCATTATCTTAGATTGATCAAATCTACCAGAACAGCAAATTAGAAGCAGCAGTACAGCCAATATCTGAAATTCTCTTCTCTTATTCTTTACTCACAGTATTCAGATTCAGAAATTCAATAAAACACAAACTCTATATATATAGATATACATCCTTCCTCTCTCAAGGGGGGAGACAAAGCTCTGCCTTTATTAACACTGATGCATTGCCTTGTAACCACACCACAGAGCCATCCCTCCATTCCACTAGCTCGCTGCTACCTCCCCGCACGGTGACAAATACCGCACAGTGCCACCAATTCATCACCATGTGTATGGTGTCCAAGTGGGACACGAGTCACCCATCCAGGTGCTATAACCCGCTTGTTCCCGGTCACAGCTACCAGGGCTGGAGGCTGTCCCACGGATGGGACTCAAGCCCACAGAAAGGGTGACACACACACACACACACCGACAAATAAACGGCACGCAAACACAAACACACACAAAGATATAAATGCACACACACTCACACGTATAAAGACATGCACACACACGTATAAATACACATGCAGAGACATAAACACACACACACACACACACACACACACACACACACACACACACACACACACACACACACACACACACACACACACAGATATAAACACAAAATATAAACACACGCGCACACACACACAGATGAGATGGAGTGTGAATACCCCCTAAGCCCCCCCTGGGAGTACAGATGAACATGCAACTCCACACACCCGGGAGCTCCCGAGCTGGGAATCAAACCCACATCCCTGGAGCGCTAGGGCTGTGCCAACGCAGACTAAACCACCACCTCACCACGGTCAGCGGGCTGCTGTGTTGATGTGTATTCAAATGTATCTGCCCCATTACAAACTTGATTCACGCTATTTAAATATCTGACAAACGCCTCGTCTGAGGTGTGTGGAGACTAGAGTAACGTTGACCTTCAAATAAATGATAAAGGTCGTTACGTCTTGCTGTAGCCATGCTCCTGCTCAGAGCTGCTCTTATCATTATGGCGGTATGTACAGTACAGACGCTTGCTTCATGAGACAGGCACGGGGCCCACATGCCAGCTGCCTGACTTCCTATTAGCAACGGATTCACTTAAAAGCAGCCCTGTGATTTAGACCCCTCCACCCTTTCCCTCTCCCTCTCTCCATTTAAAATTCATAAACAGGGTAGATTTGGTGGGATTATGCATGACTACAGCAGCCCAGTGTTGCCGGCTGGCTGGCTGAGTGAAGAAGAGGAGGAGGTGGAGACAACTGGGTCATTAATCCTACTTCAGTTCCACGGCAAGCGGAGGAGATAAATATTGAACATCTACACCCCTGGTGGCGTGCATGTTCTGCTTATTACTTAGCAAGGAACAGACAGCAACAGTCATATGTGATATATTAATATTAGGTTTCATTTTCTCTTCTGTTGACGCTAATAGGAACAACATTTGTCATTTATGAAAGTAGACATGGTTACTTGAATCAAAACGGACTCATGAAATTATATCAAAGGTATTCTTTATTTTTTGTAACTCACTATTATGCTGTGTTTGGACAGCCACAAGTGTAAATAGAGGTTTTAGGTGTGCAGTAACATGTAATGCAGATCAAATATTCTCAAATATTCTGATTCATGTGTACAGTTAGCTTAATTTTCGGTTATGGATAGAAATGTACTTAATGCAACAGAACTACAAGTAAGAACCTACACACACACACACACACACACACACACACACACACACACACACACACACACACACACACACACACACACACACACACACACACACAAACACTACATGCACCCATTCATACACACAGGGCCCTCACAGAACATGACTCCTATCATAGGAGTCATATGTCTTCAACATCCTGTTGAAGACGACCCTGCTGTACGGTTTATTTTATGTTGTCTTTAACCTTTGTGACTTGGTCAATTTGCATAAAGAATTGTTTTCAAATAAATAAAGAAATTGCGATTTTCACGTAATCCTGAAATACATTCAAACAAAAAGTGATTTAGCAATTTAATAACATTTCTCATCCGGTTCAAAACATTGAGGAAAAGTTGTGTCATTGCGTAATGTGGATGTGTAATGTGGACTAACCCTACATATCTGTTGTTGGATGGATATTCAGCAACATGAGCCCAATTAAAGAACATTCTTGCTGAATTGAAACTAAACTAATGGCTGGCATTGAATCACAGAAGCTATGACACAGTGTGCACTGGGAACCAAACCGTAAAAGTCTGGGCTTGGCCAAGGAGGTCTATTAAATCAAGAAAACCTGGGCTGATATTTCAAGTTTACTCAGCTATGTGAAATTGTTTCTCACTTTTGTTGGAAAAAGTAAGCAGAAGATAGTTCAGTACCAACATGACACTAAAGTATATGGAATGCATAGTCAACGTATGCAAGTCTGTACCATTCCCCCGAATTGCTGCCTTGCTTTGTGTTAACGCTGATAAACATTCAGACAAATATGTCAAAAAAATCAATGTTTCAAATGGCTCATCTTATTATTTTGGTGAAACTGCAAGAAAAAGCGAATACTGATAAGACATAGCCCTTATTATAAAACTAAATAATGCTAACGAAAATTACATAACGCAAATACTATCAATCAAACCAAATGTGGTTTACATATTTCTGAAATACAAATATTTCTGAATAAACAATATCAATCAATAGATAACAATGAAAACGGATGATTAACTTACAGCTATTGCCTCTAAGGCCTAAAAGAATAATTGAAAATGATAAACACCATCAAACTTTTCCAATATCGTTTTACAGTACATCAACGAGGGAAAGCCAAAGCACGGAGCACTTCCTGTGAGTCACATCCTGTTTCCTGTCATTTACAACCACGCTCAATAAAATTAAAAGATGATTATAAATGCAATTGAAAGATTTGTAAGCCATTTGCAAACAAACACAATTAATTTTATGTCAGAATAGAGTCAGTTAAAGAATTAATCTAGCACAAAATCCCTTATGATAATTTCTTGAATGTGTGTGTCGACAAACTGCTTCAATCAATAACGTTTATCATATTGTTTCCTAATTTCATTCAGATGCAATTTCCCTTTCTTATGATTATTTCATTAGAAATGAGGTGGTGAGGTTAGTTTCATTCCATTTGTCAGCAAAAAATTAAAATATAGTGTAGCTGTTGCAGTTTATTTATGTGGTTCTCGTGGAGAGAATTTGCTTATTCGGTTTTACCTCTATTTGAAGACAACACAGAGTCCTTACACATGAAACATTTTCTTAGTACAATACAGAGGTGATAATTGACTGATTAAATAAAAGTGAGGGAAATAAACACCTTTCTCAGACAGATTTGTTCATCTCTCTCTTAGGAGAACACAACAACGAGGGTAGACCTCAACTGCACTGAAATGTATCACATACATATTCATAGTTATGGTGGGATACTTTATGTGAGATATCTTATTTGTAATGCAGGCATTAACTAAATTATTATCACAGTGAATTGATGGAAAACCTCAAACAGTCGGAGCGTCACATCTTTATTGATTGGTGGGTAAATACAAACATTTAACAGAGTATTATATATTATCCAAACTCTTAAGATAATGGAGGCAAAAAAAATCTATTATTAAGCTAATAGATTTAAGCATCTTAAAGGAACAAATAAACTGATTACTAAATGTGTATGCCTTCTTGGGTGTAGTGTGCAGTTTGTGTCTGCCCTAGAGGTTAAATATTTAAAAGGTTATTTTCACTTGTTTTAAAGTTTGATAACCTTTGTTTATTTAATTAACTTGGCAGTAACAGCTAAGCAGTCTACTTGCTTAAGTCAATGCATTGCATTTGAATACATTTCTCAATGTAATACTAATGATGCATCTATCAATACAAAGG
This sequence comes from Gadus morhua, assembly GCF_902167405.1. NCBI lineage: Eukaryota > Metazoa > Chordata > Actinopteri > Gadiformes > Gadidae > Gadus > Gadus morhua. The sequence goes on from NC_044069.1 coordinate 20,268,446, forward strand.
AAATACTGCAAACTCAATATAATTAATTATATATAATGTTTGGATTCTATGAAATGAAATCGCTATCATTCACAATCACAATTGTTATTATTAGTATTATTTAAGTGTAAATAAGAACAACGTCACGATTCATACCTGCTTCACTCATTTCATGTGTCCGGCCACTGTGACAAATAATACACACACACACACGCGCACACACACACACACACGCACACACACACACACACACGCACACACACACACACACACACACACACACACACACACACACACACACACACACACACACACACACACACACACACACACACACACACACACACACACACACTCACATTGAGTGTAAACCTTGGTGTCAAGACCGTTCTCCTTTGCTAGTGAGATGGTGACGCTCAGAAAACCTGCTAGCTCCCTTCCTGAAATCTCAATTTTCGCTGTGGCTCCTCTACTGCCATGACAAGGTCAGCCAGGCAGCAGGGATTTGTCTCACCCCCTAATCTGGAGATTACATTCGCCCAGCCCCACCCCCCCCCCCCCCCCCCCCCCCCGTTTCCCCCGAACCCCAGTCCAAACCCTCCCTTTCCTTTCTCTCCCTCCCCCCTCTATCCCCCGTCCCCGTCCCAGCTCCAGAACTCTGCCAGCTTGGCCCTCCACTGTGAGGTAACGAGCCAAGACCCGCTTACAGTGTGGGAGATAATGTTCAGGGACTAAGAGGGAGGAGAAGAGCACCACCACCCCCTCCCCTCACACCCCAGCACCCCTTCGTCGTCCCCCCTTCCCCTTCCCCTCCAATCCCCGGGAGCCCCTCCAATCCCCTGGAGCCTCTGCTTTCGAACAGGTCCCCGCGAAGCATCATGAATGGATGAATGAACCAACAGATGAGTGAGTGAGTGGGTGCATCCGGCGGCAGGCAGCGACACGGCTCTCTGGGTCTTGTTGTCGTGTCAAACGGTGGGACGGTGATGACGGAGGGAAGGGGAACACAACCAGGCGGTCTCCACTTCAGCCTGTGTATCACTGTTACAGTGCAGCCACAGAGAAAGCAGTGAGGGGTGCTTCGGAGAAGTTGTTATGCGTGCTAGCCTGTGGAGGCTCTACCGCTATAGCTTAACCACCAGGGAGCGAGCCATAAAGTCGCACCAATTACGGCTCACTTTCCCCCACCACAATTTGAATAAACATGTACCATTACACTTTGGAAAAAGCATGTTTTCTCATTTCTCGGGGCATTTTCATGATCTTTAGTGCAATACAGCAGGACATTCTGGACAGCATTATTTGCACACTATTAGTTGCAGCTCATTAGCATATGTTTTGTATGCATTTGTAACCGTTGTTAATTTGCAACCCAATGAATGTTTTCTCGGGTGACATTTTAAAAGTGTACTCAACGTCTTTATAGCCTCAGGAAATAAGGGGAATTAAGGCCTACTGTATATACCATGTTTATTTGTCCTGTCAGTCTGCATCACAATGACAAGCAGGAAAATCTTTGAGCTTCGGTTAACATTGTGCTCGGCAGATTATTTTTTCACTCAGTGACCGTTCCCATGGAGAGGAGAACTTTACATAAATAAAACTGGGTTTTAGTTGGAAGGTCCATGTGTGAGGGTGGCCAAGCCATAAGCCAAGCGCTGCTTAGCATGCAGCTGAGTTTGACACGACGATCATTTGGCTCTGAAGGGTTTTCTCCCTAATGAAGAGCATTCCTCACTGCGGCACGGCAAACGGCCGCTTTACACATCATCATCGTCTCCTGGATGCTTCATAAACCATGGGGCTCTTTTATGTCACAGGAGGATAACCTTCTTCATGACAGCGTATGTGTGTGTGGCACACGAATGCTTCATGTGGTATCAGCCTATCGTTGTAACTATGGTGATGTAAATCCACCAACGCGTCTGTGTGGTAGTAAACAGCGTCGCGATGCGAGCCATGCACATAAGAGTCACAATCACTTTTAAAATACTAATATACAATATAATATTTTGACACACTATGTTAAAATGCTTTCACTAACTGCACTGCAGGATTGACTTGAATACAGTTTTACACACACACGCACGCACGCCACACACACACACACACACACACACATAAAAGCACATTGCTTATGCGTGTACCCGTTTCTGGAAGGGGGGTTATCATATCATCAGGAATGTCCTCAAATAAGATTTTGCATAGTCCAATCTGATTGGTCAAGCAGACCCATCGTGGAAAAATGGTCAAATCAATGATGTATTTGTTAATAGATTTGCCTCAATGATACCTCATTTTTTGTGACTTCGGTGTGGTACTAATCTATTGGCTTATCAGGGCTTACCACAGTCGTCTATGGGAGAGGCACAGCACCACTTTATGACCATCCGCCTCGACAAACAAACTATCTCCGGTCTCGGTGGCGAGGGAGTGCTCCGTTCTGTCTGATTATGCACGGAATTCATATCCGATCAAGACAAAACGTTTCAGTGTATGGAACAAATTTGGCAGCATTCAATTTAGCCAAACAGCGACAATTCACTGCCGAGTACCGACAGAAAGAATCATTTTCATATGAGCCTGTGGAATGATGACAACTTCTGTTGACACCGCTTTGTGGATCATCGTTAATGGTTTTGAGATGCTGACTTTAGAATTGTATTTCCTGGCGTTGTGCATCCTTCTAGACTAATGGTCTGAATGTGCTCTTCTTCCAAAATAAATTGATTGGATGGTGCCACTGCAATTTCCCAAAGAGGTTATCAAACAACAACAAGAACTTTATTGAAAGCAAAACATAACACCGCAAATTGCACACAAAAGCCAAATCCCCACCCTGTAAAAAAAAAAAAAAAACTGTACAACTGTAGAACTTCCCAGTAAGTGTTACTGTTACTTTATTATATATTGGAAGTGATAGATGTTATAATTACGTTCTTGGGTATTTGAGGAAATAAGTACCAACATTTACCACCTTATTCCAAATGCAGGCATATTTTATGTTGTATTTTATATATGTTATAATTATACCAGGTTACAGGTTTGTTTATTGTCCTTCCTGATCTCCATACTGTGTGTCTGTGTATGCACGATTAGTCCCAGTGCGCAGGTGGCCACGCCTTCGGGTCGCATTTCATACAGTTGATGGTCAGGACTAGTACGCCTTGCCGGTGAGTGATTATAAACTAGCATGCTAGTAACTGAAATCAAGAATTAATGTCACGGGAATGTTTGTATAATTTCATTGGTTAATTCTGGGTTTTGTGTTTGTGTTTTCGTTGCAGGTTTACTACCACTATCTATCTGTCTAACTAACAGTTATTTTCAACTTGAGAGGCTAGCGTAACTTGGTAGTCAGGCTACGTAGTGCGTGGGTGCTTATTGTTTGTGTGAGTGCAATAAAAGTCCATAAAGTTACTCGAGTTGTATCCGCCGTACTTATCCTGAAACCCTTCCAGTGGGGAGTTTATTGAGCTATAGTAGGTAGCTTGGTGAAAACTGGACAACAACCTTTCGTTTTTTCCTTCTACAAGCCAAGCGATGCTATCTTATCACCTATTAAGAAGATTCAAATATTAAAAACGGCATCTAATAACATCTTTATATCGAAGATTTGAATAATCGGAATATAGGGAGAAGAGAGACATGTTCCTGTCATGCTAAACCTTAGAGGTACAAAGGTTTGTACAAACAAATGCCAATTCGTTAGAACGGATGAAATTCGTGTAAGCGTTGACATGCCAATTTTACAGAGGATGTTAACGGTTGATAACTTGGCAGCGCAGACATCCCAGCATGCATTTCAGCATTCAAGCGAGGAGCTGCTTTACCAGCGAGCAGGCATCGTCTTAAACTGTCAACCGCGTTCTGCTTGCTTGTGACCTTGTAGGTTACAAGAACCACCATCAAGAGCCTTCTCCCCAAGAACATGAGTCTGTTCTTTGCATTCTTGGTATGTAGAAAGGCCAAACATGAGACACAGACACAGCAGTGGTTAATGTCAGAGTTTAAAGGAAAGTGTTGCAGTTGAGGCAAGGTATGTAAGGCTGACCAGAGTATCTACAATTCAGCACCACAATTACAGATATGTTACAGATACACTAAGCAACGGTTGTTTGAGAAAACCGCCATTCTCGTTTCAGAGCAAAATCAAGCACGAGTAACAAAGTCTGTTAGGCCTAGAATCTAAAAGTAATTCCAGCACAACTGTTAAAAACAAATTAATGAAATGTTAGGAAACGTGTTATTATAGTTATGTTCCTCCATCTGAATTGAAGTATGCTAAATCCAAGTTTCCTGAGTGAAAAACCCAAAGCTGCGGCACAAAAGAACATCAAAGATGTGGCCAAACACCACCATACTGTCGGCTATCAGCGCTCGTCACTCAACCGCACTACCCACACCTCTCCTTAGCACTGCCTCTTACGGCGGTAAAATCTACACATTTAACATCTCAAAGTACAAAGGAGGCAGGTTAACGTGCCTTCCCACACAATACAGCGCTATCTCTCTGTCACTGTCTTTATCCTCCATCTCCTTAGCTCTTTGTCTTTCGCTCCCTCTCTTTTTGTCCCCTTTTTCCAATTAGGCCTGAGTTGAATCCCTGTCCCTGTCCCCCTCGTTCCCCTTCTGACAACAAAGCCGAGGGCGCCGGGCGACCCCGCTACAGGCTCGCTATCTGTGTTCGATTTCTGAACATGCACAACAACAGCTACTAGCACTGGAGAGGACCCAGGCCGGTTGGGGGGGATGAATGGTGGAGCGCAGCCGGGACCATGAATCACTTAAAACAGCGTACGGCCGTATTCATAGACAATTACTCATCGCTGTGGTTTATATAGAGAGGAAAACACAAAAGGACAAGTACTCTGTGGCCGCTGATAGGGAAGGCTGTGGGGTGGTGGAGGGGGGGGGGGGTTGGTCGAATACTTGAACAAACCGCTCAAAAACTCGAACAATCCCATGATTAACAAAAGTGGATGCTTATCAGTTCCACATCCCTTCGGCCGGACGGAGTATCCCATGCAAGCGTCACCCGGTCGTCAGAGAGTGAGGTTGGAGCGGGAACAGGGGTGGCAGGATGGGGATGAGGAGGGAGGATGGAGAAGGATGAGGGGGGGGGGGGGGGGCTTCAATGCACATCACTACTTCCAGCCCGGCATTATCAGAATACACTGAGTCATCACTTCCTGTGACGCGGCACCGCCTTTCACTTCCCATTTCAGATCCTCATCACCGGGCGTCGATTAAGAGCTGCTTGAGGCTCAGGAGCCACGTGAGTGGCCCGCGGGCACCGCAGAGGGCCGCATGTGGTCGACCCCAGACGCCGCACGCCGCGGTTCATGGAAAGGCTTCGCAACAGGATAGTAATCGGCAGCATGAGTACATTTATTTAAAAGAATGCTGAGATTGATCATTTGTACGATATTAAAGGGGTTTTAATAATAATGCCATCCAGAATGTCCCGTTCTCCAGATGTACAACCTTCTACGGCCTCCTGCCAGGGCCCGCTGTCCCAGCCTGGAAGAGCCATTCACACACATTGCTCATGTCTGTAATCAATCAAAAGATTCTAAAAAAGGAACAATCAAATAGAGGCTTTTAGCTGCGTCAAACACGCTGCCCTTTGAGCGCTGTCAGAGATAGCGCTGGCACCAGGCCGTGGAAAGCCTTATTTTTGGCGAATGATTTACCGGAACAAATGCATCCTCTGTTGTTTGATTACTAGAGATTATCCGTAAGGGTTTTTTACATTTGGGATTAATGGCTCAATCTCATTTGAGCGTGTGATCATATGGCAGTTACTGTTGTACCATCGTCTCTGCAATGGATTACCGACTGACTGAGTAGCATGACAACAATTCAAGAGTGTTTTTCACGGTCTGCATTCATTCCCATTGTGGCATGCAAAGGGTTGTCACTTTCATGCAAGGTTTTTGTTTTCTAAAGGTCCTTTACATTGTACGCAAACAGGATTTTGCCACGTCAATAAAATTATTACAAATCCGGGAGCTGAATGGGTGTGCATAGACGACGCAATTTCAGTTTTTGAGGGAAAGTGATTTTAATACTACTCGCATCAAGGTCGATTTTTTACGGCCCTAGCCAGAGAATAAATCTGTTTAACCAATCAGGATCCTGTGTCTTTGTCCAAGGGACCATGGTCAATGTATATGTTGGAGGACATGGTGGAGGTAACAGGCTATTTATGTTTCTCAATACACTCTTATTGCATCCATAGTAGTAAACTACATTTATAGACCTATAGTTATCGCTATCTGTTGATATGATGTTACAAGCCAAGGTTTACTTGCACTGTGATACAGGAATGTAGGTTGCTGTTGACAACATGAAGGTGTGCAGTTGGATTGAAAGTTTGAAATGAATAGATTGAATACCAACTCTCTCCAAAAGAGTGATAGCAAACTTTTAGTTTATTCGAACAGGGAAACAACCTCAAAATCCAACGTCTCCAAAACAGGTTTGTATCAAAGAGTGCAAAACATAATCCCCCTTATCCAGGAACTGCCATTCGCTGCACTATTTTACACCTGCAACTCAAAATAATTTAATCCTCTAATTACATCAAATATTTTCGTTAAAGAACGGAACATAAGCTTGTCTTTACAAGGCTTGGATGCCTCGTTCATCTGTCATATTCGCCGGCGTGATTATTAATATAAATTCTTTAATATAAATGATTATATAAAAAAATATATTAAGTAATTATACTAATTAATATAAATTAATATAAAGATTTGTGTCGAGGCTGATGTAATAGTTATGAAGCTAAAAACGACTTAAAACAGTTTCGTGTTCTGCTGCCTTGTATTATGAAATTAACAGAAAAACACTTTTTATCGAATCGTATTATTATTATATAATTTTTATATTTTTATAAATAACATATTTTTAAAAAAAAACGTATTATTCAAACTGTATCTTATTTTACAGGTCTCATTATATAGGTTAACCTCTATTGAATGAATGGTAAATAATTGTTGCATCCATAATTCATAAAAAATGGTGGTTAAACCCCCCCAACCCAGAGAGGGACTCCGATAAACAAGAGGAATGGTTTGTGGGTCATCTGGACACACTTCCTATATCATTAATAGTTGCTTCAAAACTTTTTCTTGATCAACAGAGACAGAATATGGCTCTCAAAGGACCACAGCCTTTCATGTGCTCTGCCCAATAGCGACAGTGCTGTTTTGACCGTCTGAATCACAATTTATGAAGATTAGCTTGAGGTGAAACAAGTGGGACAAAAAGGAAGGTCCACAAAAGAAAAGGCAAGAGAAGCATATAAAAGAGCATGCTGTGTTTCAGGCTTGCGATAAACATGGTGAGTCACAGCAAGATGACTTCTGGGTCACTGTGCTCTGAGGGGATTTTTTTTTTTTTGAAGTTAACAGTAAAACTAGATCTTTTTTAAATTAGAAATATCTCTATGTTTCTATGACTACAATGCTATTTTCCCATGCACAAAAGATGAAAATAATGTGCCCTGCAATTGAAAGGTTCCCCACTCAGATTATCTTTAGAGTTTTGAGAACCTCAGAGGCTTTGTTGTGGAATTACTACAATCAATTTGGTTAATTTGTGTTTTTTGTAGCTTGACTCAATTTTTCATCGCTGTACCCAGTGATAAATGGTTTAAACAAAGTTATAAGGTTTCTTATTTTTTACACTATATTCCCTTGGTGTCATGCACAATACATCTAAATTAGGATAAAAGATTAGGCAAAGATTCTTTAATTAGTTCTTGAACCTATTAAATAGTAATGCTTCCTATTATTTCCACAATTCTTGAAATAGAACCACCATTATAATGACTGTCAAACTTTTAATTAAAAAAGGACTTAAATTAATTCAAAGTGATCAAATATTAATACACAAAGTGTGGTAATTTCTCTTGGCTGGCACATGTTCTTTGTGATGAAGTGGCCATGTGAAACATTTGTCTCCCAGAACATTGGTGTGAGAGTGGACACTTGACCCTTAATGATGGGCAAAAATTCAAACCTGCGTTCAAGTAAAAAAAAGGTGCCTTCATTAATTCAGGTAATTCATATGAAACGGAAAAAGCATTTTTCCCACCTTTGTTTTACTAATCAAAGACAAAGTTCTCCATTGAATTCAAGTTTAGTAAGAAAATACCCTCGGTTAATTTAAAATGGTAACAAGGGGAAAAAACAGAGCATGAACAGATCCAAACGTACTTGAAAGAACTTAAATTAAAGTTACAGTTAAAGTATACCACTCTACCACGTGTACTTTACAGTCAACAGGGATTTCTCCGTAGGAATAAAAATGAGCGAAAACAAAGCGTTCCTCCCCACTCCGCCTATCCCCTCCGCATGCACCCCCCTCTGTTATGCACGCCCAACCACACTCCCCAGGCACCGTGGGCCGGGTCTGGGCACCACTGAAGAGTTCTCCTGCAGCCCATCACTCAGTGTCCCGTAGCTCCGTCTACGGTTACAGTAAGTGATACCCTTGAATGGACAGGAGGAAACCCGACTCCCCACATCGCTCTGCTCTCCCTAGACCCGCCAACACTGAAGCCATTGTTCACTTTTGCTTTTCTGCACACCTTTCACTTCGGAGCATCCAGAGGCAGAGGAAAAAACCCACCGGAGACACACTTCTAAAATTAGCCATGTCGCACATGGGTGGTAAAGGACAAGCGAGGAAATACAACCAACAGCCAATCCCGGCATCAACGAGTCTAGGCTCAATTAAACCCACCCCCCCTGAAAGAAAATCATTATAGGATTTCACACACACACACAAACACGCCCCTCTACATCTTCAGTTCAATACAAGATCAAAATCAGAGACGGCCTTTACCTTAAAAAGACTGAGCGGCCCCAATCATCATCAGGGCCAGAGACTGAGATAAGGCCAATGGGGAGAGTGGAAGAGAGAGAGAGGGGGGGGGGGGAGCTTGGGGGATAGTTAGTGTTGAGGCAAGCTGGGGAGGGGAAGGCCCTGTGCTGAACGGGCAGCAGCCAAACTGATGGATTACACCGGCTCTCTCTGGGGTAAATGGACACCGGCAGCCTGTTCCCTCTTAACAATGTCTCAGCCTGTATCGCCATTGAAACGTCTCCAAAGATGAAGGCCAACATGCAGCCGAGCCACTTAATCTGAGGCAGAGAGGCTGCATTCCCTGCCACAAGCAAACTGCTTCAAGAGCGCACACTTTCTTCCAAGCACCCACACATATACACAAGCAAACGTGCGCACAAACACACACACGCATACCCACATACACACACACACACACACTCACACACACACACACACACACGTACACGCATGCGCACACACACGCCCAACCTCCCCATCCAAAGAGATCTTTTCTAAACAAATCTGATATCGTTTTCGCGGAAAAATGACTCGTCAAGCAATACCAATATCATCTCAGAGCCAGAGATGCTGTGCTGGAAACAAGACAATCCAGTCAGCCCATCGATTCAGTCAACACTAATTGCCGGGAAAGAGGCCCGTATTGCTTTCATACATATTATTCATACTACTCATGGCCATTTGCACCGCTGCCGTGCGTAAAGTGACTTGGAGGGGGCCAGGTTTGGAGTGCGGTTGCAGAGGTTATGACAACAGGGACCATTATTGCCTCAACGGTTATAAAGGGACGTGCTTTACTTATTTTTTGTTTTCGATGACAACAACGGCTTAAGTGCGTAACTGAGCGCCCGGGGGAAACAAAGGTCAGACTGAATAAAGCCCGAGCTTTGGAGCTAATAGGGAGACATGGAGGAGGCAGTACGAACCAAGCAGCATGCTCAGTCACTCAATCACCCACTGTTTTACCTAATTCACCCATTCACACGCACACTTGCTCATTCGCACTCATTCCCTCACTCAATCACTCTCACACACGCTTGTTGGCTCACACACTCACACACACACTCGCTCGCCCGCTCACGCACTCCTCGTAACACTTAGTCCATTACTCATTAATTGACACACTCACTCACTCGCATGCTCACTCATACACTTGTTCACTCTCCCACGCTCACTCCCTAGCCATTCATTCACACTAACACACTCACTCACACACTCCTCACAAGAGTCCTTGACTTTTTAGATTTTGCTGAGAGAGAGACAGAAACAGAGATGGCGTTATACCACCATTCTATATTGGACGGGCTCTGCAAGATTCGACTTGTGCGGCTTGGCTCAGGAAGGTTGACGTGTAACCGGTAGGTTGCTAGTTCGATCCCCGGCTCCTATATCCAGTGTCTCCAGTGTTGCATGCATTCACTGCCGTGACCCTGTGTATGAGTCATTGCAAGTCGTTTTGGATAAAAGCCCTAAACAAAAAATGAAAATGCAATAGATATAAATTGAATTATCATCATTCTCCAGTCATCAAACAACTCTGGAAGAATATCGTAGTACGATATTGCGTCATATTTTCGTCCCGTAAAACATAAAGCGTTCATAGCCACTTAGGTAGCCGTTCAAAACAGCTGGCTACTCAATGAATAGAGAAAGTCATTTTTGGAACGTTTTTCAAACGTAACAAAAGAAAATAGAAACAACAAATATTACCCCCCCCCCCCCCCTCCCCCGACGCCAGGAGGGCCCGTCGCTCAGCGACCGTAATGGTGGGGATTCACGTCGATAGGTAGCACGCTAATAACCACAATCACAGAGGAAGAGAGAGCTTTGGAGGTAGAAAGCCATTGTACAACTTAGGGCCCGTAATTACAGCTCCCGGCGGGGGTGGGGGGCGCCTGGAGACGCCCGGGGAAGGCCTTGAACGGGTGTGTCTGCCGTTCTGCTACTCCACCGCTCCACCACTGCCACCTTCATGCTCCTGTTCTCTAGTGATACAGCAGTGATTCTGTGAGCGAGCGCTCCCGGGCCCCTTTGGGGGCCCGGGAGCGGGCTCGTCGAGACGAACGGCGCAGCGCTGCCAAGCACTTAGCCGCCTCCCCGGGACGCTCATCCACGGAGAACCAGAGGGGAAGAGAACGAACCTGGCAGTGGGGGGCTTTGAACAGAGGAGGAGGAGGAACCCCCACCGGGCTGGGGGCGAGAGCACATGGGGGGGGTCGACCAGAACGGGATTGTCAAATTTTGAAAAAGGGCAAAAGACAAAAAAGAATGTATCCGTTTTATTTTTCGTGTAAGGGGCCCATTGTGGCTGCTCTCCTGCCCGTGACTTCAGTTCAATCTCTCTTTTCAATCTCCCGGTTCCTCTCCCCCGCCCAGAGCCGCCAGGGCACCCTGCTAGCCCTGAGTGGCGTTAAGACGCCGAAATTAAGCTAGCCCTCTAAATGGAGAGAGAGAGAGAGAGAGAGAGAGAGAGAGAGAGAGAGAGAGAGAGAGAGAGAGAGAGAGAGAGAGAGAGGCAGAAGGAGAGAGAGACAGCGACAGAGACAGAGAGAGAGAGAGAGCGAGCAATAATGAGAAAGGGCGAGATACAGAGCGAGAGATCCTTTGGCCATCTTCTATTGTATATCTCGCGTTACAAAGAGCATTTTTCATTAGCTCGCCAGATCCCCTTCCCAGCCCCCGGCCAACCCCATCCAACACCCCCACCCAGCCCGCACGTATTCACTTATCCCTACCACATAGGCAGGGGGATACGTGTGATCAAGTAGCCAGGGAGGCTGACGGCCGGCAAATAATGACTTAGTGTGTGTCTGTGTGTGTGTGTGCGTCTGCATGTGCATGTGCGTATGTGTGTGTGTGTGTGTGTGTGTGTTTGTGTGTGTGTGTGTGTGTGTGTGTGTGTGTGTGTGTGTGTGTGTGTGTGTGTGTGTGTGTGTGTGTGTGTGTGTGTGTGTGTGTGTGTGTGTGTGTGTGCTAGAGGACAGGACAGTGCGCGGGCGGGCGGGATTAAAGGCACGGTGGTGGGGGTTGGGGGGCGGTGTCTACGGAGCGGCGCTGAACCTCGTTATCCACCGTCCTGACTCCGTGTCTCCGGCTCCTTGGCTCTCTGGCGCCCGTACCCTGGAGAGGGTGCGCCGCCAAACAAGATGAGCCGCTATGTTGTTGTCCGTGGTCGAACACAAGTGGCTCAGCAAAGCCCTGACCATCCGGAAGATCAACCCCCGGTCCAGGTTCGCCCCGGGGCCCGACCTATGTGCCGCCGACCGCGGCGTCTCCGCCTCTGATTGCTCGGATTGTTCTGTTTGATGCTTGTTGACGTCTGTCTTCTGTTGCCACGAAGATAAATAAATAAATGCTGTGCTATATTCAAGGGCTGGCGTGCTGGCGTAGGTATTGTGGCCATGGCTACATGAGCTTTGTGCGTTCTCCTTATCAACTGTATTTATGTAGCACAAGAATGGTCAATTAATACATAATAATAACCGTTTGCTAATTATTTATTGTTATGGTTTGATTTTGAACCTATATTTATTTTATTATACATTATTATTTACTTTTCAGTTTCTTCCAATACCTGATAATAACACATTTGCAAATATTGGCAGTAGAGACAAATGTAAAATAACTACATTACACCAATCAGGAAATGCCATATTGATCACCGCGTGCGTAGCCTGAACAGCGGCAGAGCGTGGTATGTTTACAAACACTGGCAACCTGGGATTGGTCGAGGGGCTGGTTGAGGGTGACTGACATGAAGAGAAGAAAGTGCATGATGAGCTAAGCCTGCACCCTAAGCACGACAGTCTGCTGAATGTCAGCCTATCAAGCTCACCAAATCCTGCCCCAAATTCAGCACTTGCGTCAATGGAGTTTTTTACACCGTTGGTTATGATTTAAGGCATCGGTTATATCTGGCAGTGTTTCCGATGCTGATTTAAAAATGAGTATAAGCAGCGTCAGACAGCACCGAAATAAATAGCATACGTGCACAATCTCACATTTTCTGCCAGCTGAGTTCATAAGGAATAGACAGGACAATTTCCTGTCCCTTAAAAATAATAGGAGGAGAAAGAGTTGCATTGAATTGTCATATGACGATTTCTCACATTGATAATGTTTATCAATCTACAAAAATAAAACGAGTATTGTCACAGAGACTCGATCAAAGTGGCCTTGAAAGTGATGAGAAAGTGATGTTTTATGATTATGGATTTAAAGGTTGAAGTAAAAATAATAATTCTCCTTCGCTGCATTTTATTACTGTTTTTATGTGTATGCAGAATGAGGAGTGAGTGTGTGTGTGTGTGTGTGTGTGTGTGTGTGTGTGTGTGTGTGTGTGTGTGTGTGTGTGTGTGTGTGTGTGTGTGTGTGTGTGTGTGTGTGTGTGTGTGTGTGTGTGTGTGTGCGTGGGTGCGACTGCGTGTCGGTCGATGTGTGTCTGTATGTGCGTGAATGCACGCACGTGTGAGTATCTTTGTGCCTGTGTGTACATTATGTGAGTCTCAATACACTTCCTCAGATCTCTTATTTGTTGGACAACGTCCAAGAAAAAGAATCGTTATGCACCGCAAACATTTAGCAGAGAAACATGCTGCGTACGACCAACCTCAGAACACAACCAGCTCTGACTATGAGCAGGGCCACAAAGCAGCAACCGTAATATCTCACAGGAAATGACACAAGTAGAATCCCCACTATCACGGCTATTCACCGGCGCCGACCAATATTTTATCTCTTCTATCTAAAATGTTTCTCGTGCAAAGCGCCGGCTTAGTTACCGAACAAAGTCAGCACTTCCTTGTAAGCTAGGAGGAGGAATCAACAATGAGGAGAAAGGCGGTTCATCCGTCTCCCCCCTCCCAGGGGTGAGCCTGATCCTACTACGCTACATCCATGATGCACACCCAGCCTCTCCCCCCTCCGTACGCCTGCCCGTGATGACAGATTAATATTATAGAGCAACGTGAAGGAGAAGAAAACACTTACATGAATGATGTATCGGTGTATTGTGCCTGCTTGGGGCATCTGGGCCGATGCATATGCAGCAGAGGTTGAAACAGACCCCGTCTACCTACCCCTGCCCCCCTGCCACCACCAGCGCTCTCCCTTTTAGAGTGAGCCAGCGCCAGGCTGTCAGGGAGGATGAAAATATGCCTGGCTTCATTCAGCGGTGCTGGGCTCCTGGGGAGACCAGGGACAGGTAGAGCCTAATGGACTACTCTGGGACACGGCGGGAGCACCGACGCAGACGCCACCGCCGGCACTGTCGTCTCGCCCTCCATCTCTCTCTCTCTCTCTCTCTCTCTCTCTCTCTCTCTCTCTCTCTCTCTCTCTCTCTCTCTCTCTCTCGCTCTCTCGCTCTCTCTCTCTCTCTCTCCCCCTCTCTCTCTCTCTCTCTCTCTCTCGCTCTCTCGCTCACTCTTTCTCTTTCCTTCTCTCCTGCCCTCTCTCCCTCTCTCTCTGTCTCTTTCTCTTTCTTTCTCGCTCTTTTCTTTTCTCTCTCGCTCTCTCTCTCTTTCTTTTTCATTTCCGCACTCTTTCTCTCTCTTTTTCTCTTTCCTTCTCTTCCAGTTTCTCTCGCCCTCTCCCGCTCTCCATTGCTTTTCTTCTTCAGGGAGGACCATTTTTATGGTAATCCATGTCCGAGGGCCACAGAGGGCACCGGAGGGGACCATGCCCGGACTTAGTTACTGTAAACTACCGAGTGCCCTCTAGGTGGAGGTGGTGCTGGCCGTGGTGTTATTTTTTTTTACCATTTTGACCTACACTACATCATAATGGGATTTCAACTGTGTTTGTGGTTCAGTGGGTGTTTGCTTGTGTGTGTGTGTGTGTGTGTGTGTGTGTGTGTGTGTGTGTGTGTGTGTGTGTGTGTGTGTGTGTGTGTGTGTGTGTGTGTGTGTGTGTGTGTGTGTGTGTGTGTGTGTGTGTGTGTGTGTCTGTGTGTGTGTGTGTGTGTGTCTGTGTGTGTGTTTGGGTGATTGTTATTATTTGTGTGTGTGTGAGCATAAATCAGAAGCATTTCATGTGTGATAGCCTCTGCATTTGCTAGCACACATATTTAAATCCTCGTCTACTCAACTGCCCATTTCTTCTGTTAAGTGAGAACTAGATCTATCATAAACTGTCACTTGGGCATGTGCTGCCAAATGAGGAAGAGGGAGAGATAGAGAGAGAGAGAATGAGAGAGAAAGAAAGTAGGGGAGAGATAAAGAGAGAGGGGGAGAGCGAGAAAGCGTGAGAGTGCGAAAGACAAAGAGCGGAGAGAGGGAGGAAGAGAGAGAAAAATAGGGGGATAAGAGCGTGTCAGGATAAGGGTAATAAACAGAGAGAGTAAGGAAGAGAGAGAGAGAGAGAAAGAGAGAGAGAGAGTGTTAGAGTGAGAGAGACAGAGGGAGAGAGAGAGTGTGAGAGAGAGAGAATGGCATAGAGCTGACACACTGATTGACAGAGAGGAAATTGAAGTGTCACACGAAACATGTAAACCATATTTTCGCTCCCCGCTCTCATTCGCCGCCACATCACTGGAGTCAAACAACCAGAGCGGGAAGAAAATGAAAATTAAATGTGGAAGAAGAGGTTGGGGAAATGTGGAGATGAGGTTAGCACTTACACACTACACGCTGCATTTGTAGAAATAGTTGTGGACCAAAATGTAATTCTGTACAGGTGTGTGTTTGTGCTGTTGCTGAAGGAGCCAAACGTGCGCTAATATCAATTGACAGATAAGGGAGCTGTGGCATGAAAGCACTGGATTTAATACGGCTGTGAGAGGAAACAGGGGGGAGGGGAGAGGCGCCTGGTGAGGTGTGTGTGTGTGTGTGTGTGTGGGGGGGGGGGGGGGGGGGGGGGGTTGGTGTATAGCCCTACAGGGAAAGGTGGCGATTCAGCGCTGCACATGGAAGACATGGCATGCTGTCATCTGAGAATCAGTAGTGAGAATCAGTCTTCACACCACGTCAGACGCTTCTGTCAAGGCCTTAGTGGCCGTAGAGCCCTAAATCCCAGGGCTGGAATGGTAAAGTACCGCAGCATCAAGAAAACTGTGATCCTCCAACTGTCAAAACAGCACCAGTACCAACCTAAGGTAGCCACAGTAGCTAACAGTAGCTAGCGTGCCTTTGTTTACATTGTGTCTCCCTGAGTGTATATGTGTGTATACGTTAAAGTGGGTGTTTTTGTCTTTCACACACACACACACAAACACACACACACACACACACACACGCACACACACACACACACACACACGCACACGCAGACTCTTTTTCTGTGGGATGAACTATGTACACAAACAAAGTTCTGCGTCTGCCATGTACACAAAAAGATTGGTGCAAATAATTAAAATGTGGTGAAAAATAAACATTTCAGACTAACTATGTCCATAGTAACTATGTTATGTGTACAGTATTTATGTACACATAACTCTAGGCTACTAAGGTTGCATATTTTATGTATATATATATCATAAATGTTAATTGATTACTTATTTAGCATTGTGGTTACTCCCAGCAGTGCCTGAGGTTTGAGAAACTCTAACGAAAATATACGGAATAGATAACTGAATACTGTGCTATACAACTAATTGATTTGGATGGTTTTTTTTCTGCCTATTATTATAGTATGAGAAAATGGCACGCCAAGATCCATGTTATTTATTTATTTTAAAGGATGGCTTTGGAAGGCTTACTAGCAGCCGTGGGCAGGTGATAATGAGGCTCCGGTCTGGGCGAGAGAGGCCACATACACACTCCTCTTTTACCATGATATATGCAAAAAGAACGTCAGAATTAGACCTGCGTTTATGTTTAAAGCATCAGTGTGTACAGTATGTGTTTTCCCGTATCTCCCTGCCCCCTCTTTCAACACATTGGAGATGAATATGAGATTCAAATGCATCAAAGCATCCCATAATAAATGCTTTCATAATGTTACTATCATTACCATCATAATGATTTTCTTTCATTCATTTGTAACTATATTCAATCCGCATTCATTAGAATAGCACATTAAACTGGGCTCATTTCTTTATTTCGAGGAACCAAGAACTTAGGAGTGCATCATGCACTGTGTGAACTGTGGGTTAACTTTAGGTCAACGTTTGATTGGCTAAAGTCCCTCAGTATTGCCAGTACTAATGCTATAGTCAGATAAATAAATAATAGTATGTGAAGCTTCAGCTGAAGCTGAGGATGAAATGCATATGCATGAACCTTACACATGATAATGACCATGATGATACATTTTTGAGGACTTAATGGAGATATTGATGAGGAAATTATTAACATTGAGGTAATAATAATAATAATGAAAGCTTAAAAAAGTAACCTGATATATAGTATTGCTCGTCATTTTGGTCATTGAATTATAAAACAGAAAACAAACATATGAGCATGGTGAAAGCAAGTGAATAATAATAAAAATAAGAAGTTTGTTTTTTGAGTGGTGGTTATGAAGATATCAAGGATAAGTTGTTGGTACGACCTGTCTTAGACCCTGGATACCGTGGACCTGCAGTAACACCTTCACCGCTCGTTCCCAGAGGGCCACGACAGCAGCAAATGCATATCTAATTAAGGATGTCTCAGTTTAAATATCAGTAGGCGCTCCCAGGTATTTGACTCGGGTTATGCTAATGAAACTCCGGCCTGAGACGGCATGGGTGGTGATGTGTTGTCTGGGCTGATCTGTTGGTGAGGCTTGTCCCGAAAGGAGAACTCATCAATCAATGATGTCATCCACCTAAGCCCGCGATAACCGTAATGAAAAATAATGGGGAGAAAACACTTCCCCTATCAGTAAATGCCGGAGGTCAAAGGTTGCTGTCGAGGGACGAGTGCAGTTTATGTAATTTTGCCTCTTTTCCAAAGGTTGTGGGGGGAAATGCTCAAGGGGTATATCACAGGAGGATTGCATGAGCTGAGTTCTTCCCCTCCAGCTGTATGGTATGTTTTGCTTGTGATTACTGTAACATACCTACAGTATCACCCAGCAATGATTTCCAATAGCTGCCGTTGACCCCCATGGGCGAAAGCAGGGAGAAGGTCACGGAAAATTTGGTTGATATGGTAACCACAGCAACCATGTTGACACCCTCCTGGGACACGCCAGATGAATCAGGGATGGATGGAGGATGGGTGGATTGAGGATTGGTGGATTGATGATGGGTGGGTTGATGATTGGTGGAGTGATGATGGGTGGATTGTTGATTGGTGGATTGATGATGGGTGGGTTAATGATTGGTGCATTGTTGATTGGTGGATTGATGATTGGTGGGTTGATGATTGGTGGATTGATGATGGGTGGATTGATGATGGTTGGATTGATGATTGGTGGGTTGATGATTGGTGGATTGATGATGGGTGGATTGATGATGGTTGGGTTAATGATGGGTGGAGTGATGATGGGTGGATTGATGATGGTTGGGTTAATGATGGGTGGGTTGATGATGGGTATGCTAGATGGATAGATTTGTGGATGGAGGGATGGACCAGATGGATGGATGGAGGGAGCGATAGAGAAGATGGATGAATGGCAAAAGTACATCTGGGTCATTTTGTGAGGAAACATTAATAAGAAAAAGTCAACGATTAGGGCCAGAGGAAACAACGTTTCAACCAATAGAGCAAATTGAAGAAACATAACATAAATGTGGTACTCCTGGATCAATACGAGCGGGACATGGGACAGCTGAGTCCATAAAAAAAAGAGAAAGATCATCCCAGGGAGCATATTCAATAATGTGGATCGGTGAGCGTTGGGCTGCATGCTATTTATCTTCTATTAACAGCCCTGCCCGGCAGTTATGGAGCGGGGTCTTTGTGTGTTTACCGTTAACTGACAGGGTCAAGCCTCAGAGGTTGTGCTGATGTGTGGAGCTGGCGGTGGTGAACACACGACACATTTCTCTTTCTTGGGTTATCATCGCCATCGTGGCCGTCCATCAGACATAGGATATGCGAAGCCTCAGGGTGTAGTGTACAAAGGGCAGCCGACAACCAGCATGTCCACGTCTCCTTCCCGGCTTCCTTTGCCTCTACAACATTGCTTATATCAGGCCGACATGGAGGAACAATTCATTTCCTTGTGTTGAAATACCCTTGTGTTGGTGGTGGTTGCTGGTGTTATTTTTGGATCATCGATAGGTTAAGAGCACTTACAATAGGTAGCCTCCATTACTAACTAAATCTTTCCGAAGTAAGGCACTCAATTTAAAACAATCTTCCCGAACTCTGTGTGCGCACGAGTGTGAGTGTGTATGTGTGTGTGTGTGTGTGTGTGTGTGCGAGCATGCGTGTGTGTGTGTGTGTATGTGCGTGTGTGTGTGTGTGTGTGTGTGTGTGTATGTGTGTGCGCTCATGCGTTCTTTAATGACAAGGACAGACACTATTACCGGGCCTGGACAGAAGCGTTCCCATTACGCACTGCAGCATCTCGTGAGACTGCCCTTAAGTATGGACCCACTCAATCATGACAAGCGCAAACGCGCGTCTGAAACGAAATGGGTCACATGATACTTTAAATAAATATGATAATGAGGCAGACGCCACTGGTAGCCGGGGGCTTTATTTGTGAAGTGTTAGGATGGTGGGGGGTGGATGTAGATTGTGACATGGCCTTGTAGGCTTGCCTCCTGTATGACAGAAAGAGCGCATTGGCCATGGAGATATCGGCTGGTGTTGTTTCCGTTGCGTGTCACACACTAGTGTCTAGCTTTGGTCAAACACAATGCGAAAGTTTTGTATTTAACACAATTAAATGGACCAACAAAGTAGTATATGCCTCACATATAAAGTAGTATGTGGTGTAGAACTAGAAAATAGATTTCTTCTTCAGTTTACTCTAAATTATAAACGTGTAATTATTGTTCAAATTTAATATGTATTATCAAAGTCATGATGCGTGAGATTGAGACAATATTTAAATCAACCAGCATTGACTACAGTTATGTCCGGTTACACTAAGCTACAAGCTAGATTAACACACATTGAAACTTTAAACCATTTACAACTATATTTGTGTAAAATATATCTATGATATATTAATTAATAATAATAATAATAGTTTATGTCATTAAACATATATTCAACATACGTATGATATTGGCAAATGCAGGGATCTCTCTCTCTCTCTCTCTCTCTCTCTCTCTCTCTCTCTCTCTCTCTCTCTCTCTCTCTCTCTCTCTCTCTCTCCAGATAGAAGCGGCCACGGGACGCGCGTGCTGCAGCACGGCTCCTCTGAGCTGGGTTCTCCCTCACAGCGGGCGGGACAATTACCTCACACTGGGCCCGCTCAGTAGCTCAGTGGGGATAATGCACTTCTGAAAAGTACATCTGTGACACATCTGGTCGTATGCTCGTCTGCCCGCCGCGGATTCCCCCACGCCCAGGGCGGGTGTGGAGTGGGAGCAGTTGTGGTGGGATGGATGTGTTTTCATTACGTAGTTCATTTGTAGAATATGTACAATTAGACAATTTACAAATCTCTAAGTTGCACCACTACGGGATGCACGCCACACGCCATCATCCGCAGGAAGTTTTGTAAGCCCCTCAGCACGCAGAAACGAGGAGTGACACCCATGCAGCTGTTTTCTGTTTGTGCACAAGATCCTTGTCTATTTTAAGCCATCTGCTGTTGTGATTCCTTCAGCAGGTCACAGACCTCGAGCAAGGCTGCTCTGCTGTGTCTGATTTGAAGATAACCCTCCCCGACTCCCACCCTTAGACACTGTCGGCAGTGACTATCATCGTCGCCACGGAAACTCTGCGGCACATGGGCGCAGCCCCAAAAACGTCTCGGGTTCCAGGGCCACGGAAACATGATCCACCTCCCCTCCGCCCCTCAAACAAGTGCCCGCACGCCCGCGTCTGCTGGCTGGCTCCACTCCCATGTTCTTATCAGCTCTTCGAAGGGCTGCAGAACTTGTCAATAAAACAACCACAGCGATTGGAAAACCATCCCGGGCTGCTGCCTGCCTGCACCACCGACACCACCACCACCACTGACACCAACCCCATTGCCACCACCACCACCGCCCCCCCCCCCCCCCCCCCCCCTGTCTTCTCCTCCATCTGCTATCAACTCGTCTCCGTTGCTGATCAGGCAGCAATTAAAACCCCCGGCCAGTCGCTGGAGGCCTGCGCCACACGACCGCTGATCTATAGGCTGGGTTTCTGTTGGGCTCTCCTAATTGACATCCCACAGTACAGTGGGTGCTGGCTGTTTGGATCGCTTGACGGCTTTAATTACAATCATCTCCGTCACTGGAGAGGCCACTCGTTGTCATGCAGCGCGTCAGCCAGCCGCTCTCGACGGTGATCGGTCAGACACTGTGGATGGGGTGTGTGTGTGTGTGTGTGTGTGTGTGTGTGTGTGTGTGTGTGTGTGTGTGTGTGTGTGTGTGTGTGTGTGTGTGTGTGTGTGTGTGTGTGTGTGTGCGTGTGTGTGCATATAAGCAGATGTATGGAGGCACATGGCTTCTTTAATACCTTTAACTTCTAGATAATAGTATAGACTAGTTTTATTAATGATTGCCTGGACACACAAAACATTTCCATTAATGATAAAAAGTTGGACATAAGGAGATGATGGGATGAGAGAGAGAGAGAGAGAGAGAGAGAGAGAGAGAGAGAGAGAGAGAGAGAGCAGCTTTAACAAGCCTTTTCCTTGTCAAATCCCAGGTCAACTTTAACAAGCAATGCTGTCAAATAACAGGTCAGGGAGCAAATATGAGCTATGGTTTTAGTACCAAACAAGCAGTGAAAGAATGATTTTATTAGCGTGGAAAGACCAAATCACCTGTACTTGTTATCATGAGAACACAATACGCACTTGACCCCTAAGTTTATAGCATAGCTATAAGATTTAATGAGCATTTTACACTACAATAAAACGCAAAAAAAAGCAAAATATCGAAGGTTCTGCTAAAGGACTAACGTTTTGCAGCTCCAGGTTAAACAAGATCTGTAGAACGTTAAATAAATTTGCAGTTAGCTTCCTTAAAAGCTCTCCTTTCAAAATTCTACAAATTATGCAGGATAGCACTCTGGAATATTTCTCTTTAAGAAGAAGAAGAAAAAAATGTAAGAAAGCGGGCAGGGGGGTTTAAGAAATATGTCCCCCAAAAGGAATGTGAACACAATTAGTCTGTAATACGGGCTCTCAAAATAGAGGCGGGAGCCCTGTGGAAGTCAGGCAGCACAGCAGGGGGGGGGGGGGGGGGGGGGGGGGGCTGAGAGGAGGTCTCCATGCACGGTGCTAAACGAGGAGCCATCTCTCCCTCTACTTTCCTCGGTGCATTTACAGGATAACTCCTTCCTGCTCCAAAAACCCAGAAAATGCACTTAACTTTCATTCAGACAACCCCAGGCACGCTCCATCATTAAAGATTCATGGGCGGCACCATGGAAAATCTAGGTTTGTCGTCTTTTTTTTTCCCTCTCTTCTCTATCCCTAGCTTCATAACAAGCAAGGCACTGGCTTAACAGGGAGACTACATTTTGAGCAAAAGAGAAAAAAAGATTACGCTTATTTAATGTATGAAATTCAGCACTTCAACATATGTTTGAAATCACACTAAAAGGCCGCCGGCGATTTGGGAACTGAGTCCATCTCAACTCAACCTATTTAGCTAATCTTTTTTTGGATTTGCATTCGTCAATTCGGTGTGTAAGCGCCCTGTTTTTAGAGCTGTTATGTTTACCTTTCCATTGCAGCTCTGCCGGAAACAGAGCGGTATAACAAGATAATTGAGTCCAAACAACAGAAAGAGCTATAAATACAAATGACAGAAAGAAAAGAAAAACAGCTATTAAACTCATTAGCCTGCCACGCTTGATGTAAGTGGGTACAAAAGACTTGAGGCAAGCTGGAGGGCAAGGAAACCAGACTTGGGTGAGTTTCTTCTTAATATTCAGCTCTCTTTCTACAAGTCGTTGTTGTGGGTTGTAACATCTGGCACTCTGCACACATGATTAAACAGAACCAACAGTGGAGCCAGCTGTGGTAGGAAAGCATGGAGAACAAAGGTGGGAATCTTAAAAAATGAATACAGTTAACTGACCAGAAAAGAAGAAGCTGTCCAATGACCATGACCAGGTTTGCAACTCTTATTTGAGTTTGTACAGGGTGGTTTTAGGAGCCTTCAATATGTCGGACAACTATGCCTGCACTATTTTCTTCATGAGATGTATTCCATGTTGCAAAATCACACTCCGGAGCACCATTCGAGTTGTCCTCTCCAATCAACATTCAAATGTACAATTTGAATTTACACAAAATAGTCATCATAAACGAGGCATCGCGTCTCGGAGGGCTGATGTCTGTCGACACGGGGCAATCATTTCCCCATCAGGCCAGTTGTTTGTGTTGGCTTCAGGTGAGGGGCTGCAGCACCTGCCTCGGTCTGTTGTGTCTGCTGCTCCAGCAACACTGCACCTGCAGGCACCTCCTGGCCAGTAACTAATCAGGATCACATAATTAGATTACCCCCCAAAAGTTTTCAATTTGGAAAACCTGGGTTATTTAATACGTTTACATATTTAATTAACTCAACTTTTTAATTATTTACTAACAAAATGTTTAACTATTCATGTTTTCTGTCTGCCACACAGAATTACCAGATCCAAAAATAACATCTATTGAAAGTGTGTTATTTTTCTTGATGGCCTTCATCTAGGAGGTGGATAACTAGGGTGGCAAACGTGTCGAACAAGCTGCATATCAAAAATGTTCAATGTAAAAACAAAAGGGCATTTGCTGAAAACACATACGCAAAATCCAACAAAGCACTGCAAAAGCTACAACACAGTTGCAAAAACCACAACAAAATGCAACACAACTGCAAAAGCCAAAACACAACGGAAGCTAGCGTCAACAGATGTTGACAATTAAACAGGCCAGATATTGTTGCCGGTGGACCATTATTCTGTACTGATACATTAAAGCCGGTGGATAGCCTAATCTCAACTAAAATATTAATAATCTTAATCGTTATCTAATTTCTTCCAGCCATATCGGTATTCTACAATACTTGCCACACAAACTGCAGAATGCTGATTCAGAATGCAGGTTGAATCCACATCAAGGACAATCTGCCTTTTCATTGACAACATCTGCTAACGCACTCTTCAGTCGCTTTGTGTCTTTTGCGTTTTGGCTGACCACAACGATATATATCGTTAGTATAAGTGTCAGAGAAGCTAATTCTAACCTTCTCTGGGACACTGCATTCAACCACTGCCCAGACTATGGAAAGCCAGACAGTAAAGAATTATGCGGAAAAGAAATAACCGTGAAGAATTGGAATAGATTACTTTGGTGCCAATCATATAAGACATATTACCACGTTTATGGGGAACTTATTCCAGCCCCTGCGACAGAGAGACATGCAGGTGTGTGTAACACCAATAGAGGCAGATGCAAGCTGAAGCCACAAAGCGCCTGCAAAAAGCAGGTAACCTTGGCAGCAGCAGTCATTCCTTATGACATGAAAGGGTCCCGGTGGCAGGCGATCACAGATGCGGTGAAATATTACATCGCAGAAGATATGGTCCCCATTTATACAGCAGAGGTTCATTAAGATCCTGCTAACGATGGACTATATATTTTGGTATTTTTGGTTTTTGCAGGACGAAAAAAAGCCCTACACACTTTCCTTCAATAAAATACAGTACCTTGATGATTCAAGAGATAAAGCAGGCAGGCAGGCAGGAAGGCAGGCTAACATGCATGAAGTATATAAAGTGAGCAGGCAGGTACATGGTTATTCATACTTCATTCTAAGAACGAATAGGCCTCTAACGTAATGTGTTTTTTTTTGTCCTACAAACAAGCCGACAAGGCACATGTGCTGAACCACCTTTATGATTTCCTATAGCATTTCAAAATAAAAGTCTCTGAACTACCAGTGAAAGGGACCGTGTTTGTACACCGACCCCTATGCAGGTGGACGTTAAACCATGACCACGGATTGGATGGCAATAGCTCAAATAACTAACTACTAGCCAAATGAATGCAGCCATTTCGGTAAACAAATAAAGGTTTCCTCAGTATAACCCATTCAACTCCTCTGACGGTTTAGAGCTGAGCTGATACTCACACATGTTATTGCCAACCAATTATTACCAATAGTTATTTTGCTATTCGACTTATATGAGATACCAGTTACTTCATTAATGCATTGCTACCAGATATACTCTATTTTGCTTGAAATTAATTACACTGAGTACAGCTGAGTACACTCAGCTGCTGCCAGCATTTTATGGAGGTAAAACCAACCATTTTGCTTCCTACTAGCCCGTTTTAGAGACTTGTATCTGTTCATGAGGCCACGGGGATTACACTGTCTGCAAAGCAAAAATAAAAAAAAATGTGAGAAGGAAAAAGAAGCCAGTAGATTCGGGGGCTTATCTTGGAAGAGGTGCGCCGCGGCTGCTCCTCGAGGTGGAACGATAAACATAATTAAATTGAGTTGGATTACACCAAATGGATGGGCTCAGTCGCGGAAGTCGAAGGCAGCTAATCCAGCTCCCCATCCTCTCCATAGAGATGGCAACCAGACGAGATGACATCAACGATACGATACAGGACCAGAATTTATTGGAAAAAATAGAAGTGGAATAACAAAACCAGCGCCGGCTGTCTGACAGGAGATCAAGGTAATAGCACACAAAAGGGCCTGAAATATAACAAAAATAAACTAACAAAGAATAAACTATTCTACTAAGTTAATATTCACTCACTCCGTCTCACCGAATAAACCCAATCCAATCAAAATCCAATTAGAAAGAAAATCAATTTAAAGAAGTCATCTACATTTTGACGAGCACTTTATTAATGTTGGGGAAATAACACTCATTGGTGACAAGACCCCCAATGCCTAGGCACTCAACATATAACGACATCCAAGGCATTACTCCCTATGAATAAAGCAACGAGAACCTGTAACGTTTGTTCCACGGTGCACATAATCCCTGGATGCTTCCCGATGTCCCTCAAGAGGGTTGTCGTTTTCAGGGAGTCCTATGATTTAAACTCTGCAAATATCCCAAACAAAAGGCCCTCTGTATCTGGATAGAGGGAGAATAAATAAACACACACACGCAGGTGCTGGACGAAAGATGTCTCCCTCTCATGTTTAGAAGACATTGGAGTGCACAAAATAAACTGAGGGGTTACATTTATTGAGCCGTGCTTTTTCCTTAATATTTTCTCCAACAGATACTGACATATGAGGAAATAGGCTGGACAAAACTTTACAGCAACCAAAACGGCACATACAAACACAAACTACCCCCACACAAAACCACGTTTTACAGAAAAGTGGGGTACCACACTCCCACGCACAGCAATAAAGACATGCTGGCCTGAGTGAAACGGCACAGCAGCCTTTCAGCTATTCATCCCAAAGCCGCGTGGCCGCCACATGCAGCAAATAGGTTTTAGTCGGACGGCGAGTCAGGATCTGAGCGGCTGAATGCAAAGGTCAAACCTCAACTCTGTTGTGGTCGTCCATTTTTCTTTGAGTTTCCGGAGTGGTCCCTGTCAGATCGCAGCGGCAGGCCTACGTTTCCCCTCTCCTCCCCAGGTTTCAATTAGCCTTCCTCTTCGCCTCATTTGGATTTTCTAAAGACTACGTGTTTGCAAACAGCGGTGGCAGTTGGCAGTGCAATCCGTCCACGAATGACCTCCGTGTTTGTTTTTTACTCCCCTCAACCATTCATACCTCCTCGAACACCGACCACTGCCTCTGAGATACAGTACAACAAATTATACTGTCTCGACAATACCGATCAGTTATAAGTTGTTAGTTGATGGCTTCTTTTGGTTTCATGCATTGGTGTTTTGCTCCAGTGGATGATGGTGATAAATGACTCTATAACCGCTCATTGAGGCAGTGAACATGCACGCATTACCTCCTACTCAAGGAGATGAGAGGAAGCACAACCAGAATCCTGCCATAGAGGGGAAGTCAGTCTGACTGACTGGCTTGTCTGTGCTGACAGTTTGTTTTTTGTATTTTTTCTCCACATTTCTACTTTTTCGTATTCATTTTTAATCTATTGTAAAATTAATGATAAAATTGTAATTTCTTACGGTTATGTGTTTTTGTTTGTTTTCAATGTAATTGAGAACATCTCCTATGCAGGTATTATTAATCACTGCACTTAATGAGATTGCATTATATATTGCTGGAAGTCTACGTCGGCGCTACAAGGAAACGTTTACTTTCACTGCAGGACGCGAATATAGGTGGCTTTTCATAACACGAAGGTGTGCAGTTGAATCGCACAAGTTTTGTTTTGGATACCATCATTCTTAGAAGGAGTGATAGGTCAGTCAGCATTGTCTCTGCTGACTGACCTATTTGTACCAACTGGCTCTGTCTGGGATGACTGATTGGTCTCTTCTAACTGGCCTTGTCTCTTTTGACGGACTGGTTTGTACTAACTGGCTTTGTCTGTGCTGACTGGTTTTCTGTGCTGACTGGTTGGTCTGTGCTGACTGGCTGGATTGTGCTGCTGACTGGCAGGTCTGGGGACATAACTAGCCTCCGCCACCTTGACATTTTTTTCCTCATCACTAGCTGATCTTGTTACCAGCTACTGGAGATATCAGCCGCCATGAGAAAGCCGTTGGGCCTGGTGCCGCAAAACAAGCACGCTCTGCATTATTAAGGAAGAAACAAGAGGATCCTCTTTTGGACAATCTTGCTTGCAGACAGCTTTAGGGCAAGCCCTGAGGAGTATGGGACGCCTCTAAGAAAAGATCCATGCATGCCATTTGAAATACGAATGCGGTATTACCACACTGGACTAGCTTGTCTATACGTTGTTGTTTGACCACCAGGTCGATGAGAATATGGCCCAGGGGATTCCACTCAATTCAAATGGTTTTAATTTGGTTGACCACGATATTAAGAGCATTTTGTACTTGTTTAGTTCAGTTCACACCAACAACACCAAATTATAACTTAGTATTTATTTTTTGAGTGGCTGTGCAAATCCTACCCTTGCACTAAGACTTTCTATTTGTTACAGGTAAAATGTTTGTTTACTGTAATTAATGATCATGAAAGCAAAATGTTTTAAATTGTGGCACAGAGACACATAATTATTCTGTATTGCAGGTCAGAAAAACCATGAAACTTAGAAAGTAAGACAGATATCATGTCATATAATTTGTGTGCCTTGTTTTCTTGCATAGCTCTTATTTGTTTGAAAATGTTCATCACAATGTCACAGGAAATTACTTTCATGATATTACTTTCATCTGCCTAGATTCATATTTATTTATCGCACACATCTTATTTTTTGCGATTAGTGTGGAACGGATATCTATAATACAGATATTTATTATTTTTGACTTACATGTTCAACTTTGCTCAGCTTAAACATCTAGCTGCATCCAGGAGAAGAATACATTTAAGACATAAAAACCTAATCAACCCTCTCATTGCTCCAGTAATGGCCACTGACACGCTTCACATATTAATGATGAAATTGATGTGGGGAGTGTTTTGCTAGATGCTTTACTTGGAATTAAATGCCGTTATGGTTGATTAACAGCCAGCGACCACCATGGCATGTCTTTGGGCCTGGTTAGAACTTATCAAGTATAATATAGAGAGTAAACAATCTGGAAAAACTTGGTGCGGGTAGGAGAGAGAAAGATCTATCAACAGCAAATGAAACTTAATGCCTTCAAGCCTTAGTTTTAGTATTTCCAATCAAACTTTTTTGCTTGAAAGTTTCACCAAGGTTTCACTACATCTGCAGGTGTGTGTGTGTGTGTGTATGTGTGATTGTGTGTGTGATTGTGTGTGTGGGTGTGATTCTGTGTGTGATTGCATTTGTGTGTGTGTGTGTGTGTGTGTGTGTGTGTGTGTGTGTGTGTGTGTGTGTGTGTGTGTGTGTGTGTGTGTGTGTGTGTGTGTCTGTGTGTCTGTCTGTCTGTCTGTCTGTCTGTCTGTCTGTCTGTCTGTCTGTCTGTCTGTCTGTCTGTCTGTCTGTCTGTCTGTGTGTGTGTGTGTGTGTGTGTGCTACACTGGCCTGCTATGGATCATTATCTCCATCCAGCACTGTTTTTGTTCCCCACCACAACGATAGCTGTGCCTTTGATCCGATATCGAAACACCTATTTCTGTTCACTTCCTGGGCATACACTCAATGGGGGGCACAACTCAAGTATGTCTAAAAACATATCCCTTTTCTCTTTCATGGCATCCTTATTTCTCTAAAGCTTGATATGTTTGTCATACTTGAGGGCATTGCATTTGAAAATAAAACTCGACACCACAGCAGCTCAAACCACGTGTAAACAAGATAATGGCCTTCTCTACCTAGTCAAGACTAACTGCATGCTAGCGAACGGTGGTTGAAGCAATGCAAACATTCTGCTCGGCTCATGCTGTGGCTCTCAGCCTATAATCAAAAGACAAGAGATACGACGCCATGGTTACGACCTCTGTACAAGGCAAGAGGTCCTTAAAGGACTGAGCTGAACACTGCCCGTGTGTGTGTGTGAATGTGAATGTGTATGTGTTTGTGTGTGTGTGTGTGTGTGTGTAACTGTATGTGTATATGTAACTATGTGTGTGTGTGTGTGTGTGTGTGTGTGTGTGTGTGTGTGTGTGTCTGTGTGTGTGTGTGTGTGTGTGTGTGTGTGTGTGTGTGTGTGTGTGTGGTTGTGTGTGTGTGTGTGTGTGTGTGCGTGTGTGTGTGTGTGTATGTGTGTGTGCGTGTGTGGGCTTGTCTGTGTAGAATAAAAATGTAAATAAAATCAATAGCCTTCCGACAAAAAACACTAAAATTGGAATTAAGAAATACAGTAAGGTTAATTTAGAACTAGGGCAGACAAGTTCGAGAAACCGGCCAAAGTAAGCTAGACTTTGAAAGAATACAACTGAAAAAATCCCCCCCCCCTCTCTCAAAGCCTCTGTCCATAGCCCCAGACCTAAAAACATGACTAGCTCAGTAGTTTTAGCCTGAGGTCTGCCTAGCCTGGAGGAACACACTGGTCAGGACAATGCAATGAGTGGACTGGCGTCCATGCAATGAGTGCATGGACACCAGGTAGCCGGGGGGGTAGGCAGACAGACAGGTAACCCATCCAATCATTTAATTAGGGCCGAATTAAATAATTGGGCGGGCTTGTAACAGGCCTATGACAGCCATAGAGAGGTGCATTTATTAAAGGAAAAATCTGAGAATTTCAGTTAGTGATTTTTGTTGAGATGTTCACAGAATTTCAACAAATTTGTCAAAAATGCTTCTCGAAAAAGCGCTACGTGAGATTGTCAGTTGCTCTCAAGCAAGGAAAGAACAAAATTGAAATTTATGCTAACTAAGCATCCAAATTTTGTCGCCTTTTTTGTTGGCAGGCATTTCAAGTGATGGATGCACTTTGGGGCCGTTGCCACACGTTATTGAGCAGCTAGGCATCAGTCTCATAGCTACTGATACACACGCTTTAGCACACCTTCTACATCGCTATGCTCTTCTCGCAGAACATATTGTACATAGCTTAAAAGACCCCTAAGTAGTAATTTTGATTCAGGAACAAATATGCATCTGGTTGTTCCCATGCTAATTGATAGTTCTCCACCACACTTGTAAAACGCTATGTTGAAAGTGTCTGCTAAATGACTAAATTTTATCTTCATCATATGCTTTAGCAGTTTTCATGGATCACTGTTATGCATTTGCGAGCATACAGGTTTTCCTGTGCGTGTGTGTGTGTGTGTGTGTGTGTGTGTGTGTGTGTGTGTGTGTGTGTGTGTGTGTGTGTGTGTGTGTGTGTGTGTGTGTGTGTGTGTGTGTGTGTGTGTGTGTGTGTGTGTGTTTGTGTAGGTGTGCGTGTGCGTTTGTGTGTGTGTGCTGTAAGAGCTTATGTCAAAGCCATCCATCAACACAGCTTTCACATCCCAGAAGCTTTAAATATTCGGTCCCCATCATTTCTTGTGATTTGGGAGAAACCTACACAGCTAGCACCACGGAAATTGGTAACAGCCAACATTGGAACAATCCAATATTCGCCATCAACCTTCGCCGCAAATTTGCTAAATGATAAGATGGCAGAAATATTATTCAAAACCTTTTGAATAACTGCATCTTGTGACATCTGTTGTGCAAAGAATATATCAGTATTTACAGTTGTTCAGCTTGTGACCTACTGTCTTATGCCAGATTTCCCCAAACCAAAGAGTGAGCTCTATGCTCCCGAAAATGTTCTAGATAAAGAAGTGAAGGTGACCCAAAGCATTCTCATCCAAAGATGTGTTTGGCAGAAGCTCTGTGTTTGGTTAACGAAATCTGATTTATGATACGGATTTGAACTCCCTCAGTTGCAGGTGAAACAGGCATTCCAGCATTTATTCCCTGTCTTCATTCTTTAAAAGCCTGCTTTGATTCCCTCACAAGCTGTCCCCTTTTTTTTCCTTTCTATTGTCTCCAGTTTTCTCCAGCACCCAGAAGGTAAAATACAGCCCATGTTCTGCAAAAGAGCAAACTGGGATCTTGAAAAGCAGCCGATAAGGCGAACCAGTGAACAGAGCCTTATCTTTCTGTCTCAGTTCCTCAAAGTATGCCGCTGCCATGAACTAAACAGCTGACATAAAGATATTTGAAGTATATTCTTTTTCTCTTTAGTACATTGTACCAGCTCAGCTTTGTGCAAAACGAGATAAAAAGCTGCCTCTCCTAGTCCATCATCTAAAATGGGACTGTTATAGCCTCACAATCATTTTAATTCCCATACCACAGTTGAGAAACTCTTCAGCAATACTATATACGCAGCACGCAGTAGCAGCACTAGTAGTATGCATTGCATAGGATTTTGACCATTTTCCTACATGGGGACGTATTCTGGAATACTTGTTGAACTTATTATCAGTCTAAATAAAACAACAACAAAAACAAGACGGTTTACTCAATGGCATCATCAATACTATGGAAGGAGCTTTCTGCTTTCAAGTTTTTCCTCCTCCTCCACTTAGATGTGAGCCACACACACATCCTAATCCGTGACAGCGACCTAGTCCTATTTTCGGCACGTGATCATCGGGGCACTTGATGGATGTAGCGAGCATCCTCGGGAATGGTTACTATGCCTTGTACACTTCCCACTTGAGAATATCCACGGGGATGCTCATAGAAGAGAGCTTTGGAGCAGCCACAGAGGGCTTGACGCAGTAGTCTCCCCGCTCGCGGATTAATTAAACGCCAGGGCAAATTGCTTTGGAATGTGCAGCGCCGTCGATTCAATTATCTTAGAGTTAAGCGGCCTGAAGTTCTTCCGCGGGGGAAACGTGGATGGGAGACAACTCTTTCTAAGCTATCGTAACTCAGCTCTAAATATGCTTTATAAGTAAGAGATGGCTGTATCGGGTTTCCACTTGAGATTCAGTCGTTTTTACTACGATAAGGGGACTATTAGGCTTACCATTGTGGAAAAGGAGTTCATAAGTTGCATGGCTTTGAAAGTCTGTCCGGGTCTTTTAGTTGCGGCTTAGGATAACCATTACCGAACGCATGACTTTTACTTGAATATAACATTATAAATGTATAAAACACATAAATGGCAATATTATGTTAATGATAGCCTAATCACAAGCGGTCGACCCCAGAACCTGGCAGTAGTCCTAAGATGATAAGATGGGCCACTTCAAGGCTTGGGTTACAATGACATGCAGAAATAGACATAGCATTTCAAAACGATACTTTAAAACCCAAGTTACAGATACACGGGTAACAGAAACAAAAGTAGCAAACAGACCGTAAGCTACTGATCCTCTCTTGTGAAAGGTCTAAGTGGTTCGCATCGGTATTTACCTTGTTCCAGTAACCGCAGTGAGTGCTGAAACGACGGGTCCAGCGTGTCCTTCTCTGCCATAAGCTCCGGCAAATACTTTTCGCTCTCCATCCTGTCCCCGTGTCTGTTCCGTGTGTGTAATGCTCACGGTGGTAAAATAGTGCAGAAAATAAACTTAATAGAGCTCAGCCAAGAACCTGCTTTTCAGCGCGCGTTGTCTGAGGGTGAAAAAAATGCGCGCGGTGGACGGTGTCGTTTGCGGGCTTCTAGACAAACGTGACGGCGCGAGGCTCTATTCTTCTATCCCATGGAGTTGAAGGCGCGTGCGTTCATCACGGCTCAACTGGATACAAAATATCTACGCCGTGTAAACAAGCTGTTCTGAAGCTCACTCTGTTGTGTCCACTGGCAAATATGAGGCTCTTTCCGGGTCTTATAACTATTGGTTGTCGTTCACGGCGCTCTCGAGATACAGTCACTGAAAGGGGCGGGAACAAGATGGTCTTTATATCTGGTGGAGCATCGCCTCGAGAGCTCTCCATGGTGCTGGATCCACCGCGTTGTTTCAGGAGCAATGTGTGGTGCACATGTAGGTACGTTAGGAAAGTTTAAAGGTGAGGATGATAAGCGTTGTGCATTAGCAATGTTTGTGTTATTGAATCTGAATTGTACGACTGATGACTCTCTCTCTCACTCTCTCTCTCTCTCTCTCTCTCTCTCTCTCTCTCTCTCTCTCTCTCTCTCTCTCTCTCTCTCTCTCTCTCTCTCTCTCTCTCTCTCTCTCTCGCTCTCTCTCTCTCGCTCTCTCTCTCTTTCTCTCCTCTGTCTAGAATTATCAGAAACCCTATTCCTATTTTCCACAATCTACAACTATATAGGGCAATAAAACATATCATGACACAATGTAATGCACAGGCACTCCCAACTTAGCCCGTACCCCCTAACCCAACAGCAGTCACAGAAGTGTCCATGAGAGTCGATAACATATGTAGCCCACTGCCTCCTATAAGTAATTGATTAGAATGCTATGTTGGTATCCCTTCAAAGAAAGCCAATCAATAGTTTCTGAGCAAATCCATTCACTTTCTCACAGGTCACGCCTGATCCCGTTGGGGATATCAGGGATTTAATCAAACTAATACAACATTTCCCTTAGAAATGTATTAAGGCTATAGGCGATTCTGGACACCTCGGCACAAATGTTTCTGCCTCTGCTGTTGTATTCACAGCTCAGTGTAACATGGTGAGGGAGACAATGGCACTATTCAAAACAGCTAAAAGCAGCACCATTTGTATTCCAGGCATCGCAATATCTGATGATACCGCCACAGAGCCATACAGCTACAATATCTGGGAGCACGCTGTTAAGCCCTGCAGTTTTGTAGGCTATTTATTTAAGCCATTTACACATTACGGGAGGAAAACAAATTGCAGAGACACAGAGACATCATATTTGTTGGAGAATGTTGGCAGAAGATAAGGATTGTGTCAATATGTGTGGGGGATGCGGAGGTATTGCCGTCGGTGGGTGACTATCTGTAGGCCGATCGGCACTGCATGCTTACATAAGCCACACTTTTTTTTTTCTCTCCCATTCTATTTCAATAACTTTGAGAAAAGGATGTGACCCGGAGGCCAGAACCGAGGTTGTTTTTCCTGTATATTTAGAGAATGCCGCTTCCTTGAACTTTGTGAAGTGGGCTCTTGTCATCTGAAGTTTTTAAAAGCCTGATTTCATAAGATGACGGCTAACTTTTTCGCTATCTGTAGACATAATCTCAGACAGAGTGACCCACCTGCCCACTGACAAAGACAGTCAGGTAAGCAGACAGACAGACAGACAGACAGACAGACAGACAGACAGACAGACAGACAGACAGACAGACAGAATACACATATTTATATATATATATATATATATATATATATGTATGTATCCTCAGGAACAAATAATCATGGCCCACATGTACATATATATATATATATATATATATATATATATATATATATATATATATATATATATATATATATATATATATATATATATATATTGAGAGAGAGAGAGAGAGAGAGAGAGAGAGGGAGGGAAGAGAGATAAACACAGACAGACAGATAGATATAGGAACATAGACATACAGACAGTGTGTGCTATATCAGATTTGTTCACAAGTAAGTTGGGGCTTGCATTGATGTTCTTCCCAGACACATGTTCATGAAAGATATACTCTGCAAAGTGAAAAGCATTACGGAGCAGCTTACTATTTAATCTCTCTCCGAAACCATTAAAAAACAGCTCAAATGCACTAATCTTCTATTCAGGAGAGTGACTTATTTATGGATATGCCTGCCATCTGCTGCTTTCACGTCCTCAGGAACAAAGCATCATAACCCACATATACACACACAAACACACACACACACACACACACACACACACACACACACACACACACACACACACACACACACACACACACACACACACACACACACACACACACACACACACAGGCACAAACACAGGCACACACATATTCATCCCCATCACCAAAAGTTTTTCATGGCCTACATCTTATTCAGGAAGGTTGTTTTGGCCATGCACTCTTTCATAGGGACTAAGAATCTGATTGCATGCACAGCAGCAGGGGAAAATCTCCCAAAGCTGGTTTAGCCCTAATGCCCTGGAGACCACCGTCCCCTGGTTACAATGTGTCTGAGTTAAGTCACACGAGAATATGAGCTGTAGTCTCCAAGCTTTACTTTATTAACCTTTACCTTTCGAGGAATGGTCTAGTATGTATAATTGCCTTTTAACGGCACATTTGGCCATGGAATGCCAACAAGTGACAATGCTGCCTCCTAGAGGACATCTGAGTCGTTTTTATGACAAAGCAATGCTGTGCGTAATATTAATTGTACATTCGGTTAAATGTGAAATGCTTTATAGTGCACGCAGTATAAATATTAGTGGCCATGTGATTCATAGAATAGATTTCACATGGCAAAGACAAATAACTTTTATTCTAAAATACTGTAAACGTTATTGTTTCACTTTACCAATGAATATAAATGTATGAACCCCAGCAATCTTTCAACAACTTCAAATTAGCACTAATTTAGTCATAGTCAGTCATTAGCAACTGTCCTCCAAACCTCTCCTCCGAAAACTTTCCGCGATCCAATTATATCCATATATCAAGAAACACAATTGGACACGGGGTCATTTCAATCCGTTGCCTCCAACTCGATAACCTTTCAGTGTTCCTCATTCAATAACAAAATGGCTGCTCCAAGCCACAAAGGGCTCTTTGTTGTGGCCACTAAATGGAGCTTCCACATCAACTAAGCAGCAGCCTTTTAACAGTATTATATTGCCACTGCCAATCCATCAGTGACATTGATCACCCATCGCCTGGCTGTGAAGAGCAGACGCTGGTCTGGAAGTGTTGGGAGAACGAAACCTAATGAGAAACTGTCAGCACCCTACAGGTAAACAAATCAATGGCACCCAGTGGTGCTCTCAAGGTCAACCTTCAGACATATCCACACACACACACAGACACACACACACACACACACACACACACACACACACACACGGATGCACGCGTGTGCGCAAACACACACTCACACGCATGCATGCATGCATTCGCACACGTGTGTACGTACGCATGCATACACGACAAAATACTCAAATACACACACCAATCACTCTTGCACTCTCTCTCTAATACACAGACACACACAGAAACACACAGACACATACACACACACAAACACACACACACATCCACACACACACACATAAACACACTCACATTCACACATTCACACATACACACACTAAACATCCAATTCACGTGTTTTTTTACAGCGCAAAGATTGCTGCATTCATCCAGATCCTTACTTGACTGTTAAATAATTTATTTCATTATGGAGATGACACTAATGTTATTACTAATAGGTGAATATTAATTTCAGTTGTCAGCAACTGCAGCACTTTGCTTCCTCTTTTCTGAAAAGACAAAAAATCCTAACCATGCTTTCAAAAATGTATTGAAGTAGGCATCATCTTTTGTAGGTAGCATCACATCTGCTTAGCCCAGATTGTTACACCAGAGAGCCGATGGTATTTGTCTGCTCTCTTTAACGGTTCTGCAGCAGGTAAGTCTCTACCATGTCAAGAGAGCCGTTGTGGCCAGAGTAACAGGTTTACATATCAGACAATGGCAAAAGGTCAACAACAGTAATTATTCTAAGGGGCGGCCGAGACTACTGGGTGATTTCATTTCCTACCATTAGCCACAGCAATTAAGCGCAAGTACATTGATACTATCAGTAGCTACCACACGGCCCATGGGCATTCTTGGAGCAAGACTTACTTTAGGCTATGGCGGCATGCCCTTTGCTAATGACTGCACCAGGCAGCCATCACCTCCATCTGCCACATGGAAACCGTGCTCCCTGCATCATTATTTCCACTTTTGAGCATATTTAAACACATATTGTGGGTGTATTTTATAAAAGCCTGACTTTTGAACTGACCTTGTCTGCTTTATTTACCATAGTTGGAAAGGTCTTGTAAAATGTGTTGAAGAAATATAGAGAAAGATATACTTAAGAAGCCCTGTTGAACTGTACAATTTACTTTATTCCTCACCCTCATCCCTATTGAATACAATTTGCTTTCATTTGCTACAGAATCCAACTTAGTTGACATTCATAAACACAATTCATGAAACACAGTAGATATTAAAGGTCCAAAGATGGATTCTGCATTTCTAAAGAACATACAGAAATAATTCCTTGAATAAACTATCGATAATAATAGTTATTATTATATTAATAATGATAATAATGATTACTATAATTATTAAAAATTATATTAACCATTTAAGTGGTTGTTGCAGATTGATTGTTCGATAAATTAATTGAACATTCATTGAATGTGTTTTAATTTAGGCTAATTTAGGTTGTGTCCAATCCGACTAATTATTCTGTGTGGTCATTAAAAGTAAGAAGAAAGATTATTTTATAGTATTCAATTATGTTGTTGAACTAGCGCATTCTCTATACTATTTTAAATACTGGCTGATCTTGCCAAGATCGGTAAAGCAACCTGCACCTACTTTGTAGTGCGTCACATTCCTAAACAAGGTCAGCATACTTGTTTGAGACGCCAGGGTTTAATTGAGCGGAAAACTTTCTCGGCCTAACAAATAACCTAAACAATAAACTATGGGGGCTATTTCAACAAGGCACTGCAAGTCAACAGACCTGGCCGCACCCTTCATCTCATGGTCTGTCTGGCGATTATAGGGCGCGGACAGGCTTCTTCTGGTCTCCATTAGAGTTGTCCGCTCCCCTGAACCAGTGCCTTTAATCACCTCAAACATCATCTCACCCCAGGAATTATAATCCTTGCCTCCCTCCCCCTCCTCCTTGGATCACCCACAGAGGGAGAAGACAGAGAGACAATCCAGGATGTGGGAATTAGTGTGTGTGTCGTGTGCAGTGTTTTTCCCTCCCACGGATCTGGAGAAGTGTTTCACTGCAGTAGGAAGCAGAAAGGGTCCCGGTGGTCCCGTGTGGTTACATCGGAATGGATGAAAGTTCGGGTTTGTGGAAATCTCAGTTGCAATATGCACAGCATGATTGGTGCTGTGGATGGAGTCCCTTTCCCTTTGATCCGTTATGCGTTCTTAAAGTCTAATGCACTATAATCCATCATCAAAAGAAGAAAACTTTTGTATTCTAGGTGTCTCTCATCCCCCAGCTCCAAACTTCCCCTTTGATGATATAGTTTTGTTTCATTCTATTAATAATGGGTACTTTTCGAAATGTGAATCCAACATATATTCATGTCACGTGGAAACAGGCAGTAGTCAAAGTGCTACTGTGAAAGGATTTCCTGTCTCGGCATGTCCATAAAACTCCATGAATTCAGCTTTGTAATTGCTGTAATATTGACCTTTACTGCTGTCACCCTACCCACCGCCTTCACCACCCATCAAACTGAAGACAATATGCGAGCAGGGAGGGCCGACGTTGTTGCTTACTGTATACTTCCCCTACTTTTCGGTTGTTTTCTGAGAATACCAGTTAGCTGTATTATCCACTTCCCATAACAGAGAAAGGTCAAATGAGAGATCTGTGTGTAAAGAGGAACTGAAGACGTCTCTCCCTATCTAGGTAGGATAATTCCCGGTACAGAGATTTGTATTGCGTTTCGTTTTGCGGCAATCGGGAAGTAAGGGGTCTCTTTACACGACAACTGGACATGTCACATGTCATAAAATTCACTGGGTGCACGCTGAAACGTTTTCGGTGCCCTGTAATTCAAGAATCCTCACGGAATTCTACTGTGGTGTGCTCAAAAACATATATTGAGTGGCCCTCATAAGCTGTCTGTTTGGCATCAGTTTCCTTTTTTTCGCCTTCAATATCTTATATTCTATACTTTCTCCTATTTCTGCTGCCAGTGAAAGAGGATCCCCCCGCGGTGTGCCAGGAGGCTGCGTCG
Organism: Gadus morhua; assembly: GCF_902167405.1. Taxonomy (NCBI): domain Eukaryota; kingdom Metazoa; phylum Chordata; class Actinopteri; order Gadiformes; family Gadidae; genus Gadus; species Gadus morhua. The sequence continues at coordinate 20,307,645 of NC_044069.1, forward strand.
ACGCGTGCAGGGGACGAGGAAGGCTTCCACCAGGCCAGAGCAATAGGCTGCAACGCTGTGCCTGCAGGTGATGGATGACTCCGTCCCCCTACTGAAAATTGGCTGTCAATAGCGATCTGGCTTCTTTCCTGTCACCCACCAGAGCCCCCCCCCCCCCCCGTCTCTGTTTCACATCCGTCCTGTTCAACCTCTGAGACCCGACGGGGCAGGGCGCTTGGTTCTCCGGGGGAGGGGGGGGGGGGGCGGGGGGCGATAGGACATGGCTTCGGCCCTTCGCTGCTCCGTCTCCGCTGCGCTGCCTGCTGGGACCTCTTGGGTGACCGCGTCACTCGAGCTGAGGTGGAGGAGGGTGGCCGGCCGGCGGCGTCCATGGCGGGCCCACTTGGCTGCCTGCCTGGCTGCATGCGCGCCGCCCCCCCCCCCCCCCCCCCCCCCCTCCTTCCTCTCCGCTCAATGAGACATTGATCGGCCCAGCAGCGACAGCGAGTCCCAGGGAGGGGGTAAGCAGATACACCTCCTTGCCTCCGACAATCATCGCTGGGCCCCTGCGGGGACAGGTCGCGGTAAATTAATAGTGTGCTTGTTGCAGCGACTAGATATTGTTAATGTATTTGCTATCGATGGAGTGAGATAACATGAGTAGCATCAGCCTTACTTAACACAACACATAAATCCTTCAAAAGGCCGCTGAGGCTGAACCGGAGAGGCAGCCAGACGACCGGGCTTTTTTAGGCAAGTAATACCCCTCTTAGCCAGCATGGCGGATACCATTACTAGGAAACTAATCGTTATCATTCCCTAATCTCTATTACATCCCATGTGAAAAAGTTATGAGTGCAAGGGCGCAAATGTGTCCAGGCCATGCTGAAATCCTGGCTAACCTCTAAATGATAAAGATCCATTAAGGCGGCTTTGAGGTCGTGCCTAGGCCTATACCACTGCCCGTGGTGGGCTAAATGCTTATTTTTAAGCACCGCTATCCATCCAAAACGTGTGATGAGGTGGGTAATCGGCACTTTGACTCAAACCAGCTGTTGCAAATGTGGCATTCAGAATACAGTCAGCGCGTTTACATGCACATATTATTCTGAATAATCGCAATGACCAGAACAAGGTCATAGTGAGATAATGCTCATGTTCCAGAAATACCCAAGGAGGACTTAAAGTCAAAGATTATCCAGTAGAAAAATATAACCTGTATTGAAAATAATATATAAACCGAGACATTGGAAAGTTAATTCAGTCGATTGGGTGAAAGGACAAGTGACCTTGCATTCAGATCAATTCTGTTGTGCTCCACCTAAAAAGTGGAAGTAATCCTGTTGATCTTCCATGGGACCTGTCGCTGGACTTGATGCACTGTGATTAGAAATCTCCTTAACCTTTTCAGTCGATCAGCTTGGGGATTTTTTTTTCACTTACATAATGTCTTAGACATGCCTGCTCTAATTCAACAGGAAGACTTCCTGTGTGAACCATGGATTTCATTCATCCTAGCGGTCCAGCAGTCAGGCTTTATCCAGAGAACCATGTAAGGCCATATCAACGCTTGAATGCCTTGATTTTTTGGGCACCTTCAGTTTTTTTATTTAAACATGGCATTGTATTATTATTATTATTATTATTATTATTATTATTATTATTATTATTATTATTATTATTATTATTATTATTATAATCTTATTATATTCTTACTTATTATTATTATTATTATTATTATTATTATTATTATTATTATTATTATTATTATTATTATTATATTCTTATTCTCATACATACTTTTACACATTTTTATTTTGACTTGTCTTATTTACTTTATCTTAAATTGATGCTGCTGTGTGGTTGATGAGGAACCAAGACTACTGTCATAAAAGTAATTTTGATTCTGATTCATTCAACACATGGAACAACAGTAGTAAAGAATTATGTAGATAAAGACCAAAGAAACTAAAACACACAAATCTCTCGATGAATCTAAATAAATAAAACAATGCATGTAGAGGAAAATGTACATAATAAGAAATTCTTCACTACGTCAAAGGATGTGTAATTCTTATTACGGCTGCTTTTATGAAAAGCTTCTAAATGTGTATCAACAGCTAATTTTAGCCTGCAGAGTACGCAAAAAAGTAATGGCTGGCTGATTTTAAATAAATCGTACTAACCCTAACTCTAAATTAATAACAAATTATTTGACGTGCAGTAGCATACTGACATTTTTGTTGCTCCCTTATTGTTTGCCTTTACTCGCTATGTTGCTTTGGTCGAAAAGTATTTGCTCATTTACTAAATGAATATCATTTTTTTCGATGGAAAGAGTAGCGCCTTTTTTGTGATTCAAAACTTGTATTACAATTTATCAGGGCAAAGTAAAACAGAAAAGTATTCAAATTGTATTTAGGTCTCTGTGGTAAGCGATGCATCAGACTAAAGACACACAGACAAAGACATTGCCATTTTGATCATGGAATCTCTAGCCCTCTGTAGCAGAGCGGCGCACAGACTCACATTCAGAGTGCGTTCCCCTCTACTGCACAGAGAAAATGATTCGCACTAACCGTAATAGTCCAGGGCAATTTCAGACCACACAAATTGACAAGGGAATCCATTTGTTCTGGTTAGGTAGATAGCTAGATTCTCTCACCTAAGTATTTGCATACGTAATAACTGGATATTGTTATATCAATTATATCAAGCGCGCAATGGGCCAGAACCGGTCTGCCAGCAATTTCTCTCTGCCCAAGTCTATCCTTGCCTCCACACCAAATCAGAATTAGAATTAAATGTTCTTATGAATTGTTTAAATAATGATATAGTCCTTTCATTACGTGGAATCGATAAAAAGTATTACAACTATGTGTGTGTGTGTGTGTGTGTGTGTGTGTGTGTGTGTGTGTGTGTGTGTGTGTGTGTGTGTGTGTGTGTGTGTGTGTTTGTGTGTGTATGTATGTGTGTGTGCATAGGTCTGTCTCTGGCTTACCGTGGATTTAGCAGTCCTTCCAAAGTCTGATTTGTTAGACTAGTTTGAGGAATCCTTGTTTCAGCTTGACGGAGGACAGTGTTATCCTCATGGTTACATTTCATAACCATGAGGTTATGAAGGTTTGTGATATTTATAGAGTAGAACACTTACTAAAGTCAAAAACTGTTTGGCGAGACTGGCAAATACATAGGATTTTACACTACACCTGTGCTTTCAAACGCTTTTAGTAACAGTGATAACATGGCCTAAACTACTCTGATCAAGATCAAATTAAACAAAACAAACAATTTTAAAACCAAAAACTATTTTAGTTTCACTGGCACTTAAACGACCTGAACTAGAAGGTTTCTCCAGATATAAGCCTATTCACGAGTCTATCTATCCAGGGACATTTTCTCTATTAATCGCCTTATTGTGGGCTACTTTTAAACATCCTCCTTGATGTTTGTGTAACTGGTCTAGACCATACAGAACAATTCTAATTGAAATTGTTTTTAAAGATGAAACATAGTTCCCTCCATTTGTTGCAAGTTGTACTTTTTGGGTCCTCCCTGTGTCCTTAAAGTAGCATATCTACTTCATGGAGCTGCACGCTTTTCGTGTGAGCGAGAGAAAAAGTGTGTGTGTGTGTGTGTGTGTGTGTGTGTGTGTGTGTGTGTGTGTGTGTGTGTGTGTGTGTGTGTGTATGTGTGTGTGTGTGTGTGTGTGTGTGTGTGTGTGTGTGTGTGTGTGTGTGTGTGTGTGTGTGTGTGTGTGTGTGTGTGCGTATGTGTAAAAAAAGTAAAAGTTAAATTAAATAGGCCTACACCCAAAATTTGGTGAATGTATTTATGTCGACATTAGTTTGGCATGTCAATAAATGTTTAATGATAGCAGTTGTGAGTTTTCTGCTTCTACTCAATACTAATTACTAACAACGACTTCTGTTTTAACATCACAATTCCAAATTAATCTCCTAACAGTTTTTGAGGTACGTATTTGAAATGAAATGAAAAAATCGTCAAAATAGAGTTTGGTTATAAAATAATTATCATTACAGGGGATGACACCACCGCCCCCCGCTAATGAGGCCAAGGACAAGCCGAAAATGTCCACACTTGGAAGAAAAAGACGTTGGCTCAAAGATGTGGCCAAGTCATCGACACTTCGGAGAGACTCGGCTTTAGAAAAATTCCTGAAACGATTGTTTTCAGCAAACTCCAATTTCTTTCTCCAGCAATTTTAAGAGTGTGTGTGTGTGTGTGTGTGTGTGTGTGTGTGTGTGTGTGTGTGTGTGTGTGTGTGTGTGTGTGTGTGTGTGTGTGTGTGTGTGTGTGTGTGTGTGTGTGTGTGTGTGTGTGTGTGTGTGTGTGTGTGCGTGCGCGCACGTGTGTGATTGAGAGAGTGTAAAGTGAGTGTCTTGGGCCTGACTCATTCAGAACTGTGAATTTAGCCCCCAATTTGTCCAGGTCTCAGTGAATGTCCTGAAAATTAACCTTAAGGCCACTAGGGGGCACCCTAACACCACCCCAGTCATCCTCGATGCGAAAGCATATTTACCTGTACATTTATACAAAAAAAGTGAACTGTTTTATTGATCTTGGAGTTGGGAGCATTGGAGTGTTTATTATTGTGTTGGTATACTGTTTTTGAGGCTATTGTTAATTAGTTGTGAAACAATTTGACAATATCGGAAGACATGTTGTCAAAAGGTTTATGTGAAAAGCAGCAAAACAACATTTTCACTAGGTTACAGTATATAGGCTAATCTGATTTAGATTTTAACACTTTAACACTCGAGGGCTCTCAAAATTGCCGAAATAAAATAAAATGCGTTCTGAATGTACACCTATAATACAGCTTAGAGATTGTTTATAGATTACAGCTGCCGTATTGAAAAGCGTGTGCCTCATATTTATCTGTACATTGGCTGCCTGCGCTCGTTCTGTTTGTGTACAGAGCTGGGCTTTGAAATTGTGTATGAAGTAGGCCTTTCTGCGGTATCAGTGCTGACCAATGGTCATGGAAAGGGAGTTTTTACGTTGGCAAAATAAAATCAAACTGATTTAATATGATTGTTTAGTTTGTCTAAGATTAAGTAAATGCATAATTATTATTATTATTATTATTATTATTATTATTATTATTATTATTATTATTATTATTATTATTATTATAATATAGCCTATATTGCTAACACGAAACAGAGCATTTATTTTCTACTGTCTCGTGAACGCGATGTAAAAGGACAACATACACATTCGTCAAGACCGTTATCTTAGGACTTCATCTCTACCAAGTAGGCCTAAATCAATATAGAACAAGAGAAACTAAATAAAAAGTTGCTTTGGTGAATGAAACATTGAAAAAGCTCATAGATCATCAGGGATATATTATAAGATCGTTACCGGGATAAGAGCGGTTCAACGGTTCAACGCTGGTAATCCCGGCCAGTCACGGTGGGCGGTGCTTGGTTGCCATGGCGATGACGTCAATGTTGGTGTCGAGTAACCAAAGGTCAAAATAAAGACAAGTGAATGAGATCGGAAGGAAACTTGACAGGGCGGTCAAAACAACGAAAAAGACATCCAAAACAGCGAATATACTTACTCACAAGGATGTAACTTTGATCTCCAGGGACAAGTGTTTGCAATCGGTGGTAAGAAAACGTCGGACAACAGAAGGGTATGTGTATATAGGCAGCCTAGCAGAGGCTAATTCCGGGAGCTAAGCTAGCCGAGGCTAACGCTGTAAACACAGTTTATCAAATCACTATGTTTGCTCTGACCGTTTTGGAACAGTGGCTAAAGTAACTGTGTCGCTCCATCCATGGCTACCGTGGCGGTCTTGCCCAATATCAAACGCCGGTAACTTGGAGGCTGTGTTTGCCCCCTGATGTTAGCATGTTGTTCACACATAGCTGGCCTTGGAGCCAGCTGCAGCCTCCTCAGCTTGGGAACTTCACTCACCTTGCAGCAAACTAAAGCTGCTTAGATCATTTGGCGGGATATTTCACTTTATTTTACGTACACTTCTAACAAAGCTAGCCAATGTAGGTTTGTTGATCGATTTAACCATTGTGGGAAAAAAGTTCCCTGGTTTTTACATAATTCTCTTCATACGGTTTACACTTAACCTTAACATTGCCTGCTTGGACGATTATGAGTTTGCTGATGAGGAACCGTTGTTTTGTTCTGACCTGTTTTGTTTTACATTGATTTAGTTTAGTGTTTTACTGGAGCTCTATTGAGCTGCTTTACTCTCGGAGCTCTATTGAGCTGCAACCATCAACAGTATAATGCCTGGTGGGGGAAAGAATATCTCGCAAAGTCAACTCTGTTACTCGCATGACTGTCAAAGTCAAACATTGTGTGGGGTCAAGCCAAGGGATGTCACTGTCTTTGTTTTACACCTCGTAAACCAACGGACAGCGCTCGGACTGGCCGTTCTTCCAGATAGTTTGGAGCTGTAAACATCCCCGACTGGAAGCTGTCACTCAGTAAAGCTTTCAGTCTGATGTTTGCACCCGCCAACTGTCTTCAGCACCGTCACGGTACATGTGATATGTCGTTCATGTAGGAGTCCCAGTGTGGTTCTCTGTGCATTGTGTAATAACCTCTGGCAAGGTCATGTGACCGAAGGCTCTACCAAGTGCTACATGGATGCTGGATCTGCAGGACTGGCCACCAGCAGGACCCGGGGGTTCAGACCTCAGTTTATGTAAACATCCTACACTCAGCTGTAGCCACGTTGACCACAGGCTGAGAGAAGGCTGTTTACTTTAACTGTCTGAAGCGTGCACCCCATGAAAATTAACCAATGCACTTCTAAAGGACAAATTTCATTCACCAGAGGATTTCTACCACTTTTTGTTCAAAAGTATTTGATAAAAGCCAGTTTATTTTTTTAAGGAAGAATCTGCAATGTGCCCTTTAAGGTTGGACATGATTTTCTTTTGTGGTTTCCTATTATTATCATCAGACATGATTCTATTCAGACCGTTTATGTCTAGCCTATCAGAACTAATATTGTGTTTTTGGTATTTTTGAATAAATTCCTTAACATCCCACACCTTTGCTTTCGTTATTATCGGTTCATGCAATAGTCTATATTAGAAGCCTATTTTTACAGTCATATGTATGCATCTGTACATCGTAACCTAGTTACATACAACATGAAAAAGGTTGAATAATGAACGAATATGCAGGCTACAATAACTTTGAAACAGTATATACAAATATTCGTAATTTTTAGAACAACCGTTTTAAGTAATTGATCTGCAATGCACAATTGTGTCACTAGATGGGAGTCTTGCTCTTCAGGTAACAGTTGACCAAAGCCACTCACATTGAGGTTGACATTTAGCCTTTATTGAGTCATGGGAAGTCGAGGGAATTACAAGAGAGGATAATGAAGCCCATCCAAAAGTAGCAAAACAAATATTTAGATTAGAGATTGAGAAAGGCTGTGCCACAAATGTTAAATATCACATGTGTGATATTTGTGGTGTAACTCAGGGTTAGCTCTGTGCCTATTGGAGAAAACATTTGTTTTTAACTAGGCCTATCTTTAGTGACAACCACTGACATGTGCAAGCTGAAGTTATATATAAAGTGCATAAATTAAGAAGTTATCACTTGCCTACATTGGTTAGGATAGACTCTAGTCTAGAGCAACCAATCAGAGGCAGAGTAGGGTGGCCCTTTTTCTATTTAAATGTTTATTACAAATTGCATGACCAAATCACATAAATTGCAAATGCATTCATTAAGATTTAATTCCAAATATCTTTGACACTTGCCAAATGCACTTTTATTTGAATAAAGAGGCCAAGAAACATCCATAGATGGACAGGGCCGCCAGGCACTTACCGGCCATTTGCATGTCAGAGGGAAAACAGGCATAGCCTTAAAGTGAGAATTGCTTTAGCATAGGCTGCTGAATTTATAGGCTTTCTTTAAAAAAAAGATAAATAAAATGAATAAAAGATACAATTAGCTCATTAGAACTTCTATCAAAATAATTATTATTTAATTATAGGCTACACATTCTGAGCTATACAGTTCAAGTTCAATACTTTATGTCAACATTGCCCTAGCTACACACGCCACCCTCTCCCACCTGGAAAAGAGCAACACATATGTGAGGATGCTGTTTGTGGACTACAGCTCAGCATTCAACACTATTGTGCCTGCCAAGCTCGTCCCGAAGCTCAGGGGCCTGGGTCTTAAAACACCCCTGTGCAACTGGATCCTGGACTTCCTGACGAGCAGACCCCAGGTGGTGAGAATGGGCAACCACACCTCCTCCTCACTGACCCTGAGTACCGGGGCCCCCCAGGGCTGCGTACTCAGTCCCCTCCTGTACTCCCTGTACACGCATGACTGTGTGGCAACACACAGTTCCAACATCATCCTGAAGTTTGCAGACGACACAACCATCCTGGGTCTCATCTCTAACAACGATGACACCGCCTATAGAGATGAGGTAAGGGTCTTGGCAGAATGGTGCCAAGACAACAACCTGTCTCTCAACGTCTGCAAAACCAAGGAAATGATCGTGGATTTCAGGACGCTGCAGAGGGGGGGTCAGGACCCCATACACATCGAGGGAGCTGAAGTGGAGAGAGTCTCCAACTTCAAATTCCTCGGTGTGTACATCAAGGATGACCTAACCTGGTCCATGCAGGCAGGCTCAGCAGTCAAAACTGCACAGAAGCGGCTATACTTCTTGAGGAGACTCAAGAAGTTTGGCATGTCTTCAAAAACTTTAACAAACTTTTACAGATGCACCATTGAGAGCATCCTCTCAGGCTGCATCACTGCCTGGTATGGTAGCTGCTCCGCTGCCGACCGCAAGGCCCTGCAGAGGGTGGTGAAGACAGCGGAGCGTATCACCGGCAGCCATCTCCCCTCCGTGCAAGGCATCTACAACAGTAGATGCCTGAGGAAAGCAAAAAAGATTCTAAAGGACAACAGCCACCCAGGCTATGGACTGTTCTCATTGCTGCCTGGTAGACGCTACCGGAGCATCCGAACACGGACTACCAGACTCACAAATAGCTTTTTCCCCCTGGCTGTAAGGCTTCTGAATCAGAAACACTGAACCTCTGAACAGTTGCCACCTCCACCTACTCCCTGCTCCCCCACTCATACAATTCACTTCATAGATATATTTGCACAATTTTAAAAACTTTTAACTTATGCTTAGCATTTCTTTTTTAACTTATTCTCTATTCACACTTAAACTGCTGCTAGCCCTTCTACTGTACTCTGCTACAGAGATATATGTTGTTTTTTAAATTGTTGTATGTTAATGAGAGTAATAATAAGAGTTTTATGTTATTTTTGTTATATGTATGACGTCTACTGCGTAGATGAATGATGCCAAGTCGTAAGAATTTTGCTGTGCTGAAGCAATTTGGTACATGCAACAATAAACACACTTTGACTTTGACTTTGAACACAGTTGATTGGCATTTGTCTTGGTGCAAATCGGGTAGATATTAAAAGGCAATACACATAGGAACATAAAATACTGTCACAGACAATCATTCAAACCAGTAAAAATACGTGTGTGTGTGTGTGTGTGTGTGTGTGTGTGTGTGTGTGTGTGTGTGTGTGTGTGTGTGTGTGTGTGTGTGTGTGTGTGTGTGTGTGTGTGTGTGTGTGTGTGTGTGTGTGTGTGTGTGTGTGTGTGTGTGTGTGTCTTTAAGAGAATAGCGAGCCGGTGTGTGATTAAAAGAAGCCCAAGGGAGCGTGAAAAAACGCCCAATCTGGCAACGCTGCTGAACGTCCTCACGCTCCAGCGGCAACGTAGATCAATGAGACCAACTGAAAACGAACCCGGTATGAAAGTAAAACTGTGATTCTGAAGAAAGTTTAAATGATATCGAAATTCCATTTACATTTAATTGAAGATACAGGTGTGTAGATTTGTTAAATGGTTTGAACGAAGACAAACAGTTAAATTGATTTAGTTACGTCTTAAACAGTTGAAGTACCAGAGAACGGCTCTGCCGTCCTCCCATTGACTCCCATGTTAAAAAAAAATATAATATTTTAAAAGTAGAATATCTTAAGAAGTATGAAATATATAAAGATCTGAAATTCCAAACTATTCTGAATGTTTTAAAATTTAAATGGAGTCTCTATGTGAATATTTTAGGAAGGTGATAGGTCCCAAAGTTTGTGGAGAATAATAAAGAAAGAAAGAATAAAACTTTTGAAGAACAATAGTTGAGCGCTGCATGCAGCACTCATCTAATTATAGCCTACATGTCTTGTGCCATCAGCCGGAACTTGTCCGGACTGATTCTAGTGGGGATTGCAGTACGGAACACAGCCGCTTCGCTACCGTACCGCTTCCGTGACGGTTCTGGTGGAAATTGGCCTTCACAAACGAGGTGGAACCCATGGGCCAAGCCGAGTTGAACACATCCTAGGAAGATATTTTCCGCCATATTTGATCAAACAGCTTTAACAGGCCTCTCTTGTTACAAATGTTGTCTAATCTTTTCGAAATGTCCCCACGGCCATCCGACTCCCCCCCCCCACCCGACCAGTCTCCCCACTGGGTGATCTAATGGTCTGTTCGTTTTACCCAATCACGTGAGCTCTCTGCACTTTGGCACTCTATATTTATTATATTATTTATTTACTCACTCATTTTGCACTATTTATGTTGGTTTTGCACTGTCTTGTCCTGTCTTGTCTGTCCTGTTGTAAACTCCACTGTACCAAAACAAATTCCAAACATGTTTACATGTCATGGCGAATAAAGTGATCTGAATCTGAATCAGATGATCTTCCGACCATGCTGCACGAAAGTATTCAACAGCTTCTTGGAATTCAAAAACGTTTGGCCGTGACAACCAATCGAACTTGATGGCTTAGTCACCAAACTGGATGTAAGACAATCGTCGGGCCAAGTTCCAAATCGAAGATCTGCTTGATTGATGACTTGTATTTCTACTATGTATTTGCAATGCACTCGCTAAGCCTGTTGTTAAATTGTTGTTAGATTGTTAAAATAAAATATGGAAGAAATAACTTCCCTATAATGTCGAATTTGTCCTATAATGTCTCATTTTTGACTTTGCAGAGTTGGTGTTTCCATTGCACATAGGCTATTCTAATTAGCCCGACATCATATGACGAGTGTTGCGGATGGCACTTCAAAAGCGTGCAGTAACATTAGGCTATTAGTTTATTTTTACTTCTTACTCACAATTAGTTTAGTTAACATGTTTTAATGTAGCTCAAAATATACACGTTAAAAATATTGTGGGTGGTCATACGTCAGCAGTTTCTGCCCCACCGAAATGAAGGGGCACCGGCATAACTGTTAATTGAACTTAAAAGATATGCAGATGTTTGAAATTGAAATGATCCATATGAAAATCTTCAACCAGGAAATAATCATAATCAAACCTTTGTTTCAATCTGAGACAAAACAAGTTGCATAATAAAATCACAAAGTCAAGACGAATCTCTCTCTCTCTCTCTCTCTCTCTCTCTCTCTCTCTCTCTCTCTCTCTCTCTCTCTCTCTCTCTCTCTCTCTCTCTCTCTCTCTCTCTCTCTCTCTCTCTCTCTCTCTCTCGCATCATAGAAGAACTTCTAGCAGGTCAGGAAAACCTGTTTGAAGGAGATGATGGTAGCAGAGAATATAAAGAGACATTTATGAATTACCATTGTCATTTTATCACACATATAGTATGTTTCTTCACATAAACCTTTAAACATACACATATTGCATTCCTCTCACCACATGAAATAGTCATCACCTCAGTAAACAATAAATTAATTGAAAGACTACAATAATTCAATGGCAAATATTGTAAATTAAACAAATTATTTCCTATAGGTTTACTTGTATTTTGTGCTAAAATAAAAAAGTATCTCTACAATACAGCTTGATTCTGCATCTCTATTTACAGCCCATTAGTCCATGTCAATGTTTATTGTTGCTATGGCAAGAGAAGTCTGCTGACATTAGCAGCTGTTAGCTAGCTAAGCTAAATCCTCTAAATCCATGACTCATAACCCATAATATCACAATTCGGCATATTTAAACAAAATCACCCACAACAGTCACAGCCCTTCCACTCTGGGCTAATATGTTGTCACAAGTATGCAGTTACTAGGTCACATCACATTCAATGTAAAAACATTATATTTCATCCTTACTGACCGCCAGAGGTGGTGCATTAAGCACTGGATTTATCCGTCTCGCGCATGCGCAGTTCGAGTACCTATACCAACAAGGTCACATGTGACCCTTGTGACACCGGATTGGCTATATAGCCCGGTGTCGACGGAGGATCTGTTCCTTTCATCTTCTCGCAAAGACGCATGTAGTAGTACCGCTTGCGGATAGCGTATTCGCTTTTTGAAAAGGATCGCGCTCCAGACTGTGTGCAGCCTCGCGACCAGGGGTCGGAGCAACGGGTGAACTCGTCCTCCAGGGGCTGTTTGTCTGTACAGCGCTGAAAGGCTTCCTTTGAGTAGAAGCTTCCAAGTTTTTGTTTAGTAACACTTTTGTTAGAAGAATATATATATATAATCGTTCAGTCACTTACCGGTGAAGGCAGCGCTCTCGCGTCCTCTCCCGGCAACACTGCTGGGATTATTTTCACTACTGGGATTATTTTCACTACTGGCTACATTGTACAGTTCGCTCCCCCCAGCGCTTGTCGCTGCTAGTTGATAGCTCCCTGATAGAAACAGCTCGGCTGTGTTCTGGGTACCAAATTTGTTTGGTAAAAGTTTTTCCGGTCAGTCACTTACCGGTGAAGGCAGCGTTCTCGCGTCCTCTCCCTGTAACACTGTTGTGTATTTCTTTCGGTCACTTACCGGTGAAGGCAGCGCTCTCGCGCCCTCTCCCTGTAACACTGTTGGGGTTTTCTTTTCAGTCACTTACCGGTGAAGGCAGCGCTCTCGCGCCCTCTCACTGTAACACTTGTGTGTTTCTTTTCAGTCACTTACCGGTGAAGGCAGCGCTCTCGCGTCCTCTCCCGAGAACACTGCTGTATATTTGAGTGTGTAATTATTTTCAGTCACTTGCTGGTGAAGACTGCGTTCTCGCGTCCTCTCCCGGTAACACTTTCTTGGCTTTTCTTGAATTAGTAGCTTACTGGTGAAGGCAGTGCTCCCTCTCCCAGTGTTCTGCTGATGGCTCATGTGTGTGGCGCCTGTGTGGCCCTCCTTGAGCCTGACGATGGCCATGATCGCTGCCCCTCTTGCCTCGGCTTCGAGCATTTGAGGGAGGGCCTTACAGAGAGGGCCTGTATGAACTGCGGCTCCATGCCCTTGGCACTCAGGCTGGCTAGGCTCGCAGCGGTGGAACAACCAACAGCCGTCGACCATCCATCAATGGCGCCACTTCCTCCGGCTCAGCCCGTCCGTTCTTGGCGTCGGGGTAGAGCAGGCCCCCCCCCCAGGAAAAGGGCTAGGGACGAGCTAGCATCCAGGATCGCTTGTCGTCCGACATGGTGAGGATACAGGAACTCCTCCTGACCCTGCAACCTGGGGCAGGTGGCGCGGTGGCTGACATCCGGCCTGACCCTTCCTTGGGGGATGTGCCGGGGACAGACGATGTTCTGTCGCTGGCGGCATCAGCCAACCTCTTCAGTGAGGGTGTCACGGGGGAGGAAGCCTCAAACGCTTTTGGGGAGGCCTCCAGCTCCTCTGCTCAGAGCTCTGGGCACAGCACAGAGGGTAACCCCATCGGGGCCGTCATCCGTACGGCCCTGGCTCGCCTGGGGCTCGATGCTCCTCAGGCAGACTTGGCTCAGCCTAGCGCCTTTTTAAGGCGCAGCCCTGCCACAGCCCCTTTCTCTGTCCCTCCTTCGGAGGAGTATTTAAAGGAGCTACACGTCTGCTGGAAGGATGCCAAGGCTCTCCCCCGTCCTTCTTCCAGTGCTCGGGCCTTGGCTGCCATGCGGGATCCAGCGCAGTATGGTTTGGGTCGCATGCCACCCGTTGAGCCCGCCATTGCCTCCCTCATTTTAACCCCCGATCAGGCCTTGCGGCCGGATGCCAGGTGTCCTCGGCCCCAGTGCAGGGTCACAGACGACCTGCTCTCGAAGGCCTATGACGCAGCAGCGCGGATGGGGCGGATTGGCAACTCCCTCTCCCACCTAATGCTGCCGCTCTCGACCTCGCTGCAACAAGCTGCAGTTGAGCCGTCTACGCAGGACCTGAGCTACGCGTCCCTACAGGCCTTTGCCCTCATGTCCAGGGAATTGGGGCGTGTTATGTCCACCCTGGTCCAGACTCGCCGCCAGGTTTGGTTGGCTCAGTCGCCCCTGACGGAGGCGTGCAGGAAGGCCCTCAGAGCCGTGCCAGTGGTACCGGGGGAGCTGTTTGGGTCAGCTTCCCTGGAGACGCTGGAGCGAGCTGCCCAAGCTAGGCAAACCAACCTGCAGCTGTCGGGTCTTCACAGGAGTGTGTCCGCTCCTGGCAGGCCTAGAGCCCCCCCGGCTGCCCCCCGGGGCCGCTACCAGCCACCACGCTCTTACCCAGCGAGAGATGAGGGCCTACGCAGGTCTCGGCGGCCCGCCCAGCAGCCCGCTGATAGCTTTCGCGCCCCCGCCCGCCCATCGCCTGGGCAGCCTCGGGCCGCGGAGCCTCACCGGTACCCCTCCAGAGCCGACAGAGGCCGGGGGGCCAGGCGCTAGGACCACGGGGCCGGTCGTCGGCTGTTTTTCCCAGCAGCAGATCAGTTACTGGGCTGCCTGTACTATAGACCCCTGGGTGGTTTCCACCTTAACCCGGGGGTACGAATTACAGTTCCGACGCCGGCCCCAGGCCTTCGGCCGGGTCAGGATGACAGTCGTCCGCGACCCGACGAAGGCCGCAGCTCTGGCCCAGGAGCTATCCGCCCTCCTGGCCAAGGGTGCGATCGAGCCAGTGGACCCTCAGTTACAACCCGGGGGGTTCTACTCTGCGTACTTTCTGGTAACCAAGAAAGACGGCGGATTCAGGCCCATTCTAGACCTAAGGGGCCTGAACACGTTTACCATTCCACATGCTCACCTCGGCGGACACCCTGAGGGTAGTTGCCAGGGGGGAGTGGTTCACGACCATAGACCTGAAGGACGCCTATTTTCATGTGCCGGTTGCGGCACACCACAGGCGGTTCCTGAGGTTTGCCTATCGGGGCAGGCATTACCAGTTCAGGGTACTTCCCTTCGGGCTTTCCCTCTCCCCGAGGGTTTTCACCAGGGTTGTGGCGGCAGCCCTCGCACCCCTCCAGACGCAGGGCATGAAGGTCCTGCCGTATCTGGACGACTGGCTGGTCTGTGCGCCCTCCAGGTCCCAGGTGGCTCAGGACACGGCCCGCCTGCTGTCGCACGTCGCCCGGCTGGGCTTGATGGTGAACCAATCAAAGAGTTGCCTGGACCCTTCCCAACGGGTTACCTATCTGGGGCTGCTTTTTATTCAGTTTCTTCAGCTTCTGGGCAAGCTGTCAGCTGCTTCAGCTGTGGTGCCTCTGGGCTTACTGTCCCTGCGCCCACTCCAAATGTGGCTGAACAGCCTGCACCTAGATGCCAAGTGGCACAGGCAGAGGAGGGTCGAGGTGATCCTGCAGTGTCTTGTCTCTCTGGCTCCATGGAGAAAGAGAGCGTATCTGGAGGCAGGCGTGCCCATGGGCGCAATCCCGGCACGCCGGGAGTTGGTGACAACCGACGCCTGCCTCTCGGGATGGGGCGCAGTGTGGCAGGGCAGGACTGCGCAGGGACAGTGGTCTGGCCGGGACGTGGCACAACACATCAATTTGCTGGAACTCCGGGCTGTGCAGCTGGCACTAGCCAGCTTTCTGCCCCATTTGACAGGCCGGCATGTCCTGGTCCGGTCGGACAACATGGCCACGGTTTCCCAGGTGAACCACCAGGGGGGCACCAGGTCAGCACGGCTTCTCCGGGTATCCCAGAGCCTGTGGACTTGGGCTTCTCCCTGTCTGGCCAGTCTACGGGCAGTCTATTTGCCGGGGGCCCAGAATCGGGCGGCAGACTTCCTCTCCCGACGGAAGCCTCCACCGGGGGAATGGAGGCTTCACCCCAAGGTGGTGGAGTCAATGTGGGGCCTCTTCGGCAGGGCAGAGGTGGACCTCTTTGCCTCGGAGGAGTCGGCGCATTGCCCCCTCTGGTTCTCCTGCGCAGAAGCGTCCAGCCCTTTAGGGCAGGACGCGCTGGCGCACGATTGGCCGGGCAGGCCTCTTTATGCGTACCCACCATTGCCTCTGGTTCTGCCGACACTCCAGAGGGTCCTTTTGCAGGGCCACCGGCTCCTTCTGGTGGCCCCCTTTTGGCCGGGGAGGCTCTGGTATCCACTGCTGCTCAGGCTCTGCTGCAGCTCGCCATGGCGCCTCCCCGACAGGAGGGATCTCCTGTCCCAGCTGGGGGGTCAGATCTGGCATCCCGACCCCTCTCGCCTACAGCTCTGGGCTTGGCCACTGCAGGGCCCGACCCACTGCTGAGGGAGTGCACTGCGGCTGTCAGGGGTACGGTCATGAGTGCCAGGGCACCGTCGACCAGGTTGCAGTACGGAAACAAGTGGAAGCTGTTCTCCAACTGGTGTGCGGCTAGGGCCGTGGATCCAGTGCACTGCGCTGTGACCACGGTGCAGGAATTTCTGCAGTCCTTCCTGGATAGTGGCCGGTCGCACTCTACCTTGAGGGTCTATGTCGCTGCCATCTCCTCCCTACATGATAGGGTTGACAGCGCCACGGTAGGGTGCCACAGATTAGTGTCCCTCTTTCTTAGAGGGGCTTTGAGGCTGCGTCCCCCTACAGCCATGCAGTCTCCAGCATGGGACCTGCCGCTGGTGCTGGAAGCCTTGTCATCGCCTCCCTTCGAGCCTTTGGGTCAAGGGGGGTTGAAGTGGCTGTCCATGAAGGCTGCCTTTTTACTCGCCATAACATCTGCCAAGCGGGTCGGGGAGTTGCATGCCCTATCAGTGAGTGATACATGCCAGAGGTGGAACTCTGATGGCTCGGGTGTCACTCTATGGCCGAATGTTGCGTTCCTGCCAAAGGTGCTGCCACGCAATCACCTTAACCAGCCCATCCAGTTAGCACGCTTTAACCCCCCTTCTGGGGAGGGTGGGTCTGAGCTGCTGTGCCCGGTGCGGGCCCTTAGGGCTTATATTTCTGCTACCGCCGGTATTCCCCAGTCGGAGCAGCTTTTTGTTTGCCATGGTGGCCCTAACAGGGGTCGTGCTTTAACAAAACAGAGGCTGTCCCACTGGATTGTGGAGACCATAACGCACGCCTACGGGGCCAGTGGCCGCCCCCCGCCATCCAGGGTGAGGTGTCACTCAACCAGGAGCGTCTCAACATCATGGGCTGCCCTGAGAGGGGTGCCCCTGGGGACCATCTGTGCCGCGGCGTCATGGGCGTCGCCTAGCACATTCTCCAGGTTCTACCGGGTCAACGTTGCCACTCCCCATCCAATGGGCGTGGCCCTGATGCCAAGCTCTGCTGTCTCTGGTCAGTAGGTGAGCGCTTTGATTCTTCGTGACGTTGTTGCTATTGGCCATCCAGTGCTTAATGCACCGCCTCTGGCGGTCAGTAAGGATGAAATAGAACGCAGAGTTACGTATGTAACTCCGGTTCTATGAATCCTGGATGACCGCCAGAGTTACAGGTCACTCAGAAGTCTCGTGGTTCGCGGGAAGATTCTGGGAACAGATCCTCTGTCGACACCGGGCTATATAGCCAATCCGGTGTCACGAGGGTCACATGTGACCTTGTTGGTATAGGTACTCGAACTGCGCATGCGCGAGACGGATAAATCCAGTGCTTAATGCACCGGTCATCCAGGATTCATAGAACCGGAGTTACATACGTAACTCTGCGTTTTCTACTTTGTTTTGGACATGTCTCATAATGTAGCCTAGCTAGCCCCAGGCTAACGTTACATAGCATATATGCCTCCACTCGTTTGTCTCCTGTCGCAGCAGCACCTGCTGGGGTGTTTGCCAAGTTTTAAGAAGATTAGACAAAATCTGTGACAAGAGAGGCCTTCAAAAGGTTTTTGGTCAAATCGAGGTTTCGGCATATCCAATATGGCGGAAAAATACATCATAGGATGCGTCAAACTCGGCTTGGCCCAAGGGTTCCAGTGATACGATAGATTTCACAATTCACAACATCAGGAAATATATGAAAAGGGTTTAGAAAGTAGTAATTAACCTTCATGAATGTGGTGGTATGTCATAAACTTCCCGTTTGCTTCATTTTCAGTGGTTAGGATGTCATGGGCAACTTATGCAAAACCAAATTGTGATAATATGTACATTTTGAGCTCACACCTCAAACATTGTGCTTGTGTGTGGGTGTGTCTTTAGTGGTTAATGACTTGGAAATAAATGTTTTCTGAAGTTGCTGAATGAGTTTCTACTTTTCTGTTATATGGCAGGGCTCAAGACTGACATATTCTACTTCTGGCACAACCAGTAACTTTTTAATTTGGTGGCGGCCAAGCAAATTTGGTTGTAACCCATTATTTGTAGTTTTGATGCAGTATTGGCATGTCCTTTGACATGTACCCTGTAACTCACTTTAAATAAGTTGTCAAATGATTTATTTTTCCTGTATGTTAACCATACCTCGACATATCTTTCCTCACAAACAAACTCTTCGTGCATCAAAAAGCTCTACCTACCTACTAATAATAATTATTAGTAATCATTAGTAAATAGTAATTATTATTTCTTTCCCTTTTTGGCAACCTGTCATGCAGAACAGCGCTGTTCTTCGCATGCCATTAAATAATAATACTTCTCATTGCAATTTCATTGAAACTTGTGTTCCAACCCTCTTCTTAGTTGTATGAACAATCAGTGTGTCTGCATTGGAACTAAAGTTGGTTGTGGTTTCCGATGAGAGCACACTCATACCGGGAATGCCATACTGCCCCTCTATAACTTCAAGCACTGCACAAGGCCTTGGTGCTGCACATCGCAGCGCCATCCATTACCACTCATCATATTAAGCACAAGACCTAATATCTTAGTATCTTCTGACGGCCTTCGTCCTTTCTACGACGGGACGCTGCCCGAGGTGGCGCCCCGGGGCGTCTGCAGCGGAACTCGGATCAAGAGTGGATCTGAAAGCCACCGACGTGCTCCACATACCGCTCATGTGATATTTGTTTTTTGCTTTTTGAAGCATTCAACAAAACAAATATTTTTAAACCAATTGAACGGTTGCAGAAATAAAATTTCTTAATCGCAACATGCTTATTCGAAAACGTTCCATGGTGGGCGCATGACCACTATTACATTGTTTGGTTTTATATGAAAGAGGGCCTCAAGTTTACATATAATATTGGTGCCTCTAGCTCTACAGGAAGTTGTGGATCCCCCCTTGTCTTGGGGGTCCCAGTCAGGCCCTGGAACAAGGTTTTCAAGTCTCAGGGCAGTAGGACCTTCCTATTTCCAAAACTGCCTTTTTTACCACAGTCTGATGGAGAAGGTCTCGCGGGCCCAACTTTTTTTCTTCAAGTGCTAGAACTAAAGATCTGGGATATGTCATTTTTGGGACCCATAGGAAAATGTATATGCAGTTCGGCATCTATCCATCTTGAAAGGGCACCATAAAGGGCGCGACCCCCAACCTTAAATAGGCAGAATTGGCATTGGTTTCACTTCCCCATTTACGGGGAGAAGGAGATAGATACGAGTGCCTTAAGGCGTGTAAAAAGGTTTCTGTACATTTCGCTCAAAATTGTTATTGTATTAGCTCAAAGTCACAGAAATGAGCCCTTGGTGAGAGGTCACGAGATGGAGCATTTTCTGAGGCTTTTTTAGTTACTTCATGTAGGGCTAGATTCCCCAAATGTATATTCCTACTTTTCCTTGATGACTTCTTTCATACGAAAGAGAAGAATGGATTTTATTTTTATATTTATAAAATGACATAGACTTCCATTGGGCTCCACAAAAAAACGAGTCAGTCCCAAAGAAGAAGAAGTTTCATCCGTGGGTCACTCAAAAATCTAGGTTTTATTTGAGGGCGCACTCACACTAGGCCATCTGTACCGTGCCTAAGTCCTTTTCACCCCTGTAGCTACCGTGCTCAAGTCTAGATTGTTTGGCTAGTGCGAGCACGCAAACCGTACTCAAATCCACATCACTAGTGTGGCGAAGTCACGCCCCTTCCGGTAGAGCTTATGGGACCTATGAGATCGAAAAATATGAATGGGTGTCAATGGAGAGAAAATAATTATTTTCTGGTCCCAGTCTTTATATGCCCTGGATTACACATACGTTGTTTGTGGATTTAAAGGATAATTTTTCATGCAAAGAGTTCGACCGTTTATTGTGCAATTGTTCAGATAAAGGCTGTAGAGAAAACACAACGAGAAAGACTACACGGCTCGTATGTGACGTCACGCTCCCTGCGACTGGCGTGGAGAAGACCGACAATCTTCCCATCGGCCTAACTGAAACTCTGCACGTGCCCCGATTTATAGTGGTTTTCACCTCTTTCGATGCTTTTATCCTCCCCATGGAAAAAGCGGTGAAGTGGGGCAGAGAGATCGCCATCTCTGTGCCGAGTTCCAAGTGCGGGTGTGGTGACGTATATCATATGCGTCGAGAGCAGCGAAGAGCTGTAGTTCACAAAGCGGCCTCACATAAAACCTAAAATTATCAAACTTCTTCACGAAAATGTTTAGTTTTCTTTGCATGAAGAATTATCATTTAAATCCACAAACAACATATGTGTAATCCAGGGCATATAAAGACTGGGACCAGAAAATAATTATTTTCTCTCCATTGACACCTTTATTATGTCCATGATTGACACCCATTCATATTTTTCGATCTCATAGGTCCCATGAGCTCTACCGGAAGGGGCGTGACTTTGCCACTCTATTCCGTGGCATGAGCACCATAGATATATAGAACACCAGAGGGGCTCCGTACTCATCTATGCATGTCAAAATCAAAAAGAAAAAGGCCCAGGGCACACAAGCACACAGCAGACCGAACAAAAGAAATGACCACAGTCATAACACCCCAACACCCAAGAATCAAACATACACCTAAATGTTTGCTTCCTGATCTGAGGAACACCTAGACAAAGCATCTGCTATTACATTTTCTGTACCCTTCTTGTGAAAGATTTGTCGATTAAAATCCTGCAGGAGAAGAGACCAGCGCATAAGCCGCTGGTTAGAATTGCGCATATGTGCTAGGAATACTAATGGGTTGTGATCTGTGTACACTTGGACAGGCTGCGAAGGAACGTGAAGAATTTAGTGAGAGCTTTCACAACTGGTTTGGCTCTGATAGTGCGCAGTGGGATGGCCTCAGGGTACCGCGTTGCAGCGCACATCACCGTCAAAATGTATTGATGTCCGGATTTAGTTTTTGGTAACGGACCCACACAATCCACCAACACTCGTTCAAACGGCTCCCCAAACACCGGGATTGGGTGCATGGGGGCCGGAGGAACCGGTTGATTGGGCTTTCCCACAACTTCACATGTGTGACTGGCGCGGCAATACTTCACTATGTCGGTTTTTAACCCGGGCCAAAATAAATTGCGCAACACACGATGGTACGTCTTCTTAACACCAAGGTGGCCAGCTAAGCTGGAGTCATGTGCGAGACTCAAAATTTGCGCTCGATAGTCTGTTGGCACAACCACCTGATTAACAACGCGTATCTCACTGGAGTCGGGACTCCACCGTCTCATCAAGACACCGTTGTCCAGAAAAAACACAAAGGACAGACACGAAGTTAGGGACGGATCATTTCTCTGAGCATCAATCAATATATCTCGGGTCACATTTAAACTCAGGTCCTTGTCAGCAGGAAAGAGATCAGACTCATTGACACAGTTTACCTTTTCACACTCAGTTGCGGGAAACAATGAAGAGGGCTCACCCTCATCTAATGTAGCCATAAATGATTCACACAAATCCACATTTTCACCCAATTTACGAGCCTGTGCGCGCGTAACTGCGCACACAGGAAACAAGTTTGGCACAGACACAGCAGAAGATACAGAGGCGGGGCAGCAAACAGACGCAACCGAAATGGGACCATTAATACTTCGGGCAGAGGAACACCTTTCCTCCAGCCAAATCGTTACCCAAAATAAACGAGATGCCATCAATCGGAAACGGTGGAAGCACGGCAACTTTCACGACACGAGTGGTGAATGTAAATGGATCATGTGAAGTGGGGCGTTAAGTGCACTCATTTTAATTCCCCACACTAGCAGATCAGAAAAATACGAAGTGTCGTTTGAGAGTGGCAGGACACTAGCCAGCAGGAATGAATGATAGGCGGCTGTATCTCGGAGAATGGTTACCGGCACTTTATCCGATTCCTCGCCGGTTACCGAAACAAACCCGTGAGAAACGAACGGCTTGAAACGAGGGTCAACCTCCACGTGTAGCCTACCTCTGGTTCAGGTAACAACTCCGTGGGTTTTAGAGGCGGGGACGCGGTGTTTATGAAACCCACACCTGCGGGAGGTTTAGGATTTCTGTATTGTCCTTTCTTTCTAAGAGCCGGACAAACAGCGACCAAATGGCCTGGCTCATGACAATATAAACACTCGCGGCTGTCACCCGCAGCTGGTGAGGTGCTTTTAAGCATCAGCTTTGGCGATCTATTTCTACGCTCAGGCATACAGTTTGTGAAACACGAGCTGCCGGCATAGAAAAAACGCTTTTGTGA
Source organism: Gadus morhua (assembly GCF_902167405.1). Lineage (NCBI taxonomy): Eukaryota > Metazoa > Chordata > Actinopteri > Gadiformes > Gadidae > Gadus > Gadus morhua. Next base: position 20,330,311 of record NC_044069.1, read on the forward strand.
GTTCATCAGCCAGCACAGCTGCTTTTGTCACCGATGACTCTTTTTTGTTCATTCAAATAGACAACAATTCGTTCCGGCCAACACTTTAAATTCCTCGAGCAGAATGAGCTCTCTCATTTCCGCCACAGTTTTAACATTACACGCCTGGCACCATATGTCAAACAAAACGCTCTTGTCACCCACAAACTCAACATATGTCTGGTTAGCAGTTTTCTCGCTATTTCTAATTTTTTGTCTATAGGCTTCGGGGACCAGCTCGTAGGCCTGCAACACAGTCTTTTTCAATACTTTATAATCCAGACCATCCTCAATAGACAGACTGGAACAGACTTCTTAAAGGCCCACTATGCAACTTTTTTAGCCAAAATTACATTAAGTATGCAGGTTGAGAGTTATGCTGATGGTTCTGCATCCATTTCTGGGTCGATTGGTGGGTGTGTCATTTACCCATGTCGCCTCTCCAGTGAAAAAGCGCATATGCAACTTGCTCTGTTCGGACCGACACAATCCGGATGTGACGCAACGGAAGTATCCTCGAAAATGTAGTCAGATTGTAGTTTCGAAAATGCTTTACGGCACAGACACACACCCAAACATGGCACCGGCTAGATATAAACAGCCAGTTGCGAGGCAATTGTTGCATTCATCATGGATCAATCGACTAATGGTACGGCCACACCAACCGCGTTACTCGCGTTGGATAACGCTAACGCGCCTAACCTGACGCTTGATCATTGTGTGTCACAAAAATGGTTCAACGCGCCCAACGCGCATGTGGCTGCGCTAGAGTCCGAGGTAGGAAACCCAAACGCCGCCGTGTTTGGGTGCATGATAGAGTTTAGATCGGGTTAGATTAAATAATCTCGGATATAAATAACGATCTCATCTCATCGTCATCTGTTTATCCGGGGTCGGGTCGCGGGGGATGCAGCTCAAGCAGGGGGCTCCAGACTTCCCTTTCCCGGGCCACATTGACCAGCTCTGACGGGGGGATCCCGAGGCATTCCTATGCCAGTGTTGAGATATAATCTATCCACCTAGTCCAGGGTCTTCCCCGAGGTCTCCACCTAGTCCAGGGTCTTCCCCGAGGTCTCCTCCCCACTGGACGTGCCTGAAACACCTCCCAATGGAGGAAGAGTGAACGCTCCGTTCACTTGCATGGACAGAGTCTCGTAACGACGGTGCGGTAAAGCGAACGCAATACCGCCCCCGCTGCTCCGACCAATCTCACGCTCCATAGTACCCTCACTCGCGAACAAGACCCCGAGGTACTTGAACTCCTTCACTTGGGCTAAAGACTCATAAATAACGATAATCGGGTTAAATAACTTCACATGGTGTGTCTGGTGTGTTTCCAGCATTCGTAGTGTTGATCAGCAGAGAAATAGTCTAGCAACCAGAGACGCTCTCCATGCAAGTGAACGGAGCGTTCACTCTTCGTCATAACTATCGAACCAAACATCCTTCACATTTACCGAGCGAACATTATGAAAGTAAAATGCACATTTCTCGCTAAAAATGTTTCCATAAACGCATTTAATGGCGTAACTATGTTACTATTTCCACCCAGAATAAAGAAAGATGTCGGCCGTATCCTTCTGTGCAAGGGTCACTACTCTCTGTCAGTGACGTCGGGTCAAGCTCCACGCTGATTGGCTATCGTCGCTAAGCTTCACGCGTTGAAAGTTCTGAACTCCGGGCGTTGGTGCTTTACGGCACAGACCCCGAAACAGGGAACCGGCTCGATATAAACACAAACAACTAAGGGATTGTTATATTCATCATAGATCAGCCGACTAAAAAGAGACAGAGAAACCCAATGTCGGAGGAACAGAAGAAGAGAAAAGGTAGACTGACCGACAGAGAGGCCAGACACGAGTAAACTTTGGGCAAGCTTTTCAGGAATAGCGTGAACTGAAAGAAAAAGAAGACTGCAAAACAGACGCCGACTCGGCCGTGTTGCTTTTGAAATTGAAAGTACCCTTGGGTGAACTTTGTCTTCGTGGTATTCTTGATGTTGATAGTCTCTGTACAAATGTGTTTGCTCAACCATTTTGTTGTGAGCCCTGTAAAAATTGTTTTCTCGACCGTTTTGTTGTGAGCCCTGTATGTTTCTAGCTTGCTTGGTTGCAACCATATAAACACCTTTGTTTCCATGGGTGTTTTGCTGTTCGTCCGTCTCGTCCCCCAGATACAGACTGAATCCCCGAATCCAGGTTCTTGTTTATTTAGATTATTATGTTGGCCAAACCTCTTACACTGATTGTTCTGTTCAACCTAAGATATAACAATTATAATCTAGGATATAAATTCTCCCCGTCAACTATAAAAAAGGATGGATTTATGTTTATTGCAATACAAATACACCATTTTAAAAATGTATAACCTTGCCTACACTTTATGAACATCTACTTCGGACATGGCTCCACGCATTCGCCGGCTTCTTTGAAAACAAATGCACATGGCTCGCGTAGAAGTGCATGGGGAAGGGTCGTCAACGAGTTGTTACGACAGTGTTGTGAAATATCTACTACGAAGCTGTAGGGGGCGCTGTGTAGAGAAATGTGCCTGCCAAAATCAAGAAAACAGCCAAGGAATGCCCGAAGTTGCATAGTGGGCCTTTAAGCTTTCCCAACTAGTTTACACTGGAGAAGAAGGGACCAGAACTCTTTGGGCCAACTCAGGGCGGCAGCTATCCGCTCGAAAGCGCTGAAATACGAGTCAACCTCAGACTCACGAAATGGAGGAACAAAAGCAATGTCCCTACTAATATCAAAAAACAGGAGCAGAAACAGAGCTGCGGCCATGGGCTCCTTTTTCAAGCTCGAGAGCACTGATACGCAGATGCATGGCTTGCACCTCTAGCTGCTTATATCTGGTCTCTACCTCCTTTATTTGGAGGGCTATGCGGAGATCCTCTTTGGTCATGGTACCCATGAGAGGATCCGTGACCGGCCCAAGCTCCACACCAGCAGCAAACATGCCCGCAGCTTCCGCCACTTTCACCTCTGCCATCGGTGCGTCACTCGCCGTGTCACCAGCCGCAGCTGATTTGGGTAGGACGCCCTGCTCCACCAACTCTGCACATAGCACCTGTTTGAGCTAGCTGCTTTCTTGGCACTGTATTGCACATGCACATTATAACAATTTGCCACAATCAAAAGATCTGCTTTTTTGCATTTCTCAAGTTTAGCAAAAGACGGACTGACCACAAACTCATCCAGTGAAAACTCCAGGATTCCCCCACGCACCAAAAAAAACTACTAACCAGGAAAAACACTCACCGAACTTTCCCGGAAATGATAGATGGCCTATATGAGTGCGCCCTGAAAGAACATCATACAACACAGTATTAATGCATAAACTCATGATTATCTTGTGAAACAAAAAGTAATTCTAAAAGAAAGAACCATTGGATTAAATTTCTTTCTGCTTTTCGGAGCGAATATGAACTTCTGTTGTTTGACATCCCCCCTAATCTGTCCCAAAGAAGAATAAATGTCCTCATCAGTTAAATAGAATAGCACTGAACAGTTCAGATTACTACAGAATGCAAAGACATTGATTTTAGTAAACTCAAAGCTGCGTCCATATAAATCATCATGGCAGCGATGGAAAACTTTGCATTAACTAACATCTCAACTAATTGACATTCACCACCTGACTATGAATGAAAATGCACAATGCTAAGAACGTATATTAATGCATATTAACTATCTTCAAATGTTGCATTGTCCATTGAGAATTATACAAATGTCCACTTTGTTTTGGTGAGGCAGAACCTTGACAGGGGAGGAAGAGGCAAATTCAAAATTCAAATTACACCTTCAAATGCAATGAGCAAAATGCGTTTGCATTTGTATAAAGAGGCAGGAGAGGCAGGAGATACAGGTGCTTACATTCCATTTGCATTTCAGGGAAAGAAGGCACACATAGCCCAAAGGGCGGACTTGCTTTAGCATAGTCTTATGAACTGATAGGGCTACATAAAAAATATCAATAACCTATGAAGAAAGGATACAATCAGCCCGTTACAACTTTTAAATAATTATTTATAATTAGTTATAAAACTATTTGAATTATAATGTGTTGGCTAGACATTCTGAGCTTCATAGCGCCCCTTTCCCTGTCATCCTCGATAACCCCATCACCGAGCCCATAGTTCTTTAAGTGCTCCGGGGGCCGCGGGGGCCACTGCAGGGGGCCGCTGGGGCTACTGCAGGGGGCTGCGCAGTGGCGGCGCACACTCCTTCCTTCCGGGACAGTACACCCCTGCCTTCCCCCCGGGTGTGAACGCCAGTCTTCGGTTTGGGCGGCATAGGCCCTTCTCTGCCACACCCCAGAGTTAGCCTGAGCCTAGCGGGTGTGGTAGGGGACCACCGCCATCGGGACACCTCCAGGTTCCACTGGAAAGGGGCATTGGAGAGCTGGGTCTGCCCTTTCTGGCATCGCCCAGCAGCCATCTCACAGACCCCCCCGTCCCGTCCCCCGACTGGCCAGCCAGAGCCTGTGTCGATGGCATGCTGCCCCGTCCGCCTGCTGCGTGTCGAGGTCGACCCGCAGCGACCTCACCCTCCCCACGCTGAGAGCGAGGCCGCGCCCCGACACGTGGACCCAGGCTTGCCAACAGGTCAGCAGGTCCCGGCCGATGATGTACCGGTCGGGTCATGGATGTGGGCAATCCAGGACTCGTGCTCCACCTCCCGATCTCCCACCCGGACGACCAGCCGCTTCCTCCCCTCATCCCAGTCTCTTCTCCCGTCAACGTAATCAGCCGGCAGTCGTCTGGCTACCATGGCCCCGGGAAGAAGCCCGTAGGCTCCAGGGAGACGGTCGACCCTGTGTCTACCAGGGCCCGGCAGGGTCGACCATCGAGGCTGCAGCCAATACACAGGCCTCCGTTGTGACCGGTGCACACAGACCATGGAGAGGCTGGGGCGGTGGTCCCCTCACTAGACCCCCCGGCTGTAGGGATCTGGTTCGTGGGCCAGGTGGCCAGGCTCCCCTCGACGATAGCAGAAGCGCTCGGTTGGTCCAGACCCGGCCTGACAAACCCCCGACGCTCCCTCCAGAACTTCCTGGCAGTCCACCTGCTTGACTTGCGTCAAGGAGGCAGTGGACGGCTGCTGGCTGGGTCGGGTTGAGAGCTCCATCTCCGCCCCTTCTGCTTCATCGAGAGCCCCACCAGGGGGAGGGGGGGGGGGGGGGGGGGGGGGGGGCTAGAGACTCCAGCCCCTGTAGGAGAGCTGGAAGGACATATCCTCCTGTGCAGCCGTGGGACACTCAGGGTACCCATGTTGGGCGTAGAGCTAGACGTCGGTGGCATAAGCCCCCAGGCTCTCTTCCTCATGGCGTCCAGCCAACTGTTCCCGGCTCTGGTCACTGAAGGTCCGCCGCTCGACTGGGTCCCGGAAACAATTTCGATTTCTAGATATTAAAGAATGCTAGAAACCCATACCTTGAATGCTGGAATGCTAGTATTAACACATACCTTTTATTTATTTATTTGTTTATTTAAAAGGGACAATGCAAATAAATTGACATTTTTAGTTTATACTCAAAATGTAAATGTGCCAGAGTTAGCAAAAAAGCTTATTTTCATCTGTAGTCCCTTGGCAGGTCAACACACCATCACATTACATTAATAAGGAACAGAGAGAGAGAGAGGTGGTTTTTAATCCATCTCTTAAGTTTTGTTTTAAATGATAGAAAGCTGACGCTTTCTCTAAGTTCAGTAGGAAAGCAATTCCAGTAATTTGAGGCCCGTACTGAGAAGACTGTTTGGCCAAACGTACTACTTCTATACCGTATAATACATTCTCCCCTGGCGGCTGCCTATAGTGGCCCTGCCAATGCTGTTTTTCAGCTGAACTTTGAAACCCATCAATGTATTTGGGAATTACCTTTAAACAGAATTCATAAACTCATGAGCAATGTGAACGGTGCTTACATTGTGTACATGAATGTACCTCATCACAGCGCGCCACTCCTATCAAAGGAATCCAGGATCAATAGTTTCAGTTTTCAGAATATTGTGTTTATATTACATGTTCGTGTTCATATTAAATGCAGGATATAAGATTGCATGTTACAGAAAATGCAATGATGGACATAGTGTAAAAACAAGCACATATGGATACATACAGTGACTGGGGGGGCGGGGGGATCAGGAAACAAAAATGTAGCTCACACGTTTGAAATACGTGCTGTGTAAAAAAATATATAATTTCTTAAACAGATGCCTATCCCGATTGAACTCCCTTATAACCCCAAATTAGCATGAAAGGTGCCAAGAGCAGTTCCACTAACTAACTCATATACAATCATGAACAAAGATTGTGAAAATAAAGGCACAATTTCTCACTAGAAATGTTATCAAAATGCATTTTAATGCTGAGACTAATGTTTTATGATCCTGCAGTCCTCGGGGCTTGCTAACTTAGGGTGCACTGATCACTCGTGTTGACATTCATAGGAATCTTACGAAACACTGTCCATAACTTTTCGTACAATATCATATGAACATTGTATGAGACAAGCCTGGGATGTGGGCAAAATGAAACTAATTTCTACTCAGACAATATAGCAGAAGTTCAACTAATATACAACAATACCACAGTATTTAATTGTGGAATACATTCATAAAGCAGAAAATGTTAAACTTGGACTGTGACATTGACTAGTCAACCTTAACATATAAGTCAGTACATGTAAGTGGAGAGAGAAAATTTGGTCAGCTGGATATACAGTAGAGAGATACAGTTTTAGTGGTCAACTTGGGGCCAGCTAAACTAAATGAGAAGAATGAAGGTGCTCCTTTTCTGCCTTCATGAAGCCCTCTCCCTCTCTTCCTGTCCGGATGGGATGAGCCATGTGTAGAGTGGTGTCAACGTTAGGGATTAAAGGTAGACTTGGGACGGACTATGCTGGGTTCATCTCAGGGGCGGCATATGGTTATAACTAAGGATGCAAACTCTGTCATTCAGACTTAAGTCCTTTGTAGATTCTGCTATTTCCTAACTTATTTCATTCATATAGACGAGATAATGCCTATACCTTGTTTAATCCTATGGTAGATTACTCCCATAAGGCACATATGAACGGTTTCCAAGGGCCTGTGATGATTGTTGGGGACCTCCCCTGACCCCGCCAACTTCCTGTTTTCTTGAATGTCTTACGGTGTCATTGTAATGAGCTCAGAACAATCTATAAAGTAATGGATGAACTATGATAAAAACACACGTAATAAGATTGTCCCTTCTTAAACACTTATAGAACGTTTATCCGTAAATAAAAATATTACAAACGACAAAATATATCTAGGAAAAAAACAACTGCAAACTTTATAAATAAGTTGAATAGGGATCGGACGAGAACAGTTCTCTAGCTCCGCACAGTATCTAAAGCAGCTACTACAACTAATATGCAGAGCTTCAATAAGTCTTCATAACTTCATATAGGTACAGAACTTAATTTTCCATTAAATTTGGAGGGCTGGTTGAAAACATCAGGACGTATATAAAAAGTGTTTACAAAGTAGAAAGCTACCTTCATGAATGTGGTGGAGTGTCATAATATTCAGTTTTGGTTCATTTCCATAGGTTAAGATGACATGGGCAACGCATGCAAAAAATATTTGAATTGTGGTTCTATGTAAATTTGGTGCTCATACCTATTTGTGCTCGTGTTTGGGTGTTTTTTCTTATGATTAATGTCCAGGAAAAAAATTAATTATTCCCTTAGCTGCCAACTTCTGAATGAGTCTGTACTCTTCTGTTCCACTGTGCAACCCAGTTCGAAGTCTTTTGTCTTTTAGCTCTTCCCAGTAGTGTCTCCAGTTTCCATTTTGGTCTGCTCCAAATCCAAATACATTCACCTGTGAAGACACACATTGCCATTATCCTTATGTGAATTAAAGTCAGCAGCACCCAAGGTTTATTGTTGACATTGTCTATGTCCAGATGACAATCGTCAATATTTCTGTTCACTTCACCCCCTCTTGCAGTGTAGGCGCGTTCCCAAATTGGGAATTGTTAATGCTTAGACCAAAGGTCTTGTTGGTACGGAACCAGGGGTGGACTGGGACAGAAATTCAGCCCTGGCATTTTCTGTCCAGACCAGCCCACTACATTATCAGCACTAGGGGTGGGACGAGATAAACGGGAAGAACCCTGTATGTACTAGATTAAAACAATTTAATCAAGCACATACATCCGAATAATAGTACAGCACTTTAAATAGCAGTTGTTGCTTTTTTTTGTTTTTGTTTTTCAAGTTTGTGTCTCTGGTGCTGCTGATAAGACAGGCGTGAAACCCGAACAGGAAGTTAACAGACCTCCTGTGGTCGTTGCATCTCCACCCCCCATATCTACAGATCTACAAAACCCTTTAACCCGTTAAATATCACACTTGATCCAACGCTAAATTCTCTCTTGCAGTTTTTAGTCTGTGACTGTGAAAATCTTTTGTTTTAAGCCCAGCATTAGTTAAAACCAGACTCAGGCAATAATAACAAAAATATCCTGACAAATAATCTAAATAGAAACATATTACAGACAGCAGCATTAGAGCTGAAACTCATTTGTTTTAACGGTGACTCAGTCATTATGAAACCATAAATAGAGAATTGAAAAAATATATATTATCTATAGCTGTGTGAAAAAGGCTAAGACATGAATTACAGGTCTAAATAGATATGCATTCTCATATATGTGTATGTGCACATGTATGTATACATGTGCACATACACACATGAGAATGCATATCTATTCAGACCTGTAATTCACCTCTTAGACTTTTTCACACAGCTATAGATAAAAAAAAAATGCATTCTCTATTTATGGTTATATTTACTTACTTCCTCGTCCGCAGCCAGCTACACTCCTCACCAAATTCATGACTTGCAAAAAAAACAGCTAACAGAACTTGTACTCAGTATCTGTGTACTGAGAAGTATATGTAGCCATGTAGACTTTTTGTGATGTAGTGACACTTAGAGAACAAATGTATCTGTCATGAAGGACAACTTAAAGGGACCCTTATATACTACTTTTCTGGTCTTAATTTCTTATTAATGACTCCTATAGTGCAACCTGACACGAATCACAGCACAAAAAACGATGTAGATTTTCGGGAAATTCTTCCTCTCATCTGGGCGCTTTCAGCATTCTCTGTCAACGCTCGGTTTCATCCTTCTCCGCCCCCTCGCCCCCCTCCTGCCAACCCCGCTCCGTTGTGATTTGTTTGAAATGTGAACAAGTCAATCGCAAACGATGTTCCGAGTGTTCAGCGCTCTGCACAGACACCCCAGACTGTCAGCAGTCATTATTTGCCACTTTAGTATGGTTAAACATGACTATCAATCATTATAACAACGTTTATAGGTCATAAAAGTCGAAAAAGCATAATAGGTCCCCTTTAAGTCTCAAAGGAGCCCTAAGGCCTATACCTGCATAACTGTTAATTTAACTTTAAAGATAGGCAGATGTTTGAAATTAACATCAATATGAAAATCTTCAACCAGGAAATAATCATAATCAAACCTTTTGTTTCAATCTGAGACAAAACAAGTTGCATAATAAAACCACAAAGTCAAGACGTCTCTCTCTCTCTCTCTCTCTCTCTCTCTCTCTCTCTCTCTCTCTCTCTCTCTCTCTCTCTCTCTCTCTCTCTCTCTCTCTCTCTCTCTCTCTCTCTCTCTCTCTCTCTCTCTAGAACTTCTAGCAGGTGAGGAAAACCTGTTTGACAGGAGATGATGGCAGAGAATATAAGAGACATTTATGAATTACCAATTGTCATTTTATCACACATATAGTATGCTTCTTCGCATAAACCTTTAAAAATACACATCTTGCATTCCTCTCACCACATGCAATAGTCATCACCTCATTAAACAATAAATGAATTGAAAGATTACAATAAATTCAATGGCAATTGTTGCAAATTAAACTAATTATTTCCTATAGGTTTACTTGTATTTTGTGCTAAAATTCAAAGTATCTGATCTGTATTTACAATACAGCTTGATTCTGCATCTCTATTTACAGCTCCATTAGTCCATGTCAATGTTTACTGTTGCTATGGCAACAAGAGACTGCTGACGTTAGCAGATGCTAGCTAGCTTAGCTAAATAATCTGAACAATAATAACCCATGATATCACAATTCGGCATATTTAAAGAAAATCAACCACAACTACCAACAGTCACAGCCCTTCAACTCTGGGCTAATATGTTTTCACAAGTATGCAGTTAATTAGGTCACATCACATTCAATGTAAAAACGTTTTCTACTTTGTTTTGGACATGTCTCAAAATGTAGCCTAGCTAGCCCCAGGCTAACGTTACTTAGCATATATGCCTCCACTCGCTCGTCTCCCGGCACAGCAGCACCTGCTGGGGTGTTGACCCCGGCACCAACATTTTGAACATTTAGCAGCTTCCACCTCCAGAGACTTCAGCTTTTTAAGTCGCAGTTTTTCAGCGCCACCCGGGCGTTTCTTACGCTTATCCATTTTCAGCTCCGTCCCGACTCCGGCCCACACCATGAGGTCCCGCCCACCCTGGTTTGTGTTGTGATTGACAGCACTGTCAGGGCTCTCTGAGCCTGTCAGCCCATGATTGATTGACAATGACAAACATAGACCAATTATATGTGTAGATGCTGGCAACACACTGCTAGCCCTCTGTAGCCCATTGGACGGCCCAATTGGAGGGAATTTAGAGAGAGAGAAAAAAACAAAACATAGTGGACCGGACCGGCCCATTGGGTCAACGGCCCACCGGGACGCTGCCCGCTGTGCCAGATGGCCAGTCCACCCCTGTACGGAACCCATAAAAGGACATTGGGTAAAAAAAAAAAACTTAAACGTTTCTCGTGAGCACAGGAAAGTATCTGGTGCTCACGAGGAAATATCTTGTGCACACGAGAAAGTATCTCTAAAGGAATTGTAGCCAAACAGTCGACTCGCATGGTAGATCCATAGATCTGGTAGGTCAGATGGTTTTCCACGTCAGCTGAGCTACAATGCTGACATGGCAAAAGCGTCCCCACCGACTATGCGGTTCGATATTTTGTTTATTGCCAATAGCCTTGGCCAGAGTCCTGCACGGATCCATTTTTTGAGAACCGCCCAGCCTACGATTATTCTCACGATGGATCGTGCGAACCATCGTGAATTTCTTTGGAGCGTTACCCGAAACTCCTCTTAACTGCCTACTGACACGGTGCTGAAATTGGCTCCGTACTGAGGGAGACGCAGGAATGTCGCAGGAAAATGGGGTTAAAAATCGTTAAAATATCTCCCCATAAAGGCCAACAGCAGAGTAGCCTACGAAAAGAATAGACTGCAATAATTTGAATGCTAAAGATATTAAAACACAATTGATTAGGCCTAGGACGACATATATATCGGTCCTAATACTGATTACACTGTGCATACATTTTTTCACGCCATTTCTCCCCCTTCCATATTAGAAAAATCTAAAATAGCTTGTGTGACAAGTAGGTGCTGATTTCTGAAACTTGTTTTGCGCAGCAAAGAGAGCCGACTTTATCTGATTCCGCATAAGGTTTCATTGATTGGCGCGCACTCTCTAGTCTAGAATATTTTTAGACATTGTGGCAGACGCCAGGGAGGAGTGAGGGGAGTGGTAGGTCTGGCAAATTAGGCCCCGTCCAAACGAAGCCGATTTCATGGCGAAACCGCAAAAGTCTTGTACGGTTCGGCCTTCCGTCCACACGAAGCCGGCGAATCCGCTGACCGAAACCGCAAACTTCTGAAACCACCCTCGGAGGTGGTTTCAAATCTATCCGGTTTCGTTTTGGTTTCGTGTGGACGCCTGAAACCGACTGAAACCGCAAACCATGACGTCATCGCCCCACCCCTCGACCTCCTAGCCAATGGCTCTTAAGCCCGCGGAGTCTCAGAAATCAAAACAAAAAAGATGATGGCGGACTACAAGCTTGTAATCGTTCTGCAGCATATCATGTCCCTTGTTGGGTTGCTAAGCCATTATTTATTGAGAATCTAGTTCGCCATCGAAGTATCTCCGTAAAGACGAAGCCAAGCGAAACCGGATAGATCTGTAGAAACGCTGTAGTAAACATTCCAGACCCATAAGGGGCGCTGCTTCTGGTACACAAATCCAGAAGAAGAAGAGGCGAGCATGCGCATAAAGGCTGCCCCCCGAACCACTAACAACACAAACAAACAGCTCTTCTACGATGGCGAACTAGATTCTCAATAAATAATGGCTTAGCAACCCAACAAGGGACATGATATGCTGCAGAACGATTACAAGCTTGTAGTCCGCCATCATCTTTTTTGTTGTGATTTCTGAGACTCCGCGGGCTTAAGAGCCATTGGCTAGGAGGTCGAGTGGCGATGACGTCATGGTTTGCGGTTTCAGTCGGTTTCAGGCGTCCACACGAAACCAAAACGAAACCGGATAGATTTGAAACCACCTCCGAGGGTGGTTTCAGAAGTTTGCGGTTTCGGTCAGCGGATTCGCCGGCTTCGTGTGGACGGAAGGCCGAACCGTACAAGACCTTTGCGGTTTCGCCATGAAATCGGCTTTGTGTGGACGGGGCCATAGAGTGCTTGCTGATAAAGAGGGGAGCAGGCTACCACAAGCCAGAGTTAGGGCTAGGGCTAGCGAGCAGGCAGGATCTGTGTGATCGCCTGGAAGCTCGGTACGGCCGACTACAGAGAGCCTCTGCGTGAGCTTCTGTAAACCTTGTACAGCCAAGAGGGTAAGAAACCTGGAACTTAGATCGACAACCTGTGTACCGACCATTTCCTATTTGAGGACCCTCCCGGCGACGACTCCTGAACACGTACTTTGGATTACCCTATGTTTCCCTCTGGGGATAATTAGTTTCCCTGTATACAAACCCTCCCTTTGAAATGCTCTCTGTGTGTTGGGTCGTTTTGTCTATTCAACTTGGAAGCGTGGAAACCCCACACCCACTGGCCCGCTACAACATAAAAAATGCAACGTTCGATTCATTCACGGCACGGGCTTTCTTGGTTCACTGGAGAAGGCGGGGCTGCGCACAGAGTCTAGACCTCTTTAGAATAATTTGTATTATTGCATAGGCCTACTCCCGAATTTTTTATTTTTCTATGAATGAAGACACCCGCATGCAATAATGAGTTTACTGTTTATGAGTTTATGAGTGTAGACTACAAACGCGATTAACTATGGTCAGGGATGTTCGTTACTGTCTAGACACGGTCCAATAAATAGTGAACTTCATCACAGCCTCACCGAAGCGCCTACAGTGCTTAATGCAAACAATCGCAACAAAAAACACCTGCAGAAATTATCCGACACCTGCTGGTCTCATGATAGCATGATTCATGTCTACAGTAAAATCAAAGGGAGACAGCAGGTGCAGCACGAAAGCGACCTCCCACACATGGGCAATGGAATCATTTGATTTTATTATATGCCTTGTGACGTGGCGTTTGATCTGTACATTTCTGTACCGATCTGCACATGTATTTTTGGTATTTTAAATTGCTGCAATAAATTATGCTGTTGTTGACTTCTAATATGTCTCTATCTTTGCTGTTTAAATCTAACAGTAGTCTATGAGTAATATATCGGCGGGAACCACTGTTTTGGGGTGCGAAATTGTGCTAGCTGGGCATTCCGTGGTATCGGATGTGTTTTAATAAAACACATCCAATACACGGAATGTCCGCTGGTGGCGCCACTGAGGCTATAGTAGGCTAACTTAGCATCCTACAAGTACCCCTGGAGTCCTCGTTAGCTACGAGAGCGTTTTCAAGACGTTTGTTACCAACGATGCTTTCGGGAAATGGTGTGAAAACTGTATGATGCTCGTACGACGCAGGCTAACAATGCTTTCGGGGAAACTGGGCCCAGATCCGACCTGTCAACCGTGTTAATATCAAAATGTAATCCGCACCCGCCCGGACCCGTTAATATCTGGCCCGTTACCCGACCCGTGCCCGCCATGAATCACACACAAGCTAAAATCATTCCAATGAATGTGCTTTATTTTTATCTCCCACTATTGGAGCACATATAATAGTAAATAATAATAAATCATTCATATAGCGCTTTTTTTTCCTTGAAACTCAAAGCGCTTACAGTGAAGGGGGAGGGGGGAAGAACCTCACACCACCACTAACTACTCTCCTGCGCTCCGCCTCCAACTACGAGATGGTTAGTGTTACACTTTTCCTGCTGCCGAGTGTCGACTCCCTGACTGTAGTCGAGGAGCACAGGGGAGACGTTACCTCCAGGGCCGATGCTCTCTCGGGGGCAACACCCTTCATTTTGACCGGCAGTGGGTCTGCTTATAGAATATGGTCGGAATGAAGCGGCCACTGATTATTGAGAGGTTGGGTACTTGATTATTACAAACAACCGGACTCGTTCATTACTTCACTAAACTGACACGCACGCTACCGCTCGCTCTCCTCGCTCGTCCACTCATTCGCTGACGTCACACAGACGCACACGCACACTGCCAGTGATATGCGTACAAAATACTTTGTCGTGCGCATCAGATTCTTTCTTGTGCTTACGAGAAACTTTATTATTTTTTTTTTCAGAATTCTTAGAAAAAAGTCAGAATTCTGAGATTAATGTCGGAATTCTGACTTTGATCTCAGAATTCTGACTTTAAACTCAGAGTTCTGACATTAATCTCAGAATTCTGAGAAAAAACCTCTGTGGGAGAGACACTTTGCTTTATGCAGTAGGAGGAAGAAGAAGAAACCATTTCGTTAATGGAAGACCTAAAGGTGAGTGAAACTTGCACCAAAACAACACATGTTCCAGTTTCACTCCCCTTTTGGTCTTCCATTAACGAAATGGTTTATTCACTCGTTATAACATCATAAGCAAATTGCCCGCACATAAAATCCCCTAGAGTTTAGGATAATAACACAGGTTATGCGAGAACATATTTATGTCAGGATAGGCCTACCAGGCTCCAAGTCTAACGTCAAATATCTCAATCAGACAGAACAACTATAACCACGTTGGCATAGCAATCGCACCGTGTGTAGCAGCTACTAGCTGCAATCTATTTATACAATGCAAACTAGCTGGAGCACCAACCAGAATCAGATCACAATCGCTTAGGGCCGTGGGTTACCTTTGGCCAGGTCATCACAAGCAAACAAAACCAGCAGCAACGTTTACGTAAACCAATTTCTTACCTTATGTGGCCCTCCACATGCAGGCTAGATGATGTATCCATATCGTTATCCAGTGTCACAAACATGCTTTTTACAGGAAGCAAAAGGACCGGCTATTTTCTGAATAAAAATGTCAATTTTGGCTGTCTGTCTTGAAACTTCTCCATTATAACGCTGTGTACAGACTATACTATAAGAGAATAGCTGGAACCGATATAAGATCCTTCTTCAGCAGGCAAAAATGCATTGTAAGTGCAGAGAAACCTACAAATGACCTTGTTTTACGATGTTTGATATTTACTCAGTTAACTGCTAGAAAGTGTCTGTAAAACAACTATTAGGCTGCCGTCCAGAAAATAGACAGCCTGCCAACTGCCAAGTGTAGTAGGCCTGCTGGAATGAATGCCCACAGGTGCGAGCTCGGCGCACCCCGCCACTGGATTAGAGATACCGATGATCACAATCCCTCCCCCTCATTTGCTCCACACACAGCCAGGCAGGTGTGCATGCCGTGAGGATATCTTCGTGCGCGCCTATCGCATGATTTAGACTCGACGATTTTTAATGTGGTGGGGACAAAATTCGTATTTTAAATAGTGGTGGGGACATGTCCCCCCTGTCCCCCCATAATCTACACCTATGGACACAGTCTCGTCCTATTCATACAACTTTCATTCTTACTGCGTGCCTCCATGAACACTCGCAGTGGCACGTAAACACAAAATTAAAAAATGTCGATTAGTTTTTCGATTTGCGGCCATCCTATCCTAGCCAGGATAGTTGTGTTGGATAAAACAAGAAACAGCTAGGGAGCTGCTAAACACTCGTTTGGCGTATATGGATGTCAATGGACACGTTGCTAACTGCCCAGTTTTGGATATGGCCTAAACCGCAAAATTGGGTTTTGAGAGAAAATCACAGTTGATTTACTGGACATAAACGATGTAAACAATGAACCTGTGCTCAAATCCTTTAAAGCATGCAAATGGGAATTTTTTTATCTAGTTTAAAGTGGTTAATTCCTCAACAATAGCATAACAATAATAAAATAAAAACTATTTGATTCAATTGTCCCAGGAATATATAGGCTACTTATAAATGCATTTTTGTTGGTTGCAGAGTGTGTGTGGATGAAGACTGGTTAAAGCAGCCTCACCTGGCCCGAGTCAAAATGATTGGTCTCAGTGGGCTCGGTGGGGCACACCTGTTGTGCGTTGTGCCAGCAATTGCAACAGGTTAAACCATTAAACCAGCCATCACCACACACACTCCAGGAAATCTTGTGGATGGCAACATAGAGCACAAGGCCATGCATCATTATCTGCCAACCGTACAATGAACACCCCCACTCTGCGTCCTAGTGTTTTGAGGAGCCCCGTAAAGGTCCCCTAGATGGGAGTGTGGGGGCCACCAAGGTGGTGTGTAGAAATGGACGTTACGAAAACATTCTGGGAGATCATTGAGCAATGTTGTGTTTCCATTCGTCCCTGATTCTCAACATGATTTAAGCACATGGCCACTCTGATTTAAAAGTATACTTTGCAAAGGGTGTTAAAAGGACAGGTGGTAACATATATTATTTAATAAGGAAAATTACCTCATCACAAATGTGTATTGCAAGCATCAGACCCAGAAAGCCAGTGGATGGGTATCCTCCGCTGTTTCTCAGCCACACTTCATAGACATACTTGATGAATTGAGGATTGAGAATCCTGACCTGCAGGTGTTGGATAATCTCATAGTTAGCCTTACAGTTACAAGTGATATCAAACAATTATTTTTAGAAAAAAAAGTGAATCGCTCACCAAATCTTTATTAGCATGGATCTTTGCCTTCACGGGTCGGTATGTGCTGTTAATATACAATTAAATGTCATTACAGATACAGATGTTTATACAGATATTCTTGCAAAAGATAATTCTGTTCCCTCCAGCCAGCTACTTTATAACCAAGATGGCCACGAGGTCAATAATGCCCCAAATGGCTTTGGTTTTGCACTGTGTGTGTGTGTGTGTGTGTATATGTGTATGTGTATGTGTATGTGTGTGTGTGTGTGTGTGTGTGTGTGTGTGTGTGTGTGTGTGTGTGTGTGTGTGTGTGTGTGTGTGTGTGTGTGTGTGTGTGTGTGCGTGTGGGTGTAGAAATGCGTGTTTGTGTGTGCATGATGTGTTTCACCCCGTTAATAATACCCACATACTCACAACTTAATGGAGCCGTTGGTGAAGGCGCTAATCAACCATTGGAGATCCAGCGTTTTGAAGGGGACCAGCATGAGGTGGGTCCTGTTGTCTGTCAGATCCACGGCACTCTCCGGGTACATAATGTGGAAGGTGGTCTTCTTCCCCACGTGCTTTTCGTAGCCTTTGGTAGGCGCGCCGTTCATTCTAAACAGTGGTCATTACGAGAAATACCTGTCTGTTCATTCTGTGTGTTCAGCCATGTAACTTGTGTACACATACAGTGTATTGATTTGTATTTTTATATACATTATAAATTCATAGTTTTTTTTTTAACATGTTTTTTTTGTTTTATATTCGGGGGTTTAAGTAGCTCAAAAATTAGCAGAAAGAATCCATTATCAATTTTAAATGTGAGTTTGCTCACAATTTTGGGCTGCATTGCCCAAAATTAAGTGATGATATTTGCAAGTATCAATGTAAGAAATAAAAGATATCTTGACATAGTAAATAGAGAAATTTAAAATGTAAATGTAAAATGCTTAATAAAGTGCCTGCCAAAGGTCAAAGTTCAACCGGAAGGATATCATTTTCAAATCTGTGTCACTTGGACCAACCTGAACACAAAGTCGCTGAAATCAATGAGGGCACCATTGTGCGAGGCCAGCAGGTTCCCAGAGTTCCCTACCACGGAACAGCTCCTACAGCGCTGGGACCCCGAGTCCATGAAGCCTTTGCCATCAGGGAAGAGTTTAAACACTTTGTCCACGACTCTTTTGAAGGCGGCCAAGTCGTTTCCGTCACCCTGTAATTTCTGGCGTACGAAGAAGAAGAAGAAAGAACGATTAATCGTCTTTCAAATCTCAGATCAGGCTGTCTCCTTTGTTTTAAAGCTCTGGGGAGGGACGGCACAGATTCTGACCCAAAAGGCAGAAACTGCTTCGGGCCTGGTTTCCTGTTATTTAATTATTTTACCCAAAGAAACTAATCTGCGCAAATAGATAAAGCTTTCACAAGGAAGTGTAATTTGACAGTGCCAAGCCAGCAGGAAGTTGATTTCCAACTGTAAAGACACCAGGCATACTGGTGCAACAGTGCATACTTCTGCACTCCACCAGTGCTCAGCGTCCAAGCCTGGTATTGCAGCTGTTTAAGCGGGCTGTGGACGGGTCCCTCGATTCAAGGGGCCCAGAAGTAGATATCTCCGTTCACTCCAATACAAGTGGGGAACAGGAATGTGTCTCGGCAAAAAAATTCTGGATATCAATCAAAGGCTCATATTTATCTTCATGCCATGTACTAAAAAAATTTAAGTTTTCGCTTTTCAAAACGCCACCTCAAGCGTTTTATTTGCCGTTTTATGTTATTATTTTTTGCTGGAGAAGGAGAGTTAGACAGCAGAAAGGAGTCGTAGTGAAACAAATGTTTTTTCGGCCCGGCATTCGAGAGGGCCTAGTACACGGCTCCATTAACTTCTTGTGTCTGAGGTTTTTCCTTTTACTCAACATGAATTACGTTGATGGTTTTTAGTCACTGTGGTGACTTTTTATGACTAAAAGTGTTTTAGTGATAAAGGGATTTTTTAGACTGGTTCAGCTGCTGCTCAATGACTCACGTTCCTCTGCTTGTGATCATTGCGATTTACCATGTATTAATCCATTTATTCAAAAGATCAAAAGACAAAGAACGGGTGCATTACGGTATCATTTTCTTAATATTGTTAATAGCCTAATAAACATTTCGGTTGCGTTAGTATTTAATTAGGCATTTGCTTGTTTAGCTGTGTCACAGTTAACAATGTTGGTGTATTGCAATTATTTATGTGGGTAGGATACTTCAACCTTGTTGCTGATCGATATGTAACCATTTATTTGTATATAAATTATTGATTGCATTTTTTATAAATAGTTGGAAGGAATCTGTTTCTTAAGCAATAACATTGAACTGTATTTTTTTCTAGGCCTACATGCATTTACTATGATGTTGGTTTTATATGGAGCAATCTTTCATATTTATGAAGTAAACTTATACTTCCATGGTCGGTAAACAATCTCTCCTTGATGTTGCCCTGAAACTTTGAGCAGTTGAATGGGCGCCATTTTGGAATCCGCTGTCCATTCTATAATATGTTCATGAAAGACACTCGCCACGTTCCTGTTTGGCAATTACGAGCCAAACAGGAAGCCTGCATCCAGCAATGTGATTGGTCGAAGTAAATATGAAGCAAAAGACGGAAGTTTTGAGCCCGTCTGCCATCAGTTTTTCCGATATTAATTTTGAGACTTATTAATTTTAAGACTACTATCCTTTTGCTGCTTGTAGTGGTACTACTAAATCAAATGCCTGATTTTTCTTTGAGCTCAAAATCGTATTTTCTATTTTGATGTTTATTTGTGTCTGGTGCATGGGTTAAAGTCAGAGATCAAGTCAGAGACCAGTGGAGCCAAATGGAATGTTGGATGTTGATTGCATTTACCTTCCACCAAAGGAAATCTTTGGCTGAGAGATTGCTTTGTGGAGTGAGAAAGGGGTGGATTGTTTGGTTCAAATGGGCCATGAACCAGTCATCACCCTCTGGGATACACTTGTCACAAGCGCATTTAATCAAATCCTCAGATTGGTAGGGTTGCTGCAAGGCAGTCCACCACTCCCCAGCGGGGTTGCTTAGAGCAAGCACCAGGAGTCCTGTGATGGACAGCAGCGCGACCGCTGTGCGTCTTCTCATGAAGGCCACCATACTGGCAATGGGATGGCTGATCCGGAACTACTGGGATCTAGGAGTATGAGCATAGTGTGATTATTATTTCACTGTTGTACTTGAGGCACTTTATTATACTGATCTTGTAGGGTTACAATCTGATGTTGATTCTCCACTCAAACAGGCAAGCTACCATACACCACACAACATATTAAACCAAATCCTTATATAACAACAAGTTTAATGTGAAAGTGGATACAGGCCAATCCACAATTTTTGTTTAGGCTGTATGCAGCAGTGCTAGTCTAGAGAGTGAAGATAAGATGATACGATGATATAAAGTATCATCGTAATTGTGTTGTTTCATTGCCTTTGGTGTGTAATGCCATATCTTCCACCCTTCATTGAAATGACGTATGGCTGGCAAGCCAAAGGATTGATCTAGGCCTAGCTATGTAATAACTATGCGTAACCAGTCCAGTCCATAATACAAAGCACTTAGGCTGGCACAAATAGCTATGCATGTAAGGGTAGCAGTCACATGCATTTTGTTGGCGCTGTCACGTTAAAATTGTACCAGCGGGGGCGAAAATTGTACCGGCCTACGTCATCAGTTGTTGACAAATTCCAAACCTGCCTGGCAACAGACGACCCGATCGTCTGTTGCCTGGCAACGGGCAATCGCATCGAATGACGTAGGAAGGTTCTTCAACATTCGCAAACTTTCATGCAGTTCATACATTCGCAAACTTTAAAACCTGCTTTAAACACTCAGTTTACTAGCTAAATTCGATTAAACAATTCAATACAATACAAATATAAAGTAAAAACAAGTGTTATCTAGCGATCCGTTATCTGTATTAGGCTATGTTATTTCGTCTTTGGAAACATGAGCCGAATGTTTTTTGAAACCTGCCCGGCAACGGACAACCCAATCAAATCAGTTGTCAAGTTGTCAACAACTGATGACGTAGGCCGGTACAATTTTCGCCCCCGGTACAATTTTAACGTGACAGCGCCACTGAAACTATCCCCATGCAAAGACTGCATGAAGATAATCCCAAACTGAGCTAATTAATGAATGGTATTTAGGGGGAGGGGTTTATGCCTCAAAAATGGGAAGACATGTAGGCTACTGTATATGCCATAACACCAAATTATCTATTTTCTATTGTTGCAGTGAAATAAACTGCAGGCCATGTGGATCAAACCCAGAACCTTGGAACCGAGATAGATATTTTTATTTTGTTCATTTCATTCTGTTGCTGTTTCTAACCTCTATTATATTGGTGTGTGTGTAGGTGTGTTTATGTTTCTGGGTTTGATTTAAAGGTCCCATGACATGCTATTTTATATATTCTTTAATAAAGGTATTAGTGGGCAACTAACACAGTATTCAAAGACGTTCCCTAAATTCAGCCGTGGTGCAGAGTTACAGCCCCTCCGAGCCAGTCGCACATTGAGCTTCCCCCAAATGCGCTGTTTCGGTGGGCGTGTCAAGGAGGAGGGTGGGGGTGTGGCCCTGAGCAGCTTGCAGCCACCATGCGCTCTGTTTACAGTGGATGTATCGCAATGGCGAGGCGCACACAGCCTTTAGCCGTGTTCTGTAAATATTCCAGAACACACGGGAGTCCTGGAGCTCTATATCTAAATATTATCATATAGCCTACACAGATATCTATATCATATAATATATATTATCACGGCCAAAAGCTGTGTGAGCCGATATTATGAATCTCAAACCACCGCGTTGGGTCCTCCGACGTTCCTGGTTCTTCAACGTCCACATCAATGTGAATACACACACTGTAACGCAAGTGTTTCTTGTCGGTTCTTTGACGTGTCTTGTATTTCCACAACGAGACTGTCGTGGGGGTTATCTGAGCCATGGTTGAGAAGGAATTGGGGGAAAGGAACTTTGGTTTGACTCGCTGAAGTACATGAACTGCGACATGCCGCCGGTTGCCGCGAGGCACCATCGCCCGGCAGCGGGCAGCCGGCAGCAGGCAGCGCGCGGTTCAGTCGACTTCAGGTTGATGTGAAAGTGGAAGAACCAGAGACGTCGCAGAACCCGACAAAGTCGTTTGTGATTCATAATATCGTCTGGAGGCGCACACAATATGTTATATGATATAGATATCTATGTATTATATGATATTATTTAGATATAGAGCTCCAGGACTGTAACGCAAGTGTTGTACACTTCCTTGTTATTTGGATAACCGTTCTGCTGTTGGTGTGATGGCGCATAACACGTCGGACTCTCGTATCTGGTATTTCTACAACGAGACTCGTATTGGGGGTTATCTCAGCCAAGGTTGAGAATGAATTGGGGGGAAGGAACTTTGGCTTTGACTCCCTCAAGAACATGAACCACGACATGGAGGAGAAAGGGATTGTTGGCGGCGAATGTCTCCCGCTTGAGCCCCGCTGAGGGACCACCGCCGGAGGCGGAGGTGCATATGCACTGCCCGGCAAAGATCCCTTTCTCCTCCTTGTCGTGGTTCATGTTCTTGAGGGAGTCAAAGCCAAAGTTCCTTCCCCCCAATTCATTCTCAACCTTGGCTGAGATAACCCCCAATACGAGTCTCGTTGTAGAAATACCAGAGACGAGAGTCCGACGTGTTATGCGCCATCACACCAACAGCAGAACGGTTATCCAAATAACAAGGAAGTGTACAACACTTGCGTTACAGTCCTGGAGCTCTATATCTAAATAATATCATATAATACATAGATATCTATATCATATAACATATTGTGTGCGCCTCCAGACGATATTATGAATCACAAACGACTTTGTCGGGTTCTGCGACGTCTCTGGTTCTTCCACTTTCACATCAACCTGAAGTCGACTGAACCGCGCGCTGCCTGCTGCCGGCTGCCCGCTGCCGGGTGATGGTGCCTCGCGGCAACCGGCGGCATGTCGCAGTTCATGTACTTCAGCGGGAAATACAAGACACGTCAAAGAACCGACAAGAAACACTTGCGTTACAGTGTGTGTATTCACACACACACATGTGGCGCTCGCACGGTCGAGTCTCAGGCCCCGTCCACACGAAGCCGAAACGGGCGAAACCGCTACGGTTTCGATCTATCCGGTTTCGAAGTATCTCCGTAAAGACGAAGCCAAGCGAAACCGGATAGATCTGTAGAAACGCTGTAGTAAACATTCCAGGCCCATAAGGGGCGCTGCTTCTGGTACACAAATCCAGAAGAAGAAGAGGCGAGCATGCGCATAAAGGCTGCCCCCCGAACCACTAACAACACAAACAAACAGCTCTTCTACGATGGCGAACTAGATTCTCAATAAATAATGGCTTAGCAACCCAACAAGGGACATGATATGCTGCAGAACGATTACAAGCTTGTAGTCCGCCATCATCTTTTTTGTTGATTTCTGAGACTCCGCGGGCTTAAGAGCCATTGGCTAGGAGGTCGAGGGGTGGGGCGATGACGTCATGGTTTGCGGTTTCAGTCGGTTTCAGGCGTCCACACGAAACCAAAACGAAACCGGATAGATTTGAAACCACCTCCGAGGGTGGTTTCAGAAGTTTGCGGTTTCGGTCAGCGGATTCGCCGGCTTCGTGTGGACGGAAGGCCGAACCGTACAAGACCTTTGCGGTTTCGCCATGAAATCGGCTTCGTGTGGACGGGGCCTCATTGGCGGGCCAACGCCTCTGGGCGGGCCAGGCAGACTAAGGGAAGGAGCTGAGATTCCTGATGACGTGAGCACAGACATTCCAAATCAGCGCGCTTGAGCCTCCGTTTTTTCAAAGGCGAGCAGAACAGCTAGTGCTAGTTTTACACCAAACGCAAGTTTTAGCCACTGGGGGACCATAGGCAGGCTAGGGGAACTCATATGTTAGAAAACCTCCCAAAGTGAGATTTTCATGTCATGGGACCTTTAAGACTTGCCCCAACTCTGAGCACCTTTAAAACAAGACTTAAGACTTTTATGTTTGCTTTAGCTTTCTGCTAAATCTTAAATACATTGCACTTTCTAAAAAGCTTTTTTAACTTTGCCTTTATTTTCTATTTTAATACTAAGATGCCTTTTTAACGTTCTATTTTACCCATTTCTTTCATATGTTTTCTTTTACTTATCTATTATTTTATTGTATTGTATGACAATGTTTATATGTGAAGATCTTTGAGCCTGCCTTGTGTATGAAAAGTGCTATATAAATAAAGTTGCCTTGCCTTGCCTTGCCTCCCTTCCCTAAAATAATATACCTGCCAAGACATTTTGTAACTTAAATTTTGTATTTGGCCTAGGCCCTAGCCTATAGGCTATTATTTAGCACATAGTAATTCACACACTATTCTTTTCTTATCATTATATCTACAGATAGGCTACTAGACCACATTTTGTCGGTTAATATTCTTGTGACCTATTTGTTTACCTTCAGGGCTAGCGGCTGTGGCCTAAAAAATGACATTGGCACCGACCCATGCGGTGAACCCTTAACAAACATGATATGATATAGCCTACCTAATCCCTTTGCCTTTCTAGGGTTGCCGATTACATCGTGGCATCGGGGAAGCTCATCCCACAGGTGGCAACCATGAAAGCACTCAAAGAGAAAGTGAGCATCACAGGTTAAAGTTTTACTAACAGCTTCAATCGGGGTATTTGGGGTCTTTTGGGGTATTGGGGCATTTAATTTAATGCTTTACCCTGCCCAATTCTTCCTGTTCACAATGCAGTGCAGCAGCAACAATGCAACAGCGCATTATTACCGCAGTCATTCAGACCAATTAGGCTATAATTAATTGTATTAATCATCAATCCATCGCATGACCGCGGCCCCTTGATGATGATAAATGATTATTGACGCACGGGAATCGTTTTTATTTCCACTAAAGGATCCTTAACCCCGCCAGCCTTAACCCGGATGACTGCTGTAGTTTGACACGCATTGAAATGTGTAAATTAGTCAATGATTATATTTAAGAGAACCAACCCGTCATAAAACGAATATAGGCTATCGGTCAATTCTAATCATTTCAATAATAAGAACAAAAAACAATATATAGCCTAGTAGACTACAGATGTCGTGTTTTCTTACCTTAAATATTCTGGGAAAATGAACGAATTGAAAAAAAAAAATGTCTTCAAGGGTTAGGGTTGGCAATAGTCAAACTGGCAATAGTGTAAGGCTAGCCAATATAAAAATAAGCGAATATCCTGCGTGTGAGGCCATGAGTGGAATGAATGGATGAATTGTGTGTGACTCTCATTTGAACTACGGAGAGCGTCCCAGCCACTCCTCCGTTGGGTCACAGGTTCCTTATGCAAAGCCGAAGGCAATCGGTCTAAAGACGAGCTAAAACTAAACGTTTGTTTTCATTTATCTCTGTTGTACACATTTATTTACATTAAGTAAAATATGTGTTACAGCTGTGTAACAGCTTAGGTCTGATAAACATCAGGTCAACCCCTGCTCTATCTTGATAAATATAACCCGGTAGCCTATACTGTGTCGCCTACTGTTATACAAATATTTAAAAATAGATATCCAACAAACCTTTTAAGCTCACGGACAGACACTCCAATGTTGAATTTTATCGAATGAGTAAACCACAATATAGTGCCCGTTAAGCACTTCGACGACATTTATCATAGAATGAACGGAAAGAACGCCACCCTTTTATTGTGTTTTGTCGACGGCCCCTTATTTATCCTGCTCAATGGTCCGACCCGTTTGGCACCTTACACCAATGGTTTATTCCATTTGGCTCTGTCAAATAGATACTCATGTAGTGATGGCCCTACAACTTTTAAGTGATCAATCCATGTATATTAGTCCACCCAAAGCTGGTATCAGATCTTAATGAATGTGTTTGGGCTGAGACTTCTAGAAAGGCGGAAACGTTGTGGTAGCCTACACTGCGCCACGGTGCGGAGTTGGGAGTAGCCGCACGCGACCCAATAGGCTCAAGGACAGCTTCATCCCACAAACCATAAAACGATCGAAGTTTCGACTCTTGTAATTTTTTCCCAACTTTTACTTTTATTTTATTGTATTGGGTTAGGACAGGCTTGTTACAGTCCTCAATCCCTCATTACATCGGATGAAACGTTATTTTAATTTTCTGTGGTATCATTGTTTCAGGCCACATGACTCGGAGAGTAGCAAAAAACAAACGCATGGTTTGTTCAAAGATAGGTAAACAAGCTCGAACTCTGGAGGTGGTTCATGGCCAAATCTATATTTAACAACCAAATAGGCCTATTGTTATTGTTAAATAAGCCACGCCTAAAGGTCCTTATTTACCCAGGTAAACCTCAGTCTTGGCATGAACAAGGTGAACTGAGCGTGGGAGATAGAGAAATTCCTCGTAATGGTGTTGTTTTACTGCCATTGGTGTCTAATGCCATATCTTCAGAATAAGAATCAGAATCTCTTTATTGTCATTGCATATGGTACAAAGAAATGTAAAGGCCATCCAGATGGTGTGATTCAAGATTCAAGATGTTTTTATTGTCATATGCACAACAATTACAGAGCAGTCGCTGGCAAGGAAATTCTTTAGTCTTGGGCTCCTCCAACAGTGCAATATAAGAGAACGTAAAGGTATATAAGAAACACACAGTGGCGGTTTTAGGCACGGGCGAACCAGGCAGCCGCCCGGGGCGGCATATTTGTGGGGGGCGCCAAGTCACATGGGGGGCGCCACGAGCAGTAAAAAAGAAATCGCGCTGCGTAGCGGTTATCAATGAAGTACTACATAACATTGTGTTGGGAATAGGTATTTTGGCGCCCCCTCTGGCTGCAGGCGCACACATGCTCGTTGATAAGGTGCCGTGCGCAGACGGAATGAAACCCCCACTGAAGCCCGTAGGTTCACGATACGTACCCCCCCCCCCCCCCCCCCCCCCCCCCCCCCCCCCCCCCACAATAAAGAGATTCTGATTCTTATTCTGAAGATATGGCATTAGACACCAATGGCAGTAAAACAACACCATTACGAGCAAGGTACGTTTTATTACTCTGTTTTCTGGGAATAATTGACACAAGCAGAAACCAAAAACCAGCCGTTTTTTCGTTTTTTCGTTTTGTCCAAAAAAACGAAAATCAAAATTTAAGTTCGTTTATTCGTTTTTTGGTTCTTCTTACCAAAAAGAGTTTACCACTCAATATCTGGTTTGGGCGGTTGGGCGGGTCCTCTTGTTGGCTAGCGTGCTTCATTGCCCTGTGCTCTTCATAATAAAAGTTCTTCCGTTTGATAATGTCGACAAAAATATTACTGTATTATAGACACTAGCAGACACAGAGGACCACACCACCCACAGTCAAGACTGACACGGCTTCAAATAACAATAATAGTATTCATAATCATTTGAAAATGAGAACTTATGAAGTTATGATGACTTCAGTGCAGTTGATGTTTAGCCACAGTTAATACATGCAGAGCAGACCTGCGATCGCTGGCTGCTGATTTCCTCACAGCCTGAGAGCTATGAGGAATAGGCCTACAAATGATCACAACACATTACTGACAGCTGAAAATTGCGCATTTGTTGACCTTTATCCATTTAAAGTAAACAAATTATTTTTTCTTGTTGAAAGATATTTTATATTGTTTTCATATTATTATTTACTGATGGTGTTTACAGAATGCGAGTGCGTGTTATATTGAAAGCGAGGCTGAGTGTGCCTATGAATATAGGCTACAGTGAGTTTTTTAAGGTGCTGTACAAGCAAATCATATTGTCTACTCTGTACAGTGACAGGGAGTGTAAAGTAACCTACTTCATTCAATATTGAATAGGCTACTGTAGCCTACACTATGTACAAATGGTTTTGCTCATTGCAGTTGTGACAGTAATTTTAACGTGTCAGCAGGCAAGCTTCACTCATTCCAGGATGCATTATGCGTTGTCCTATAGCCTACTTGGAACATGTTTTGGAATGGATCTATAGTAGCGTATAGAAATTTGCTCATAACAGGCCAGCTGGAATACAAAGCAAACTCTTTGTATTCCAGCTGTTTTTTTTGTGATGTTTTATGATGTTTCAATGTTGCGTTGGTAATGTGTTAGACAGCTTAGATGTTATGTTTTGTTAACCTGATTCCTATCCCACTCTGTTTAAGTAAAAGTGTGCTACTGCTGCAAAGTCTCTTTGCTTTTGTTTTTTTCTTTTCTTTAATGTGTTTGGAAATGACTTTTAATGGTGTTAACTAGATCTCATAACTGGCCTAAACACATAGAAATTTGTATAGACCCTATACCGTTTGACTATAAGACCTCTATAAGAATCTCTATTCATGTAGTCAGTCAATGATCAAACTAGTAGCATGAATATGAATTACAGTCCAAGCGGGTTAGGCAAGGCAAGGCAATTTTATAGCCCGTTTTTACAAACAGTTTGTCTCAAAGGGCTTTACATAGCATGAGCATCATAACAACATCCTCTTCCCTTAAGCCCTCACATCGACTGAGTAAAAACTCCCAGGAAAATCAAGGGGGAAAATTGCAGTTGGTTCAGACTGGGGGTGGAGCTGTGGAGAATATATGGAAACACAGAGAGACTGCGAGACGCCAAGGCCAAACTACAAGGTGCGAAAGGTGAGGGGGGGGGGGTCTGCCTCTCTGACCCATGGGGAGAGCTGGTTCCACAGTAAAGGAGCCCAGTAACTGAAGGCTCGACTTCCCAGTCTGTTTTTAGAGATAATGGGAGTCACTAACAGACCTGCATACTGGGAGCCAATAAAAATCTTGGATAAGTCATAATAAAGGTAATGATTCATTATTGTGCATTTAAAGATGTATATTATTACATTGCAGCAGTTGTGGCAGTCATTTTAACATGTCAGCAGGCAAGCTTCACTCATTCAAGGATGTATAATGCTTTGTCCTATAGCCTACTTGGAACGTGTTTTGAAATGGATCTATAGTAGCCTATAGAAATTTGCCAGCTGGAATACAAAGCAAACTCCTTCAAATGCACATTCATGGAAGTCTTGTATTGTCATCCCCAAATAATGCTGCAATGTAATAATATACATCTTTAAATGCACAATAATGAATCATTACCTTTATTATGACTTATCCAAGATTTTTATTGGCTCCCAGAATGCAGGTCTGTTAGTGACTCCCATTATCTCTAAAAACAGACTGGGAAGTAGAGCATTCAGTTACTGGGCTCCTTTACTGTGGAACCAGCTCTCCCAATGGGTCAGAGAGGCAGACCCCCCCCCCCCCCCCCCCCCCTCACCTTTCGCACCTTGTAGTTTGGCCTTGGCGTCTCGCAGTCTCTCTGTGTTTCCATATATTCTCCACAGCTCCACCCCCAGTCTGAACCAACTGCAATTTTTCCCCTTGATTTTCCTGGGAGTTTTTACTCAGTCGATGTGAGGGCTTAAGGGAAGAGGATGTTGTTATGATGCTCATGCTATGTAAAGCCCTTTGAGACAAACTGTTTGTAAAAACGGGCTATAAAAATAAAATTGCCTTGCCTTGCCTAACCCGCTTGGACTGTAATTCATATTCATGCTACTAGTTTGATCATTGACTGACTACATGAATAGAGATTCTTATAGAGGTCTTATAGTCAAACGGTATAGGGTCTATACAAATTTCTATGTGTTTAGGCCAGTTATGAGATCTAGTTAACATCATTAAAAGTCATTTCCAAACACATTAAAGAAAAGAAAAAAACAAAAGCAAAGAGATTTTGCAGCAGTAGCACACTTTTACTTAAACAGAGTGGGATAGGAATCAGGTTAACAAAACATAACATCTAAGCTGTCTAACACATTACCAACGCAACATTGAAACATCATAAAACATCACAAAAAAAACAGCTGGAATACAAAGAGTTTGCTTTGTATTCCAGCTGGCCTGTTATGAGCAAATTTCTATACGCTACTATAGATCCATTCCAAAACATGTTCCAAGTAGGCTATAGGACAACGCATAGGCTTATGCATCCTGGAATGAGTGAAGCTTGCCTGCTGACACGTTAAAATGACTGCCACAACTGCAATGAGCAAAACCATTTGTACATAGTGTAGGCTACAGTAGCCTATTCGATATTGAATGAAGTAGGTTACTTTACACTCCCTGTCACTGTACAACAGAGTAGACAATATGATTTGCTTGTACAGCACCTTAAAAAACTCACTGTAGCCTATATTCATAGGCACACTCAGCCTCGCTTTCAATATAACACGCACTCGCATTCTGTAAACACCATCAGTAAATAATAATATGAAAACAATATAAAATATCTTTCAACAAGAAAAAATAATTTGTTTACTTTAAATGGATAAAGGTCAACAAATGCGCAATTTTCAGCTGTCAGTAATGTGTTGTGATCACTTGTAGGCCGATTCCTCATAGCTCTCAGGCTGTGAGGAAATCAGCAGCCAGCGATCGCAGGTCTGCTCTGCATGTATTAACTGTGGCAAACATCAACTGCACTGAAGTCATCATAACTTCATAAGTTCTCATTTTCAAATGATTATGAATACTATTATTGTTATTTGAAGCCGTGTCAGTCTTGACTGTGGGTGGTGTGGTCCTCTGTGTCTGCTAGTGTCTATAATACAGTAATATTTTTGTCGACATTATCAAACGGAAGAACTATTATTATGAAGAGCACAGGGCAATGAATCACGCTAGCCAATAAGAGGACCCGCCCACCGGCGGAAACCAGATATTGAGTGGTAAATTCGTTTCGCTCAGTAAGAACCAAAAAACGAGTAAACGAACTGAAATTTAGATTTTCGTTTTCTTGTCAAAACGAAAAAACTAAAAAAACGGCTTGTTTTCTGGTTTCTGCTTGCCTCAATTATTCCCAGAAAACAGAGCAATAAGACGTACCTTGCTCAAGGGGACTCTCTCGGCCGTTTTTAGAAGAAAAAACGGCGGGAGTGCCACACTGGCAAACAAAGCCACCTGAAAAACCTCCCTAGCCTACTTTTCATTTGAAAAAAGGTGGGAGAGTGAGTCTGGTAATCAAGTCCAACTCGCCAGCCGGCGAGAGGAAATCCAACCACGCCGCTTTAAAGAACATGTCTATATTCTTAAGCCGTAAGGTGGTCCCGGGGTCGAGCACAGAGTTGCCGAGTGAGCCCCTGGACATGTCTAACATGTAAAAACGGACAAAGGGGCCGGGGGAAGACCAAGACGCAGCCGCGCAGATGTCTTCCACCGAAACGCCCTTGAGTAGAGCCGTTGAAGCGGCCACGCTCCGTGTGGAGTGAGCTTTAACGCCCAACGGTGGAGCCAAGCCCTGCCGAGAGTAGGCTAAGCAAACACCCTCACATACCCAGCGAGAAAACCGCTGCTTAGAGGGAGCGCGGCCCCTGGAAGCGTCGCTATAACACACAAACAACTGTTGTGTGGAGTGGAACGCGGCGGTGCGATTCACGTACATAGCCAACGCCCGAACCGGGCACAGGAGATGCAACTCCGCCTCCGCCTCATCAGAATGAGGCGGGGGGTGAAAAGCCTTAAGCACAATATCCCTCGACCGAAAATAACTATTAATGTTCTTCGGGAGGAACGCAGGATTAGGTACGACGCTGAAGTTGGCATCCGATTCGCAGCATCCGATTCAGCAGCTGGTCCACTTTAAATCGGTCCTGATTGAAAACCAGACTCTTCAAATCTGGATTAAATTATCACAGTGAGGCTATACATTATAATAAACATAGTTACAGATTTGTGAAACCTTTTTTCTATTTGTGAAAATGCAATACAGGCTCATTTTAATGCTTTTTAGGGGTCCAGACTGCATTACTGTCCGTCCACACCAGAAGCGAATTGAGCGACCAAATCGCCGGAAGTCATTCACTTTCTACGGGCAAGAGCGACCAAAGCGACCAACGCTACCAGCGGCCAAAGTTGAGCGACCAGAGCGTCAAAAAGAAGTTGAAAACTTTTTAACTTTATGCAAATTACTATTATTCGCTTCAGCGACCAAACACTGACAGCCAATCGGAATGTAGACGCTCTTCGCTTGCGTGGATCCCAGGGAACATCGGCAGGCACTTTGGTTCCTACCTACCTTTATTCACTCACTGAACAAAATGTCGGCTGAAGTATTAATCGCGGCTGTAACTGGGCACCCGGTGTTGTACGAACCCACCCTTTTTCAGTTCAGAGATCGAAACGCCATAGTGGTTAGGATATCAAGTGATGATAAGCGGGAGTATTTATAGGCTATATCTAGAACGTTCGTATTTAAGCTGGAATCATTATAATTTGCTCTACATGCCACCAATCTAACCAACCAATCGCGTGTAGCATGCTTTAAACAAAACCAAAAAAGTTTTTGAAATCGTCACATAAACAAACTAATCGACAAGACGAGGCTCACACCTCAGGCTCCGTGAATAGTGGGGAATAGAGGGATAAAAGACAAGAGATTTATCCCTTGTCATTTATCCCTCTATTCCCCACTATTCACGGAGCCTGAGGTGAATAATTTTTAATTAAATAGTCTAGATAGATAGATAGTCAAGTCTTTATTAATACCAAACGACACAAATCGTCGGGAATCCATTTCGGTGGTTCGTCCCACACAGGACAGTAGCCTACAAGACCACACAGAACAAGTCTGACTGGACATACACACAATACATCACATTAAAACTAGACACGCGTTGATAGATAGATAGACAGAAAGGCCTAGATAGATAGATATGTTCCATTATTTGCCTTGCGGAGCCAACCAGTCCTGTGCACGTATGCAAATTAGCCATGTGCGCTAATGTCTATTTGTTTTGAATGCGACGAATGAGTGCAGATCATGATTTGCAGATCCAGATCAGTGAAACATATTTTAACTACTACAGCACGCAGGGTTTTTTGTTCTCGGTTGTAATTAGCCTACATTTTAGGATTTTTTTTATATTGGGGGGCATCACTGTCCTACTTGTTGTCGAAGCACTTTATCGAACAAGCAAAACCGTCTCTGCAATATGGCCAAGGTGTATGGGAGAGTTCACTATTTGATATGGCTGTCTGTAGGGCCTACTAAACGCATACGGCTCCTTTAAATGCGTCTGCATAATTGAATTGTACGCCATGAGCGACTTGAGCGACCAAAGCGAACAGAAAAATTCGCAGCGAAACTTTGTGAGCGACCAAAGCGTCTTTGACGCTATGGTCGCTCCTGGTGTGGACGTACAGTTACTGTCCGTCCACACCAGAAGCGAATTGAGCGACCAAATCGCCGGAAGTCATTCACTTTCTATGGGCAAGAGCGACCACAGCGACCAAAGCGACCAACGCTACCAGCGGCCAAAGTTGAGCGACCAGAGCGTCAAAAAGAAGTTGAAAACTTTTTAACTTTATGCAAATGACTATTATTCGCTTCAGCGACCAAACACTGACAGCCAATCGGAATGTAGACGCTCTTCGCTTGCGTGGATCTCAGGGAACATCGGCAGGCACTTTGGTTCCTACCTACCTTTATTCACTCACTGAACAAAATGTCGGCTGAAGTATTAATCGCGACTGTAACTGGGCACCCGGTGTTGTACGAACCCACCCTTTTTCAGTTCAGAGATCGAAACGCCATAGTGGTTTGGATATCAAGTGATGATAAGCGGGAGTATTTATAGGCTACATCTAGAACGTTCGTATTTAAGCGGGAATCATTATAATTTGCTCTACATGCCACCAATCTAACCAACCAATCGCGTGTAGCATGCCTTAAACAAAACCAAAAAAGTTTTTGAAATCGTCACATAAACAAACTAATCGACAAGACGAGGCTCACACCTCAGGCTCCGTGAATAGTGGGGAATAGAGGGATAAAAGACAAGAGATTTATCCCTTGTCATTTATCCCTCTATTCCCCACTATTCACGGAGCCTGAGGTGAATAATTTTTAATTAAATAGTCTAGATAGATAGATAGTCAAGTCTTTATTAATACCAAACGACACAAATCGTCGGGAATCCATTTCGGTGGTTCGTCCCACACAGGACAGTAGCCTACAAGACCACACAGAACAAGTCTGACTGGACATACACACAATACATCACATTAAAACTAGACACGCGTTGATAGATAGATAGACAGAAAGGCCTAGATAGATAGATATGTTCCATTATTTGCCTTGCGGAGCCAACCAGTCCTGTGCACGTATGCAAATTAGCCATGTGCGCTAATGTCTATTTGTTTTGAATGCGACGAATGAGTGCAGATCATGATTTGCAGATCCAGATCAGTGAAACATATTTTAACTACTACAGCACGCAGGGTTTTTTGTTCTCGGTTGTAATTTGCCTACATTTTAGGATTTTTTGTATATTGGGGGGAATCACTGTCCTACTTGTTGTCGAAGCACTTTATCGAACAAGAAACCGTCTCGGCAATATGGCCAAGGTGTATGGGAGAGTTCACTATTTGATATGGCTGTCTGTAGGGCCTACTAAACGCATACGGCTCCTTTAAATGCGTCTGCATAATTGAATTGTACGTCATGAGCGACTTGAGCGACCAAAGCGAACAGAAAAATTCGCAGCGAAACTTTGTGAGCGACCAAAGCGTCTTTGACGCTATGGTCGCTCCTGGTGTGGACGTACAGTTACTGTCCGTCCACACCAGAAGCGAATTGAGCGACCAAATCGCCGGAAGTCATTCATTTCTATGGGCAAGAGCGACCAAAGCGACCAACGCTACCAGCGGCCAAAGTTGAGCGACCAGAGCGTCAAAAAGAAGTTGAAAACTTTTTAACTTTATGCAAATGACTATTATTCGCTTCAGCGGCCAAACACTGACAGCCAATCGGAATGTAGACGCTCTTCGCTTGCGTGGATCCCAGGGAACATCGGCAGACACTTTGGTTCCTACCTACCTTTATTCACTCACTGAACAAAATGTCGGCTGAAGTATTAATCGCGGCTGTAACTGGGCACCCGGTGTTGTACGAACCCACCCCTTTTCAGTTCAGAGATCGAAACGCCGTAGTGGTTTGGATATCAAGTGATGATAAGTGGGAGTATTTATAGGCTACATCTAGAACGTTCGTATTTAAGCGGGAATCATTTTAATTTGCTCTCCATGCCACCAATCTAACCAACCAATCGCGTGTAGCATGCTTTAAACAAAACCAAAAAAGTTTTTGAAATCGTCACATAAACAAACTAATCGACAAGACGAGGGATAAATGACAAGGGATATATCTAGTCTAGATAGATAGAAAGCCTAGTCAAGTCTTTATTAATACCAAACGACACAAATCGTCGGGAATCCATTTAGGTGGTTCGGCCCACACAGGACAGTAGCCTACAAGACCACACAGAACAAGTCTGACTGGACATACACACAATACATCACATTAAAACTAGACACGCGTTGATAGATAGATAGACAGAAAAGCCTAGATAGATCGATATGTTCCATTATTTGCCTTGCGGAGCCAACCAGTCCTGTGCACGTATGCAAATTAGCCATGTGCGCGAATGTCTATTTGTTTTGAATGCGACGAATGAGTGCAGATCATGATTTGCAGATCCAGATCAGTGAAACATATTTTAACTACTACAGCACGCAGGGTTTTTTGTTCTCGGTTGTAATTAGCCTACATTTTAGGATTTTTTTTGTATTGGGGGGAATCACTGTCCTACTTGTTGTCGAAGCACTTTATCGAACAAGCAAAACCGTCTCGGCAATATGGCCAAGGTGTATGGGAGAGTTCACTATTTGATATGGCTGTCTGTAGGGCCTACTAAACGCATACGGCTCCTTTAAATGCGTCTGCATAATTGAATTGTACGTCATGAGCGACTTGAGCGACCAAAGCGAACAGAAAAATTCGCAGCGAAACTTTGTGAGCGACCAAAGCGTCTTTGACGCTTTGGTCGCTCCTGGTGTGGACGTACAGTTAGAACGGGTCCTGATTGAAAACCACTACACTAGACTCTTCAAATCTAGACTAAATTATCACAGTGAGGCTATACATTATGTAAAACATAGTTTCAGATTTGTGAAACCTTTACCCTATTTGTGAAAATGCAATAAAGGCACATTTTAATGCTTTTTAGGGTTCCAGACCGCATTAGAACTGATCCTGATTAAAAACCACTACACCTAGACTCTTCAAATCTGGACTAAATTATCACAGTGAGGCTATACATTATGTAAAACATAGTTTTAGATTTGTGAAACCTTTAACCTATTTGTGAAAATGCAATGCGGTCTGGACCCCTAAAAAACCTTCAAATAAGCCTGTATTGCATTTTCACAAATAGGGTAAAGGTTTCACAAATCTGAAACTATGTTTTACATAATGTATAGCCTCACTGTGATAATGTAGTCCAGATTTGAAGAGTCTAGGTGTAGTGGTTTTCAATCAGGACCGATTTGAAGATTCTAAGTGGTTTTCAAGCCGAATCGGATGCTGCGAATCGGATGCCAACTTCAGCGTCGTGGATTAGGTCTGAGCAACGCGAAGGAGCTGTCCTCGTTTAGCAACAAGCAACTCGGGCTGACAGACGGAGCGGTTAGCTCACCGGCCCGCTTGGCAGAAACCAAGGCCAACAAGAGTGCCGTCTTAAATGACAAGGCATTCAAGGGGGCCTGAGAAAGAGGCTCAAAAGGATCCCTGGACAATCCGCGCAACACGGTGGGGAGATCCCAGCGTGGTGTACGCACGCGTGAAACAGGCCTAACCCGTCTAGCCCCACGCAAGAATCTCTTGACCAGTGGATGGCTGAAGATCGGTCCACCATCACAGCCTGCATGGCCAGCCGAAACGGCTGCCGCATAGACCTTGATAGTGGAGAAGGCCAAACCTTTTTCCAATAAGTTTTGCAGAAACGAAAGCACGCTTCCCACCTCGCATTGAGATGGGACAGCGTGGTTCTTCTCACACCAATTAGAGAAGGCGCACCACTTCGCCGCATAGAGGGAAGAAGTAGAAGGCGCACGAGTGCTCTGAATAGTGTTGATAACCGTCTCAGGCAAACCTTTGCCCTGCAGGATCAACCTCTCAGGAGCCAAACCAACAGCCGTCCCGAGACATCGGGTGGGTGGTGCACCGTCCCGTGGGCCTGTGAAAGCGCATCCGGCCTGAACGGTACTGGCCACGGCGCCGACCGCGAGAGCGCAGCAAACCACAGAGCTGAACGGTTCTCCGGGGCCACTAATATCAGGGACAGACCCTCCTGTCTGACCCGTTCCAGAAGAGGAAGGATCAGCTGGAGCGGGGGAAACGCATACAAGAGAGCCTGCGGCCAAAGTGTGTGTGCCAACGCATCTACCCCCAACGGGGGAAGATCCCGAGGGCTGAGGGAGAACCACCACCTGCAGTGCGTGTTCTCCCTGGACGCGAAGAGGTCCACCTGCGCTGTCCCGAACCTCTGCCAGATCAGTCTGACAATGTCGGGATGCCGCCACTCGTCTCGGCGGGGACCGCCTCGAGACATGAGGTCCGCCCCAAAGTTCTGGGCGCCCGCGATATGCAGGGCTCTCAGACTGAGGAGATACTGATGAGCCCAAAGCCAGAGCTCAACCGCCTTTCGGTGGAGAGCAGGGGAGCGGACTCCCCCCTGTCTGTTGATGTACGCCGCCGCCGACACGCCCTCTGTCCTGATCAGAACGTGGCGGCCGCGCACCAGGTGAAAGAAATGCAACAGCACTTTCCTCACAGCGTCGAGCTCCAACACATTTATGTGTTCTGGTGGGGGGCGTGCGCCACTCGTCTCCGACCGAGTGAGAGAGGCACATTCCTCCCCAACCCGTCAACGAGGCGTCCGTGAAGACCACTACGTAGGACGCCACCCTGCCCAGGGGAACACACCCTTGAGAAGGGCGGGGGGTCCTTTCCAATATTCCAGGTCTGGCGACACCGAACGGGGGACGAGGAGCACCCTGAGCTTGTGTCGCCTGGGGTCCAACCGTTGGCGAGCAAACCACCGCTGGAGTCTGCGCATAAAAAGCAGACCCAGGGGGACCACGGGGTGGGCAGCTGCCATCAGCCCCAACAGGCGCATGGTGGACAGTGCGGTCACGTTTCTGCGAACGTGAAAACGGGAGAGCGCCGACAGGATGGCGGCTCGCCGAGGAGGCGAAAGCATCGCAGTCATGGTGGCTGAGTTTAGGCAAAGCCCCAAGTAGACTGTCTGCCGGCTGGGGAGCGGGGAGCTCTTCTCCCAGTTGATGGCAAAACCCAGGAAGGAGAGATGGTTTATCACCAACATGGTGTCCCTTCTCGCGGTCTCTTCTGAGTTGCTCAGAATAAGCAGATCGTCTAGGTAGAAGAGAATCCTCTTTCCCTGACGCCTGAGCGGTTCCAACGCCGTCTCCACACACTTCGAGAAGGTGCGCGGAGCCAGGGAATAGCCGAACGGCAGACACTGGTACTCGTACGCCATCCCCATAAAGGCAAAGCGGAGAAACTTCCTGTGCGCCTGCCGAACAGGGACGTGGAAGTAAGCATCCTTGAGATCCAGGGATGTGAACCAATCGCCCTCTCTCACACACCGGAACAATGCATGTGAGCATTCTGAACTTCCTCATGGCAACGAATCTGTTGAACACGCGAAGATCCAGAATAGGTCTCATTTCCCCTGACTTCTTGGTAACCAGGAAGTAGCGGGAATAAAAACGACAGTGATGGCCCCCTTTACCAAGAGACATGCCACCTCTGCTGCCAGAGCCGTGCTCGCAGCCGGGTCCCGTAGCGTGGTCTCCACCAACCCCATAAAGGGTGGGGGACGACCCTTGAACTGTATGGGATGGCCCCATCTCAACGTGGTGTCCAACCACGATGGCAGAACGCACCGCTCTTGCCAATACGCATAGCGGTTGGAGAGAGGGCGAGCCGACAGCTGAGGAAGACCGTCCAGGAATAACCCGTATTCCTCTGCCCCTACCGCCTCCACACTGCGTGTGAACCAAGGGGGGCTTCCCACGAAAGGGAGGAGGCTCAGCGAGCGTAGGAGACGTACCAGAACCAGCCGCTGTAAAAACAACGAGCTGTCTAGACGTTGCGCTCGTGACCGCTGAACAGGGAGCGAGCCGTCCGGCCGCCGCACCTGTAGCCACAGCGCGCGGACCCGTCTCCTCACCTATAATGTGGGGAACCAGGGGACCGGTACAAGCGGCCGCATCCACGGGCTCGTGCAACTAGTCTCTGATCCGTCCACGAGGCTCTAAGGATCGCCGCTTCTTAGAAGCAGGTGAACCAGAGGCCATGTGAACACGCCGTCCGACCGCCACCCTACAGTCACCGGGCTGAGGGGGGGAAAGAGGCAACATGGAGGAACGCGCCACAAGCGTAGGACGCAGGTGGCCTAAGGAATATCGCTCTTTGGGTACCATGTACTGCCGTTCAGTCGAACGGTCTTTAATTTTTTCTTTATTAGGGAAGGAAAAAGTCGGAGCCAGCTTCCGGAACTTTCCGGTCCGTGGCGCTGCTCCAACCGCCGCGGTGGCGGCGGCCGCGGCTGCTGCTGCTGCTGCTGCTGCTGCTGCGGCACCGGGGCTGGAGTCGGAGGCGGTCCCCTGGAACGCTGGGCCCGGCCTGGACCCCGCTTCCTCCCGGCCTGCTGGTGGGAGGAGCCCGTGAGAATCGCCCCGAACCGGGAACGATTCTCACGGTCAGATTGCTGGTGCGCGAGAACCTCGGAGAACCAGGGACCAAATAGGCCATCCGGCGCTAGTGGACCCTGGACCAGGCTGGCCCGCTCCCGTTCCGGCAGCGCAGTGTGGGAGAGCCATATGATTCGCTGAATCATAGTTGCCCACGCCATATGCCGGCCGGCCGAAACGGCTATCGGCTGGCATAGCTGGAGGATGGCGCTGGAAAAGCGGGAAACCGCCAGCCATCTTGCGGCTTCCTCCGGGCCGTAGGCCTCCTGGTCAGCTGACAAGGAGATCATGGCGGAGGAGAGCAGGGCGATGTTGTTGACCGCCGCCGCAGATTGAGAGGCACACCCTGTCCGTTAGGCCGACAATCTGTATCTGGAGGCGGTCGGGGGGCAGCGGCTTTTCGTTAGGGCGCCATCCGGCGCCCAGACAGAGAAGCGCTGCCAGGGGAGGCTCCAGGCGAGGGATCCCCCTCGCCTGAGTATCGGCCCACCCTTCCACGTTGGTGAAATCCGTGTAGGACTTCACATGGGGCCTTCAGTGTAGAAGGGTCCCCACCGGCAGCACTAAAAAAGTGCTGCCGCCTCACCCATGATCTCCCCGAAGAGATCGGCCATCCGGCGCGGTCTCTCTCGTTCCACGGCGGTGGCGGTTGAAACCCGGGAGTGGGAAACACCGGACGCCGAGCCGTCGAAGACGTCGTCCATTGAGACAGCGTCGTCGTCGGCGTTGGTGACGCCATCGTGGTAGTCCGGGCTGGCCCTGAACAGGTCAATGGCGTCAGCCAGGTCCACCGCAGGGGAGAAGTAGAGGTGTCTGGAGAGGATCCCTTCTTCAGACAGCTCCCGGCATGAGACACAGGAGACGGAGGGCGCCATAGCAGCCGCCGCGTGGTCGGCGCCGAGGCACCGAAAACACGCCACGTGCCCGTCACCCGGTGCCAGGGAGGCGGGACAGGAGGCGCAAAGGAGTCCTGAGAAGGACCTAGCCCCAGGAGCGCTCTCAGGTGGCCCTGAAAAGGGCCGTTTGTCCGAGGCCTCTCCCGGGCCGCTGCCACCGGCTTGGGCGATCCGTTGTTCCGTTGAAGTCATCTTCTTTTAGGTAGTTCTAGGGCTGAACGATCTATCGTTTTCGACCGAAAATCGCGATCTCAAGCATTACAATTTTGGGATCGTCAAAGCTGCGTTTTTTTTTTTATTATTATTATTTCTTTTATTTCTTTTACAAAAGTGCAATTATTTTGATGCTGATGAGCCATTGAAGCAAGTTTACTTAAGAAAGAGGGCTTCCTTTTTATTTGACTTTTTTGGTTGTTGTTTCTTAGGTACTTGAATAAACAGTTGCATTTGAAATCTGTTGCCAGCAGTTTTCATTATTGCATTACCTTAATGGAATTCATTGGTTATATTAATTTATACTGAAACTTGATTCAAAGAAAATAAATCGTGGTTGAAATCGAAACCGCAATCTCTACCAGAAAAATCGCAATTTCAATTTTTTCTTAAAATCGTTCAGCCCTGGGTAGTTCTCTAATCTGCTGACAAGCACAAGTGCTGAAAGAAAAGGGAGGATGAGCGACGGTATGCACCGTGCTATATACACGATACCGGGGGAAATGTGGGCGGTGCGGTGCCCACGCTGATAGGTGCATAGTTTCAATTTTCAGGGGACAAGCCCATAAGGCGAAGCCTAGACGGCGTAGCCTACATGAAATAGAACCAAATTACATACAGCAGGTCCAGACCTAGTACTGAAGGGAAATTCAAATTAAGCGAAAGTACTTAGGCGGGCGGAGCCAGGCTACCATCATGAGGCTTTGCACACAAAATAAATTTGTCCTCAGTGAGAACAATGTTGACTGTATTGCTAGTTAGGCTCCGCCTCTTTAATCTATTCCTATCAATCACAAACAACGGCTTTCAAGGCTTAAGTCCACATGGGTGATTCTGGCTCAACAGGTTTGAACATTCTTTTGTCCGCTTGAACACTGCCATGTCGTTGACGTGTGTGTGTGTGTGTGTGTGTGTGTGTGTGTGTGTGTGTGTGTGTGTGTGTGTGTGTGTGTGTGTGTGTGTGTGTGTGTGTGTGTGTGTGTGTGTTCAGTGGTAGGCGATGAGTTTAGTGTGCCAACGAAATAATTTTTTTGTGTGACTGTTGCACATGTGTTGCTTTGTTTACAGATGCAGCCTAGGTATCTACACTACTCCAGCTGAGAGTACAGGATTCAACAGCCAAATCCGACATGAAGAACACAAATATTCTGGGCATTGCATGCAAATGAGTGATTTGACTTGCTCACGTAGAAATCGTATCAGGGATTAGGCTAGAGAACAATGAATCCTAGGTTGGGCAGGTGTTGATTACGGTCAATGACTAAGTATAGTATTTTTTAATATCTCAAGCAATTTACTGAATCGGTTATTGTCAGAGGGAATGTCTTATGCCAAGCAGCTTTAACATAAAAATAGCAGGAAACAAAACAACCCCATTCCATGAACTAGGCGTTACGAACGGGCCAAGAAAAAGTCTGTCCTTCCAGTTCTCTCA
The DNA here is from genome assembly GCF_902167405.1 of Gadus morhua. Classification (NCBI taxonomy): domain Eukaryota; kingdom Metazoa; phylum Chordata; class Actinopteri; order Gadiformes; family Gadidae; genus Gadus; species Gadus morhua. Next base: position 20,372,477 of record NC_044069.1, read on the forward strand.
CGTGCTGACAGGTGAGACCTATGTGTTTACACAGAAGGCCTTTTGTGACTTTCGTTGGTCAGTCGTTTCACCCCTATTATGTCTTGACAAAGCACGTCATGTCATGGAAAACCCGCTGGGCCGTGTGTCACTATCTAACTGTTGGCCACGACCCGCTGGGCCGTGTGTCACTATCTAACTGTTAGCCACGACCCAGCGAGGTGAAGCTGCAGAGGGATTAACCTTTCTTTTTAAGATTTCAGTTGAAGGGGAACATAAACTTGGTTAATCTATCATATCATAAAACATTTGGAAAACATAAAGGTTGTGGTATCAGACAAGTATCAGACAGGACTTCTTTCGTCTGCTGTTCCGTCTCCACCCTTTTTCACATTAAGCACATGCTGCGTGATGTGAGGCTGGGGGCAGAGAAATGGCAGAGAAGGCCTGAACCTCTTCATCCCTATATGACCCGGATCCGGGTAAATCCCCTATCCTCCAATTGTCATGTCACACACCACTAGAAAGAGTAGATTCTCAACTTTTTATCTTCCACAACCATTGATAGTTAAACAAAAGACAAACAAGATGGAAACATGCAACAACGACATGACTCCACTGACTCCAATTCCAAACCATATCCTTCTGCGACACATTTCGCCAAATAATAAAATGGTCTTCAATCAGAACACATGTTCTTCATTGCCATCTGGTGCTGTATAGTGAAATTGAGATTATTTGGCTTGGTGTCATTCAATTATAGTCGCACTGACCTTTCAATAGAGGGGTCAAATTGTATAATAGGTTCCCAAGATATTCACCTGATTGAACAGCTTTTGTTTCCAGTTTTTGCTTGGTTTATCTTTTAATCCTGCCAATCTGACATGGCATGGTTCAATTCGGCATGTGGTGTCAGTTGAGATCTTTGGTTAATGTTTAAAACATTTGTACACAATTTAACTGAAAATTTTTACCCGCATATCTGTTTGACTGACAGTTATACTGATCAGTGAGGTAGCATTCAATTAGCATGAAAAAAGGTGGTTCTGATGTGGCGATCTACCTTTGCCAATTTTTTTTGTAGTTTAGTTTTCTAAATTTCTCTGAGGGTGGCTTATGTATATTGGAGCTTCCTCATTCCTATAGCTTGGCTCACTACACTTTCAAAGTAGCTTTCCCAACACTGGATATATTGATATATACTGTGGGGTAATAATAATATAAATAGACAAAGCATTATTCTTTCAAGAAAAATAAAGCAATTTTCACAAAGGACCATACAGAACTATTACGTTTTGTGGACTGACATAACTGAACTCAAAGTGCAGGTAAGAGATAGCCAGTGCATCTTAAATCTCTGTGAACCACAGCATGAGATTCCTGGTTCCCACAGCCGGAATAGGCAGGCCTTGATAGCAGGGACGGCTGGTATAAATGGGCTAACATGGCTAAGCCCTCCCTCCCTTTTGAAAAAAATGAAAAAATATTATTAAAAACCTTAGAACATATTGTTTTATATTTTGGTAGAACCTAAAGCAGCAACAGCACCAAAATGTGACAGAAAAACCCAGGATATATGATATATCTTGGGTTTTTTCCTGTGAATGGGCTAAATGTATTCAGCCCAAGAGGAGTAGCGTAAGCTTCCATTCAATTTTGATTGACAGGTATCGTGAAACGCCCCCTTCATATGCTTCCCATTTGGGCTAAATTAGTTTAGCCAGAGCCCGTCTACGAATATATGACATTCTCTGGTTTAGCCCAAAGGCTGACCTTGGACTTACAGTTAGCACAGTAGAGTACAGCTTCGACCAATCACAGCACAGTAGCGCAAGTGCAGTATGGCGTATGTGTAGCAGGCTGTGTTCTTAAACGTTTCTTTCATAATTTATTATTTAAATAAATGAATAAACTTTAAATGTATCCGTGAAATTGAGTTGCTTCTATCACACAAATTAATTAAATGCTGACTCATCTACATAGCATTTTATTATTACGCAGTGCATTACGGAACGCACTGCTTTTACTGTCAGTAGTGCGGTCAGAATATGGCCGGTAATAGGCCCTAGTGCATTTGTAAGCGGGTCAACAACGTTCCGTATCGAAACATTAAAAAAGCATTTGTCTAAATAACCCAACATGACGTGACCAGTGTGTAGAGAAAGTTGCCCCTCTGCCAACTGCATTTCAGCGACAAGCAACAATAAGGTTCTCTAAGGAATCGGAAATGATCAAATTTAATGTTGCATACAACATTGCCAAAGATGAGTTGCCCTTCATCAAATTTTAATTCGAAAAAAAATGATTAAACATCACCCCGACGTATGAAATGGCATGTAGCCTACACAATTCATTGTGGTAATAGGCGAATTAAAGCAAAACTGTCCGTCCACACCAGAAGCGAATTGAGCGACCAAATCGCCGGAAGTCATTCACTTTCTATGGGCAAGAGCGACCAAAGCGACCAACGCTACCAGCGGCCAAAGTTGAGCGACCAGAGCGTCAAAAAGAAGTTGAAAACTTTTTAACTTTATGCAAATGACTATTATTCGCTTCAGCGACCAAACACTGACAGCCAATCGGAATGTAGACGCTCTTCGCTTGCGTGGATCCCAGGGAACATCGGCAGGCACTTTGGTTCCTACCTACCTTTATTCACTCACTGAACAAAATGTCGGCTGAAGTATTAATCGCGGCTGTAACTGGGCACCCGGTGTTGTACGAACCCACCCTTTTTCAGTTCAGAGATCGTAACGCCATAGTGGTTTGGATATCAAGTGATGATAAGCGGGAGTATTTATAGGCTACATCTAGAACGTTCGTATTTAAGCGGGAATCATTATAATTTGCTCTACATGCCACCAATCTAACCAACCAATCGCGTGTAGCATGCTTTAAACAATACCAAAAAAGTTTTTGAAATCGTCACATTAACAAACTAATCGACAAGACGAGGCTCACACCTCAGGCTCCGTGAATAGTGGGGAACAGAGGGATAAAAGACAAGAGATATATCCCTTGCATTTATCCCTCTATTCCCCACTATTCACGGAGCCTGAGGTGAATAATTTTTAATTAAATAGTCTAGATAGATAGTCAAGTCTTTATTAATACCAAACGACACAAATCGTCGGGAATCCATTTAGGTGGTTCGTCCCACACAGGACAGTAGCCTACAAGACCACACAGAACAAGTCTGACTGGACATACACACAATACACATTAAAACTAGACACGCGTTGATAGATAGATAGATAGACAGAAAGGCCTAGATAGATAGATATGTTCCATTATTTGCCTTGCGGAGCCAACCAGTCCTGTGCACGTAGGCCTATGCAAATTAGCCATGTGCGCTAATGTCTATTTGTTTTGAATGCGACGAATGAGTGCAGATCATGATTTGCAGATCCAGATCAGTGAAACATATTTTAACTACTACAGCACGCAGGGTTTTTTGTTCTCGGTTGTAATTAGCCTACATTTTAGGATTTTTTGTATATTGGGGGGAATCACTGTCCTACTTGTTGTCGAAGCACTTTATCGAACAAGCAAAACCGTCTCGGCAATATGGCCAAGGTGTATGGGAGAGTTCACTATTTGATATGGCTGTCTGTAGTGTAGGGCCTACTAAACGCATACGGCTCCTTTAAATGCGTCTGCATAATTGAATTGTACGTCATGAGCGACTTGAGCGACCAAAGCGAACAGAAAAATTCGCAGCGAAACTTTGTGAGCGACCAAAGCGTCTTTGACGCTATGGTCGCTCCTGGTGTGGACGTACAGAAAGACTGCTGCGGACGTCGGAAACGCCACATACATGTCTTTCATGATTGACGGCGACACTGCCATCTCTACCAAAGAGTGTGTGATCGTGCAGCCGCATTTTGCGCAAAGGGAGACCGGTCAACATTAATTGTTTAATAATAATTTCAGCTCAGTGAAGCAATTTAAACACCTTATTTTTCTTTTTATTTATAACTGTGCTTCAAATAAAGACACGCATTTCTCTACACCTTATTCTTCTTTAAAAATCATTCACATTATATTTATGAACAGAGATATAAAGGTGACCTCATGGCGTCTGGAGCCCAGTGAAGTATTGATAAATGTAATGCATTCGTTCCCACCCACCCAAAATCACCACCAGCCGTCACTGCTTGATAGTAAGATACCTTGTTGCTACTACTTCCTCTGAAATCAAAGGCAGGAATCAAGTCATGTCACCAAACACTTTATTTTGCATCTCACCGAAGAACACAGCACAACAAAACCAAAACTCAAGAATTAAGTTCTTCATTAACTATAAAACAACACTTTGTTGCATGTCGATTCCTTTTCAGGAAGCCAGTAGGGGGAAGTGTGTCACAACAAACCGACCCCGCAGCAGGAGGAAGCACACGTCATATTAAGTCAATGGCCGTTATAATAATCAAATGCAGCTAATCCAGCCAAAATTGTCTGTTGACTATGTTCCCTCATGGGTGAGGCATAAAGTTGTATCTTAATCACTTATGAAAATTGGCCGTATAAATAATCTCAACCAAGAATGGGTTGAATCTTTACTTTCTATCCCCTTGTATCTGGTTCATGTGTTTGTTTATTTGTATGCATGTCCTGTATTCAACATTAGCTATATCAGGACAACATTATACCTAGATAGCACATAGATGTTGCAGGGCTCTCAAGTTTTGAAATGAGTTCAGAGTGAGATTTTAGGGCTGGGGGGGGGGGGTATATTAAAATGTGACTGCTTGCAAATGTGTCCGCAGACATGGTGACTAATGAATGATAGTAGCATTGTTGGCCCTTAAAGGTTGGGTAGGTGATTTGCGAAACGCCAGCAGATTTTGAAAATACACAACTCAAATGGTCCTACCCCCTCTCCTTCAACGCTGACTCTGACTCCACCCATTCCAAGTACCTGGACGCGCAATCATGCACGAGCGCGAACAGAGATGCGCGAGAGCGAGCCAGGCTAGCGTAGGTTTTCGTTTAACAACATGGCACTACATTCAGCTGTAAGTTGCACCCAGTACCGCGGGAAGTAGGGGTGCTGGGGGTGCTGCAACACCCCCTGTCCGAGGCCCTGTCTTATCACAGAAAACGATCATTTCTAAAAACTCCGGCCAAAGTGGAGATTTCTGAAAACGCCGGTTATGTGTTGTCGTGTCAACGGGGAGAAACGGGATTTTAGGTTCTGAAGCGTCACATTATACACCAGGAAATGCTTAAAGGCCCACTATGCAACTTCGGGAATATCTTCGCTGTTTTCTTGGTTTTGGCACGCACATTACTCTACACAGCGCCCCCTACAGCTTCGTAGTAGATATTTCACAACACTGTCGTAACAACTCGTTGACGTCCCTTCCCCATGCACTTCTACGCGAGCCATGTGCATTTGTTTTCAAAGAAGCCGGCGAATGCGTGGAGCCATGTCCGAAGTAGATGTTCATAAAGTGTAGACAAGGTTATACATTTTTAAAAGGGTGTTTTTGCATTGCAATAAACATAAATCCATCCTTTTTTATAGTTCACCGGGAGAATTTATACCCTAGGTTATAATTGTTTTATCTTAGGTTGAACAGAACAATCAGTTTAAGAGGTTTGGCCAACATAATAATCAAAATAAACAAGAACCTGGATTCGGGGATTCAGTCTGTATCTGGGGGACAGACGAACAGCAAAACACCCATGGAAACAAAGGTGTTTATATGGTTGCAAGCAAGCTAGAAACATACAGGGCTCACAACAAAACGGTCGAGAAAACAATTTTTACAGGGCTCACAACTAAATGGTTGAGCAAACACATTTGTACAGAGACTATCAGAATCAAGAATACCACGAAGACAAAGTTCACCCAAGGGTACTTTCAATTTCAAAAGCAACACGGCCGAGTCGGCGTCTGATTTGCAGTCTTCTTTTTCTTTCAGTTCACGCTATTCCTGAAAAGCTTGCCCAACGTTTACTCGTGTCTGGCCTCTCTGTCGGTCAGTCTCCCTTTTCTCTTCTTCTGTTCCTCCGACATTGGGTTTCTCTGTCTCTTTTTAGTCGGCTGATCTATGATGAATATAACAATCCCTTAGTTACTTGTGTTTATATCGAGCCGGTTCCGTGTTTGGGGGTCTGTGCCGTAAAGCAATTCGTTACTGTAGTGACCCTTGCACAGAAGCATACGGCCGACATCTTTCTATATTCTGGGTGGAAATAGTAACATAGTTACGCCATTAAATGCGTTTATGGAAACATTTTTAGCGAGAAATGTGCATTTTACTTTCATAATGTTCGCTCGGTGAATGTGAAGGATGTTCGGTTTGATAGTTATGACGAAGAGTGAATGCTCCGTTCACTTGCATGGACAGAGTCTCTGGTTGCTAAGCAACCTCAACGTCTTGGCGGACTATTTCTCTCCTGATCAACACTACGAATGCTGGAAACACACCAGACACACCATGTGAAGTTATTTAACCCGATTATCATTATTTATGAGTCCTTAGCCCAAGTGAAGGAGTTCAAGTACCTCGGGGTCTTGTTCGCGAGTGAGGGTACTATGGAGCGTGAGATTGGCCGGAGAATCAGAGCAGCGGGGGCGGTATTGCGTTCGCTTTACCGCACCGTTGTTACGAAAAGAGAGCTGAGCCGCAAGGCAAAGCTCTCGATCTACCGGTCGATCTTCGTTCCTATCCTCACCTATGGTCATGAGGGTTGGGTGATGACCGAAAGGACGAGATCGCGGGTAAAAGCGGCCGAGATGAGTTTTCTCAGAAGGGTGGCTGGCGTCGCGGGATAGGGTGAGAAGCTCAGTCATCCGTGAGGAACTCGGATTAGAGCCGCTGCTCCTTTACTTAGAAAGGAGTCAGCTGAGGTGGTTCGGGCATCTGGCAAGGATGCCCACTGGGCGCCTCCCTTGGGAGGTGTTTCAGGCACATCCAGTGGGGAGGAGACCTCGGGGAAGACCCAGGACTAGGTGGAGAGATTATATCCCAACACTGGCCTGGGAACGCCTCGGGATCCCCCCGTCAGAGCTGGTCAATGTGGCCCGGTGTTTCAGTTCAAGTGGTGAACGGTTTAACTGGTGACTTTCAGCCGAATGCTTCGCTTGTTGTCGTGGCTACGCCAGATGTTGGAAATCGGGACCAGACACGTAGCTGTCCTTGCGATTGCCTCTTTGATTTGTTATTCAATAAAATGTCAAAAACATTACAATCTCATTCGTTTTTGGAGTGTAATTGGAAGAAACTTGTCACGTAGAACCGTTCTAAGCCGAAATAAATGGAAAATGAATGTTTAAAATATGATACATTACGGGATTCGAATTCATACCATTGCGGGGAAAAAATATAACAATCCGCAATTCCATTCCATTGTGCCGTTGACCCACTGGGGAAATTACCGCCGTAGTATAATAGAATTCGCAAATACTTCTTGAAAACACGAAAGGCAGCCAGATCAACTTGCGACCCTACTTTCCATGTAGTTATGACCATGCATTGGTCGCGTATCCCAAAAATAAGACGCCTTTACATCCAGTTAATCCAAACCTAATGTTGTGTTGCCCTCCACTGCTTGAAACTAGCCAAAAACCCTGTTATGCGCTCATTCGATCATTTCGGTCGCCTGATGTGGTGTTGTCGCGTCCTCCTTCTTTATATCCTCTCTGTAAGCAAAGCAGCGACTTCGGAAATCAATGTGACGCAAGGCGATATCTCTTTGAGACACAACGTTTATTCACATGAAAACATACATTACGAGATTCGAACTCGTACCATTGTGGGGAAAAATATAACAATCCGCAATTCCATTCCATTGTGCCGTTGACCCACTGGGAAATTTGCCGCCGTAGTATACTAGAATTCGCAAATACTTCTTGAAAACACGAAAGGCAGCCAGATCAACTTGTGACCCTACTTTCCATGTAGTTATGACCATGCATTGGTCGCGTTTCTAAAAAATAAGACGCCTTTACACCCAGTTAATCCAAACCTAATGTTGTGTTGCCCTCCGCTCTTGAAGCGTGGTAAAGTTAGTTTTTATTGGACGTTGGATATTCGACACATTCGAAAATTCTATTTAGCACTGGCTTCGATGGACGAATTTGTGTCAAACCAACTTAGATGTGTTAATGCAAGGCCTATCTATGTAAAACAAAGCACCATTTGATTTTATAAAAAAAAATGTAATGTTAAAAAAGGCCATAAATCTATTATGCGGCTTGACCTTTTGACCTACCCATAGCAAAACACATCTGGTGTAATCAACTAACTGCCCCACACATAACACAAAGCTTATTTTCTCAAAACACCTACCCTTTGATTTTATAAATATTTTTTTAACATTACATTTATTTTATAAAATCAAAACGTGGGTTTTTGGAAAAAATAAGCTTTGTGTTATGTGTGGGGCAGTTAGTTGATTACACCAGATGTGTTTTGCTATGGGTAGGTCAAAAGGTCAAGCCGCATAATAGATTTATGGCCTTTTTTAACATTACATTTTTTTTTATAAAATCAAATGGTGCTTTGTTTTACATAGGTAGGCCTTGTATTAACACATCTAAGTTAGTTTGACACAAATTCGTCCATCGAAGCCAGTGCTAAATAGAATTTTCGAATGTGTCGAATATCCAACGTCCAATAAAAACTAACTTTACCACGCTTCAAGAGCGGAGGGCAACACAACATTAGGTTTGGATTAACTGGGTGTAAAGGCGTCTTATTTTTTAGAAACGCGACCAATGCATGGTCATAACTACATGGAAAGTAGGGTCACAAGTTGATCTGGCTGCCTTTCGTGTTTTCAAGAAGTATTTGCGAATTCTAGTATACTACGGTGGCGAATTTCCCAGTGGGTCAACGGTACAATGGAATGGAATTGCGGATTGTTATATTTTTCCCCACAATGGTACGAGTTCGAATCTCGTAATGTATGTTTTCATGTGAATAAACGTTGTGTCTCAAAGAGATATCGCCTTGCGTCACATTGATTTCCGAAGTCGCTGCTTTGCTTACAGAGAGGATATAAAGAAGGAGGACGCGACAACACCACATCAGGCGACCGAAATGATCGAATGAGCGCATAACAGGGTTTTTGGCTAGTTTCAAGCAGTGGAGGGCAACACAACATTAGGTTTGGATTAACTGGATGTAAAGGCGTCTTATTTTTGTGATACGCGACCAATGCATGGTCATAACTACATGGAAAGTAGGGTCACAAGTTGATCTGGCTGCCTTTCGTGTTTTCAAGAAGTATTTGCGAATTCTATTATACTACGGCGGTAATTTCCCCAGTGGGTCAACGGCACAATGGAATGGAATTGCGGATTGTTATATTTTTTCCCCGCAATGGTATGAATTCGAATCCCGTAATGTATCATATTTTAAACATTCATTTTCCATTTATTTCGGCTTAGAACGGTTCTACGTGACAAGTTTCTTCCAATTACACTCCAAAAACGAATGAGATTGTAATGTTTTTGACATTTTATTGAATAACAAATCAAAGAGGCAATCGCAAGGACAGCTACGTGTCTGGTCCCGATTTCCAACATCTGGCGTAGCCACGACAACAAGCGAAGCATTCGGCTGAAAGTCACCAGTTAAACCGGTCACCACTTGAACTGAAACACCGGGAAAGGGAAGTCTGGAGCCCCCTGCTTGAGCTGCTCCCCCCGCGACCCGACCCCGGATAAACGGATGACGATGAGATGAGATGAGATCGTTATTTATATCCGAGATTATTTAATCTAACCCGATCTAAACTCTATCATGCACCCAAACACGGCGGCGTTTGGGTTTCCTACCTCGGACTCTAGCGCAGCCACAGGCGCGTTGAACCATTTTTGTGACACACAATGATCAAGCGTCAGGTTAGGCGCGTTAGTTGGTGTGGCCGTACCATTAGTCGATTGATCCATGATGAATGCAACAATTGCCTCGCAACTGGCTGTTTATATCTAGCCGGTGCCATGTTTGGGTGTGTGTCTGTGCCGTAAAGCATTTTCGAAACTACAATCTGACTACATTTTCGAGGATACTTCCGCTGCGTCACATCCGGATTGTGTCGGTCCGAACAGATCAAGTTGCATATGCGCTTTTTCACTGGAGAGGCGACATGGGTAAATGACACACCCACCAATCGACCCAGAAATGGATGCAGAACCATCAGCATAACTCTCAACCTGCATACTTAATGTAATTTTGGCTAAAAAAGTTGCATAGTGGGCCTTTAACGTCATGTGAGCGCCCGCTGTACCGTATTGGTCCGAATATAAACACAAACCCCATTGTAAGACGACCTATATTTGGAAAAAAGATTTGAAGACCAGATCCGGTTTTTATGAATAAATAAATTGTATTCATTGAAATAATATACGAAAATAAAAAGGCATCGAATAAAACACTGCATTGCCACTAAACAGTAGTGCAAATAGGCCGTACTGATGTGTACACCAAAGACTATTCCTGACACTCCTCTGCCCCGCTGTGTTCGCTCTGGCTGTGGTCGCTCCGAACTGTTTCGGCCCGTGGCAAAGCGAGTCATCCTCGCTGCTGTCCAAGGCATTTTGAGACGCAGCATTTATTTAATGCTCATATGACCTAGTGCTGAAAAAAGGATATATGAAAAAGTGTGAGGGTAGCGGTGGTGCGCTAAACTTGTTCTGGGAGCAGCTGGATGTGAACGATCGATTTTCAACTGTGCGCGCATGCACTGGTGTAATTGAGCTGCGCTGCTATACATCTTTTTTTATCAATGTAACGAGTTGCGAGTCTAGTGCAGGCTGAGGTTTTTTTTCCCAGCACCCCCTGCTGAGAATACGTCCTCGCTGGCGCTGCTATGGTTGCACCAGATGTTATAAACATTAAACGGTCACATAAATCATTACTATTTTTAAAAAATGTATGTTTGTTTCATATAATTGTATTGGAAGTCCCGGTTTTCACTAGGGTTGCCGCGGTGTGGACATTTTCACACCGAGTAATACACTCGTCTCCACACCGGTATTACCGAGTATAAACGGTATAAACTTTGAAACTAGGTCAACCGCCAGTGCCACACAAGCATCGGTTTTTAGACCCTTCTCGTCCTTCAGTTGCCGCCAACGTTCGAAAGCAGCGCCTAGGATTATTCTTGATTTCAGTTTTTCTCTTTCAGCGTTTTTATTATCAATTACTCTCTGAAAAAGAGTTTTCCTTCTCTTTGCTGGTGGTGGTGGTGGTGGTGGGGATGGTGGCGTCTTGTCTGCCATGGAAATTTTCTTCTTCTGCTAGGTCCAAATGTGGATTAACTAGTTCCAGTAGCTACCGCAGGATAACAACAAACAGGAGCTTGCTCTGGGTCACGAGCTCTGGGTCACGAGTACTGCACGAAGGGGTCGCGCGCGGGGCGCGGGGGAGGGGGAGTGCAGTACGACCGTTTGATTGACGTACTTACTGTCCAATGCAACTCGGTGGCAATGGAAATGATTGGCTGGAGTTTTTCGAGCCCTGCCCGTTCCACAGATGATTGACTTGTTTAATTTTCATGTCAGTACTTCTAACTCAGTGGCTGTAAGCGGGTTATGATAAGGATTTCAAGTAATTTTGCAAAAATGGCCAAAAAAGCGAATCACCTACCCAACCTTTAACACTAATATTCAGAAAAACTCTCCCTCAAAAGGCTATTGTTTTAAGCAACACCAGAAGAGGCATATACTTTCCCCTGAACTTTTAAACGTTGCAAACCTGCAAAAAGTATATATTAATGTGGCATTCATTCCAATGCTTAAAATATATCTGTTGCATTCAGTAGGCCAATGCTGTGGTAAAGTGTGTAAAGTATGACCAAGTGTTTCTTTCTTTTCAATAGATAGAATTTTATCAATCCCCTGTAGGAGAAATTTGTAAATGTTTGTCCCTATAAAACAATAATGGTAAAAAAATAATTACAAAACATGACGGTAATTAAGTAAGTCAAACCGTCCAATCTGAGGGCTCTTCTTAACCACTCCCCCTTTCTCACTTCCACCAATGCAAAGCGAACAGAACTGAGTAGGGGAGGGCGTAGCCTAACTAGTTAATGAACGACCCAGGGAAACGCAACACAAATTCAATGTGAAAATGTATGAGGCTTTAATAAAATCCCCTACGATTTTGAGTGTCTCCAAAAAAGGGCATGTGCGGGTAAAAGAGGACGTCTGGTTACCCTACGTACGGGAAACCCATTTGATTCCTACCTGTTCCACTGTTAAATAGCGGCCCAAATTGGTGGGCGCTATCCTGGTAATTTCTCTGCGTGAGAAATACGAAGTGTGGCGTGAGAGCGTGTGCATGGGTTGAATTGCGTGTGTCTCACGCCGATTGCGTGAGACTTCAGAGCGTTGCAGATAGCACCTTGCATGCTAGCCTGTTGACATGTTTGTAGCAAAGCCACATTCCACCTCGAGGACTTTTATTGGGCTCCTCCAGACAAAGGACTCAGCAGGGGATGATGGTCCAAGAAGTAAAAACACTTCCTTTAGCAACCTGTGTAAGAAATGTTGGGGAATTTCCCTAGGCATATCGTGAGTCACGAATCAGAGTGAGTCATGTAAATGAATCTTATTGTCCACCAATGCCTGAGGGACGTTCTCTCAAACCGGTTGACTTGAGCTAAGATCCCTCATGGTATATGCAGGTGCTTGGGCCGCAGGTACAGGAATTTGGAATACAACCCTGACATACTAAGATAACAATAAAACGTCCAAATGTATTGTCATGGATCCCGCCGGCGAGGCCTCCTTCACAGCGGTCACCCGTCCTGAGACGTCCCAACGGCACTTAGGGAACCCATGTTTTTCTTGGTGTAGCCTGCTCTTATCCTGATCCCCACTCGGACGGCTTTAAAGTATGGATGTATATTGGCCCCTTTTTATACTTGCCCTGTCTAAAACCTTTATTCAAGCAAGAACAAGCGTGACCTCCTTGTAGGGTTAATCTGTTTGTATTTGTATTAGTCATCTTTTTTTTCGTTATGTTATGCATACAAATAATTTTAACATATGATAAACAACTCACAGGTGTGTTCTCTTATGTGTAAGTGAAATTTAATACATATGTTGGATGATCGAGCTGTTTTTTAACTTTGAACGTTAGTTGACATTTGTTTCAAACGCCCCGCCTAGTCGGGACGTTTGAAACACACATTCGGGACGAATAAAACAGCATGTTTTGAAAATAAACTATTGTCCTTACTCTTGTTTTTATGCAACATACCAGACAACATACTAGTGTACACGTCATTGCTAAAATTTCACATAATTCCGCATAATATAAATAGTTTGTTTTTTTTGGCCCGTGCGTAATTGTCAAGATGCACATTTCGATTAAAACTCGCCTTTCTTCTTTTGGACGACTAAATTTGCATTGAATTTACTTATTTCCCTGTCCTAAGTCATGTTTAGGGATACACAGTTGAAGATCCTTTTATTTAGGCTATTTTAAACAAAAACAGCTGAAATGTATCCAAGCGCCGCACAGGGTTAATTCCTTTTCGACGCGCTCAGCCCGGCGCACAGAAGCATCCGGAGTCTCGGTGGACAGGTAAGTGGCTGAACTTATTTTATCTGATAAATATTGTTCAATAGTCTGCACATTTATATGAACATTATGTTGAAATCATAATAAGCAGAACTTTGACACTCTAGCTGATGGATGGTAATGGCTGGAGAAAAGGATAAATCTGCAAGCCATGTGTCGTGACCAAGAGCAAGGGTGTAGAAGGCTAGCCTAGCTTATACCCAGAAGTTTTTAAGTGTGCATGTCCACTAAATTAAATTATTATTGTCATAATTTAAAGGTTGGGTAGGTGATTTGCGAAACGCCAGCAGATTTTGAAAATACACAACTCAAATGGTCCTACCCCCTCTCCTTCAACGCTGACTCTGACTCCACCCATTCCAAGTACCTGGACGCGCAATCATGCACGAGCGCGACCAGAGATGCGCGAGAGCGAGCCAGGCTAGCTTAGGTTTTCGTTTAACAACATGGCACTACATTCAGCTGTAAGTTGCACCCAGTACCGCGGGAAGTAGGAGTGCTGGGGGTGCTGCAACACCCCCTGTCCGAGGCCCTGTCTTATCACAGAAAACGATCATTTCTTAAAACTCCGGCCAAAGTGGAGATTTCTGAAAACGCCGGTTATGTGTTGTCGTGTCAACGGGGAGAAACGGGATTTTAGGTTCTGAAGCGTCACATTATGCACCAGGAAATGCTTAACGTCATGTGAGCGCCCGCTGTACCGAATTGGTCCGAATATAAACACAAACCCCATTGTAAGACGACCTATATTTGGAAAAAAGATTTGAAGACCAGATCCGTTTTTTATGAATAAATAAATTGTATTCATTGAAATAATATACGAAAATAAAAAGGCATCGAATGAAACACTGCATTGCCACTAAACAGTAGTGCAAATAGGCCGTACTGATGTGTACACCAAAGACTATTCCTGACACTCCTCTGCCCCGCTGTGTTCGCTCTGGCTGTGGTCGCTCCGAACTGTTTCGGCCCGTGGCAAAGCGAGTCATCCTCGCGCTGTCCAAGGCATTTTGAGACGCAGCATTTATTTAATGCTCATATGACCTAGTGCTGAAAAAAGGTTATATGAAAAAGTGTGAGGGTAGCGGTGGTGCGCTAAACTTGTTCTGTGAGCAGCTGGATGTGAACGATCGATTTTCAACTGTCCGCGCATGCACTGGTGTAATTGAGCTGCGCTGCTATACATCTTTTTTTATCAATGTAACGAGTTGCGAGTCTAGTGCAGGCTGAGGTTTTTTTCCCCCAGCACCCCCTGCTGAGAATACGTTCTCGCTGCAATGGTTGGACCAGATGTTATAAACATTAAACGGTCACATAAATCATTACTATTTTTAGAAAATGTATGTTTGTTTCATATAATTGTATTGGAAGTCCTGGTTTTCACTAGGGTTGCCGCGGTGTGGACATTTTCACACCGAGTAATACACTCGTCTCCACACCGGTATTACCGAGTATAAACGGTATAAACTTTGAAACTAGGTCAACCGCCACACAAGCATCGGTTTTTAGACCCTTCTCGTCCTTCAGTTGCCGCCAACGTTCGAAAGCAGCGCCTAGGATTATTCTTGATTTCAGTTTTTCTCTTTCAGCGTTTTTATTATCAATTACTCTCTGAAAAAGAGTTTTCCTTCTCTTTGCTGGTGGTGGTGGTGGTGGTGGTGGGGATGGTGGCGTCTTGTCTGCCATGGAAATTGTCTTCTACTGCTAGGTCCAAATGTGGATTAACTAGTTCCAGTAGCTACCGCAGGATAACAACAAACAGGAGCTTGCTCTGGGTCACGAGCTCTGGGTCACGAGTACTGCACGAAGGGGTCGCGCGCGGGGCGCGGGGGAGGGGGAGTGCAGTACGACCGTTTGATTGACGTACTTACTGTCCAATGCAACTCGGTGGCAATGGAAATGATTGGCTGGAGTTTTTCGAGCCCTGCCCGTTCCACAGATGATTGACTTGTTTAATTTTCATGTCAGTACTTCTAACTCAGTGGCTGTAAGCGGGTTATGATAAGGATTTCAAGTAATTTTGCAAAAATGGCCAAAAAAGCAAATCACCTATACAACCTTTAATGTAGCCATTGTTATTTTGGATGTGTAACCCCGCGTTCACACCAAAAGATGCATTTGCTGCCCGAACGCGTTGACGCCGAAGTTTTGCGGCGCAGCAAATCAAGTTTTGCGGCGCAGCAAAAGTTTTGCGGCGCAGCAAAGCTTTTGCGGCGCAGCAAAGCTTTTGACGCGCAGCAAAGCTTGGAAGTTTCGCGGCACGGCAAGTTTTGCCCGCGGTGCTTCTGAATTCATTCACAACCATGGCCGACATTACGAGCATTGCATGTCTTTACCTGTTGTGGAAGAGGGAGAGACGTCGGAATGCACGTCGTTTATGGGTTCATGAGACCATTCGGAGCCTGGAAGGCTGGTGCTGCCTGGCACCCAACTGGGTTTTGTTTGGGGTTGTTTTCTAGCCCTTTAGCATACTCATAGTTTAGTTTAACTGTAAACACAACTACACTACAGAATGCTGATTTGTGGGGTTTTTTCGAGGTACTAAATAAATGTAACCCTGCGTTCACACCAAAAGATGCATTTGCTGCCCGAACGCGTTGACGCCGAGGTTTTGCGGCGCGGCAAATCAAGTTTTGCAGCGCAGCAAAAGTTTTGCGGCGCAGCAAAGGTTTTGACGCGCTGCAAACGTTTTGCTACGCCGCAGTTTTGCAGCGCGGGAAGTTTCGCGGTGCTTTTGAATTCATTCACAACCGACATTACGAGCATTGCATGTCTTTACCTGTTGTGGAAGAGGGAGAGACGTCGGAATGCCCGTCGTTTATGGGTTCATGAGACCATTCGGAGCCTGGAAGGCTGGTGCTGCCTGGCACCCAACTGGGTTTTGTTTGGGGTTGTTATGCTAGCCCTTTAGCATACTTACACCTACACATACTACTATAGTTTAGTTTAACTGTAAACACAACTACACTACAGAATGCTGATTTGTGGGGTTTTTCGAGTTACTAAATAAATGTAACGGTAGTGAACTCTAGGTCACTCCAAGGGAGTAACACTGATTGGCTGTTACGGCATGTCACTCAGTGGCAACGCCTCAGTGGCAACGCTGTTGAACGCTCATTGGCTGTCATCACGCGTTTGCTGCCGAAAAGTTGAAATATTTCAACTCGAGCAGCATTTGACGCGCCGCAAAATACGTGAACGCGCCCGCCGCCCGTGCCCGGCAGCAGGCACGGGCATGCCTCGCTGCAAATCAGATTTTGACGCGCCGCAAATCAAATTTTGCGGCCGGTTTTCTCGGCAGCAAATGCTGCGGCAGCAAAGCAGCAACGCGTCTCTACATTCACTTTGATTGGGATCGTGCCGCGCGTCAACTTTTTGCATCTTTTGGTGTGAACGCAGGATGGACAAAAAGTAGGCCTACCCTGCAAAATATTTAATAGCCCAGCTCCCACTCATAGCCTAACCCAGGCCTAATAGTTAGTTAGTTAATCAGTCTATAATGTTAAGTGAATTGTGCTGTAGGCCTACATTTACAGTATTTCCACTGCAAACTAGTGAAGACACATGGACAGTATAGTAGGCAAAATATTTGTATTCTTTGTCACACAGGTGACACAGGTAGTGTGTACTCCCGTTGGTGCAAGCCTCATGCGACCACTGAAACACACTGGACCCACTCTTCCACAGCATCGAGGCTCGCAGCACACGAGGCAGCTGACGTCCTCGCTGGATAGGCCTAAATAAGTTGGGAAAAGTAGAGGCAGCAATAGTGGTGAACTCTACTGCATCCGGAACAGGACAAACTAGGCCTAAGGTGGGGCTGACTCCATCAGCGGGCCAGGTGATGGTGGGAGGAGCAGCTGAGGTGGCACCAGGGGTGACTCCAGCAAGGGGGGCGGCTTCAGGAGCGGGCGAGAAGAGCCTCTTCTTGGGAGCCCGAGAGGATGGAGGCTGCTTGGCGGGACGACGCTGCTTCAGAGTTTCCTGCTTTTCCGCCTCTAAAGCAGCCCTCACCGGGGTGTCTAGCAGTTGTCCTGAAAACTTTAAATTTGACATTTTAATGCTAATTGAATTACTTTAAATGTGAGTGAGTTAAATGACAAAGGAAGGCCAGACAAGATATGAGATGCAAGAGTAACTCCACTTGCCTCTTTCTCCCTCTTCTCTTTGTTATCTTTCTAGGCCCGGCCTTAGGGTAAGGCCGGACGATGTCCGGGCTGAATTCAAGGGCGTCTCCCTCAGGCCGGACAGCTTCGTCAGGCCCGGCAGCTTCGTCAGGCCCGGCAGCTTCGTCAGGCCCGGCAGCTCGTTCAGGTACATCCATGCCTGCCAAACGACACATTTAAAGAATTCACACTTTTAAATAGAATTTTTTTTTATAAATCCACCCTCCTGATCCTTGTTAAATACCCTGATGTGAGAGTTGTAGCCTGGTGGTCTAGCAGCTACTCTGCCGTCCACTACCCTATGGTCTTTTTTTATGAACTTGGACTTATGGGACAATTTATTTATGTATTATGAACTCTGTTTAATCCTCTGTTGCTTCTGATGAACTGTTCCTACCTGAAGTGGCACCTGGAGAAGCACTGACCTCGTCACCCGAAGCCTGGGGAGGAGGACGGTCTGTGGAATAGGCTCTGGCGAAGTCCTTTTCTTCAAACGCAGAGGGGTTAAAAGGCCAGATCCCTGGACTTGAGAACCCGGAGGTGATGTTGTTCACTGTTGCAGCCTTTGGTAAGGCTTCAGCAACGATGGAGGGCACATCATAAATTGAGATGTTTATCCCTGGGTGGCTCCTCATCCACCTGTCCGCCGCACTGTTTATGTACCCCTTTAGGGGGCCGAAGACACTAATGTCCATTGGCTGCAACCTGTGGGTGCAGTGGGGAGGGAATGACAGCAGCACTATGCCATTGGCTCTGCAGTAATCAATTGCGGCAAATGACAGGTGGGACCAATAGTATCCAGCTACAGCCCCGGAGAACAACACCCTGGCGTGACAGAACACCCAGGCGGGACGGAAGTACTGTGGCTGGACGGAAGTTACCTCAGATTATTTTTTTAGAGACAAATAAACTTATTTATCGCTTGAATTAACATAAAAAATAAATAAATAAATATTTCGACACGTTAGTAACCATTTTTAGAGCTTAAAAAAGGTTTTTAACGTTATTTAGACAAATACCTCAGGATTATTTCTTTGTGTTATTAAACTTATTATAACGTTATTTAGACAAATAAACTAATTTAGTGTGTAGACAATTATTTAATGGAATTTAGTGTATTATATACTTTACTCATTAAGTAATTGACCATTAGAATTAAGTAATTGTTTTAAAATGTCTAATAGAATCAAATTTAATTTTTTGTTAAATATATCATCATAATTTGATATAGATATACATTGAAGAATAACCACACCAAAGTTTCCTCACAATTTATTTAACAAATAATCTACAGAATCTTAAAGATATAGCTTCTTCATGCTGACTGCCATCAGCTCCAACTCACTGTCAAAATAATCAAACAGTCAAATCAATATTAAGCCTATCCAATATATTATTTGTATTCTGTCACTGGAAACGTCATTCACTTCTCTTTTTCGCTTCAGTCTGAAGACTGGTGGAAGTAGTCAACCGCCATTTGTTTGGCCTCCTCCATGAAGTGTGGGAACCTTCTGCCGTGCCTGTATAAATAAAGAGAAATGATTGTAGGAATTATACATATTTTGTTAATATTGGGGTTGAGGTATATATTCATATTTGATATAAACAAAAACATACCCATCCAGTTGGAAGTTCTCAAGCAGTACTGTGCACCACAATTTTCTGAGGACTGCATGTCTTTCTAAAGTAAGGGGATATTCCAAGAATTGACAATGATAAAATATGTATACAAGTATGAATTTTTCGATGTTGTAACCTTACATATGTCAAAAATCCAATTCTTATTTTAAACGTATCTTTTAAATCGTCAGCTCTTTTTTCATTTAATTTAATGCCTACTTACAACAGTGAAGTTAAACGGTGCCTCCATGGCAAGGTACCAAGCATACTGTGATGGAAAAATGTAATTGGGGACAACATTCACACGCGTTGTTATATCTGTTCAGTACATTTTTAGTCTGCGACTGAGTATACCATAATCATGAAGATCCCACAGTCGTTCCCATATGCCTGTGGTGGAAGTCCCTGAACCATGAAGGTAGAACATAATGCCCCGTTTACACCATCCCGCTAATGGCCGCTAATGGCCGATGGACCACCGATGTGGAAGTCGGGGTGATTCGGGTGACATCGGGCTAAAAATGTATGATCGGGTCAATTTATCGGGGTAGCATTTACACATACCCGATATTATAACGATAACATAACGATTTATGCCAGGGAAGACACCCGAAGTGCGTTTGGCGTCATTTGACGTCATTTCAAATGACGCCAAACATGTCAAATGACGCGTTTGGCGTCATTTCGGGAGTAGGCAAAGGGGAGACTGGTTTAGACTGATATTTATTTATATATTTATTTATATTACAATAGCGATTTTATAATAATAGAACGCCGGTTCTAAATGGGCGAAGTACCCTGTAATTATAAAAGTAGGACATCCATCCATCACCCCCTATTTATACCCAAGTGGCAGATTGAGGGTCTTCCTTAACACAATCTGGTCACTCACAATCGTTATTTGTCTAGGGTTCTCGAGGGTCTTTCGTGTGTTGAGGTTGCCGATATAAAGACGATAAAACACGATAAAGCGCGGAAGATTAACGAATATAGCCGATGTGCCCAGGAAAATTCCCGAACGATTTGCGATGTCTTACGTTATACTCCCGTTCTATTCCCGATTATAGCCGATTAGCCCATAGCAACACCTGGTAACCGATTCTACCCCGATAGACCCAAAATTAACAAACATGTTCGTTCTTTGCCGATGTTGCCCGATCATTGAGCATTTCTTCCCGTTTCTTCCCGTTGTCTTACGATGTTCCCGGGAAGAGTAACGGTGTTTCCCGATGCAACCACGCTATTTGCCGATGTTATAACAATAGCTGCTGATTTAGCCATCGGGCACCATCGGGGCCCACTAATCGGGTAGGTGTAAACAGGGCATAATATTATAAACACATCTAAAAACGATTTATTCCTTAAAAGTTATGCAATAAAAAAGGCATGACAGTTTTGCTAAATCGTGTTGTTGTAGTATCACATTGGTGATTACGGATGACAATAAATAAACCACTGCACGGCTTTAACATGAATTTTACTCAATATATTAATAATTATTATGAACAGGTTAGCTCTCACTTACTTCCATGAACGAAGTGTAGGGCGCAGTTTCATTATATTCGAATTTAACGAAAAGTAAATAAACCACGGCACAACTTTAACATGAATATTACTCAATATATCAAGCATATTGACAGTCACACTTACTTCCATGGTTCATCTTTGGTTTCCGATTTAGCGGTGTGTACATTTAAAAAAAAAAAAAATCACTTCCGTCACGCCAGAGTACTTCCGTCGCGCCAGGGTTGTTGTCACGCCAGGGTGTTGTTCTCCGGGGCTGCAGCTGGACCCTACTCGGTGGGAAGGTTGCATTGCCTGCCAGCGCAACTGTGACCAGGGTCCCCCTTTCCGCTGAGGTCACTGACCTGACCTGCTCTGCCCCATTTGGGCGACGACACGGTCTGGCACCTGGACAGTGGTGACCCCTGTAAATAGTTGTGTTTGTTGGCTAGTGGCCTCTGGACACCGAAGGGAGAGGCTGACACTGCGCTCCATGAAGGAGTTGAACCAGTCCTTCCCCGCCATGCTCTTCCTCGACCAGGATGCAGGGAATGGGCAGCTGAAATGCACTGCCAGCTCGAAGGCAAATTTTCTGACATGAAGGGGTCATAAAAAGTTGATGTACATTTGTGTGTTTATGTTTATGTTATTTGTTCATATTTATTAATTAAAGTATGGACATAGCATACATGTGTGCCTGTCCTAAAACACTGACCTCATTAGGGGTGAGCCCAAAATAAATGGCTGCTGCCCTCTTCAGGTTCACTTCACTGCCCTCCTCTGCCCTCCGCTTGAGATAGCGTGACAACGTCACATGATTGTTGTTGTTTGCCAGTGCTGCCTGCCTCACTGATCTCCCAGAATAGACCTCGCTGCAGGCCCTGGCATACACCCATGCAGGAACCAGCCCAAGGGAGGTGGTTCTTCTTCTCACGCACTGCATTTTTCTCTCAGTAATAATCTGTTGATGCATGTGATAAACACGTTTTGTTCATTCAAAATATGTTATTAATTCAAAGCAGTAGTCGTTCATTGCAAAACATTTATTAATTCTGTGATTTATACAGGTAATGATC
The DNA here is from genome assembly GCF_902167405.1 of Gadus morhua. NCBI lineage: Eukaryota > Metazoa > Chordata > Actinopteri > Gadiformes > Gadidae > Gadus > Gadus morhua. The sequence goes on from NC_044069.1 coordinate 20,394,371, forward strand.
ATGCAATGTTCGCGCAATTACGCATGGTGATGTGCGGGACGTTTGAAACAAGTGTTTCAATCGCCCCGACAGCGACTACTGACACTTAAACCTTTTTTACCTCTTAACTTCAAAACTCTGACATTGCACACTTTATCACAGGTTTAAGTAGGCTACTTACCACAAGATAAAACGACAGGTCTGCAAAAACAAACAACTTTAAGCAAATTAACAATTTTCATTTGCGTTTGTGAGGCTTTGTAGAAGAGATAACCTTTTAAACAAACCCAATGAATCCCCATGAAACTGGTGTGTTCATAAGGTAAGCTTATTTAGGTAACAGGTAAGTGGGTAGGTAGGTAGACAGACAGGTAAGTGGGTAGGTAGGTACACGTTGAACACTGCAAACATGTTCAACGTCTTTGAACATGTTTGCAGTGTTGGAATGAGTACTTGTAGTTGGCCAAGTGATCCTGGCTCAAAGCGAAGAGAAGGCGGTTAGCCTTCAGGCTGTTCCCTCACTGCTGGGAGGAATTGCTATTTGACGCTCACACCCAAATCAAAGTCTGTAGCCACAGCTGCCAGCATTCTTCGTACAAACACACACACACACACACATACACACACACACAAAGATGATCGTAGATCAACGCTAATGATGGCTGCAGTAATTAGTTTGCCCTGTGCACATTTTTTTTTTATTAACAGCAGACACTTGGCCAATAATCAGAAATGTCATCACTAAAAGGGCGTTAATTGTTAGGGGATGAAATTCATCAGTATTAGAGTAGGGGTCAAATTGTTTCTGATGTAAGTTCCTTTTTAATGACACATATATGTCACTGCTGTTCCTTGGTACAACAAGTTGTTCCGGAATTCAGATCATGTTACTAATATAGTTCCTCAATATATCAACATAATTGAATGACTATTCTGCTTGATGTTCATAAGTTTCGCCTGGTTTACCACTCATCGAAGGATTTTAAAGTGGCTGAAGGTAAATAAGATTTATTTCATAAAAAAATACTGCACCTTTTTGTTTTCCTCCGCTACTAGTAGCATACCTTTATCCTTTTCCTGTAATTTTCGCCTCTGTCCTCTCCTTTTAGTTTTATTTTCATATATACAAGGCATGCATTAAATAGGGTTTCAATACCTCTGAATGACCTCTGTTGCCACCTATACTCCAGTAAAGTGCAATGCTACGGGGCCCAAACTACATTATCACAAGATCTCACCTTTGCCTGCACTGGCAGTAATAACAAGATAACTCTGCTGAATCATAAGATGCGTTTCATAATCAATTGGCTACATTTGCAATTGCATTTCAGTAGAAAAACTCTTTGGTTGATTCAGAATGATTACAAAACATGGAGGTATGCTGAGATCTATGCTGAAGAACCCAATGTTCCACTATCTCCATCTGAGGACTTTTTCCACTGCTGTGATTGGAAAACAAATGGAGGAAGCTGCAGAAACATTTTTGATGAGTAGCCCTGACGGCAGTCCCAGAGAGTCTTAATTAAAGGTTGTGCGCAGAGAAAGACTTCATTGGATTTTCAATCCTATTGTGCAAACGCACCTGTGGCCACGCACCTGTGGCCAGCCCTACTATTAACAACAATGGCCTGTAGGTTGGCCGGGTACCTTCTATTCAGTTTGGCTCGTACAAAAAAACGGTGTTGTCACCCAGGAGATGTGTTTGGATTTTCTGTTTGGAATATTGGTTGAGGGGGCTATTACGGGTGCAAACTTTGCAGGGGGGGTCAAACTTTGATTGGTGTCGATAGACCCAGACAAAAGCTCTGGCAACACTGCCCCTGCCTCCTAGCCTGGTTATACCCGTGCTGCCTTGCGCACGATTTCCATTTGGGCTGCATGGCAAATCTCAATTTGTGATGAGGTCTTGCGTTAGCCATGCTACCTGCCTCCAACTAAGCAGTCCAAATACCAGTCCAATCAAATCATCCCATTATATTTGGCCTTGTCACTGCAAGACCACCACCAAGGAGGTGATGGTCAGGACTGACTGCCTTGGTGGAGAAGGCCCGATCACCGCTAGTTTTTAGCCTCGACCTTGGAACAGTAAGGAGTGCCTCGCCGCGGATCTAAGGCTGCCAACAGGCTTGTACCGGGTCAGCATGTCTGTGATGTACTCGGGGGGCTAGACCTCGACGAACCTCAGATTATAATGTGAATCATAAAGACTGCGTGTGACGTGTCTGGTTCTTCCACAACAAGTAAAGACTCGTGGGGGTCATAGATATATATAAGGCGCGTTCACTCCCCTGGTGATAACGAGACGGCTCGCCAGTGATGACGCTAACGCTTACGCGTGTTCCCGACAGCAACCGTTCATGTGCACTTGGGAATCTAACAGTTCTTCAGAGCAAGGTTTTTTGTCAGATAAAAAACTGTCAGAACTAAACAGAACTTAGTAGGATCAGTGACAAGTTTGCATGCCTTTATGTCCTTGATGCCTATCACCTACTATACTTCTGCTTTTATTTATGAGAAGCACATACAGTTTGCCACAATGTTTAAAACCGAGCTAAGTCGATGCCAACAGACGGTAACAACGTCAATCAATAGTAAAGTATGTGATATGATGGTTGATTCTTTGATTCATATGAAAGTGACTTGGGCTGGCCTGCTGGATATTTTCGCAAACAGCGCAAAACAATAATCTCAATTTAGAGGTGGTATCACTTTTAAACACAGTGTATCGGCGCAAAGCGAGCGGCCGAACGGTCCTCCCAAATCGGACTGCTCCGCGTTCTGTCAAATCTGACTGGCTCAGCCTGACACACGGCCCGGGTCACTTACTTCCCGTTTACCTCCCTCTGAAGTCACAGAAAAATACGAAAACGTCGAAAAGGAACAGGACAGGACACATCAGCATAGATATGACAGGTGCATTAGCGGGCATGTTTGGCAATATAATACTTACTGACTTAAACTCCTAAACTCATTAATATTAGCCTTACATTAAATGTATTTTATTTCTTTGTCTTTCATTTTGTTATTTTCTTTGTATTTAAAGGGTAACTGTTCCACCTAAATGCTAAAAATAATAATAATAATTAAGAGAATATCCACTATTCCATTTTAACGTATTGGCCTGCTAAATTGGAATTATTTGGTACTTGTCACTTCCATGCAAATGTAGTTCTACCGTCAAAACAGGCAGATTCAGTGTCCAGCAAAGGGGAAGCTGAGCTAGCTGTACACCGAGATGAGTGACTCCATTGTATTGATTTGTATTTTCTTCCACCCTCAACAATCCCCAAGGAAAGCTATGTGTATCTATGCAACCAATGATGGTACAAACAGAATGGCACACATGCTGTAAGAAAGACAACTCTCTGTTCTGCTCAGTATGTTTTGCATAATGCAAAGCCATCTATTTCCACCCTTGACTTACCGAGGGTTGCTTATTTGCTTTTAAACTATTTGAATGTGATAATCACACAATTCCAACCACACACACATACCAACATTGGCTGTGTCTAAATTCAGGGGACGCATCCTTCGATGGGTGCCTTCGAAGGGCGATGCGTCACTGCGACGCGTCAAGGCTGTCCCATTTCGAAGGCTCCACAAAATATGTTTGACTTAGGACCTATGTTCTATGGCCAAGTTCGTTTGCATTGTAAATACAAGACAAGTCTGTAGCTGTTGCTAGCCCTCAGCCTACTCTACTCTGAAACAGCCAGCCGTTAGCCTACACTCTAATGTTGTGTGTTTGAGTGGTGGGCTAGCCGGTTAGCCCATTGGTGCGCGGTCCAGATACCGAATTATGATAGCCCTATACTCCGACAACAAGAAAGTCATTAGTCCGACAGCCCACCGCCCAGGATAGGGTGGTGTCATTTATGTGCCATGGTGTACTGTATGATGATGTTATGATGTTCATTTATGAAGACGTGAAAACAGTGGTAGCACTGGCGTGCGAAGTGCTGCAAGATGCGGCGGGAACCACACCACCTCCACCACAAAAAATGAATTCAGTTCACAATTTAGTGGGTACTACTCTTGATACAGTAGAGTAACATCTGATCCATCATTTATTCTCTTTTCTATTCTTTGTCTTTGTCTTCTATTTTTTGTCTTTCTCTTCTATTAAACGCAGGTACACACCCAGTCGGATGAACTCTACCCATTACTGTGATGGACGTGGAGTATACTTTTTTTGTTAATAAATAACACCTTTTGGAAGTGTATAATGCGTCCACTCTCACTGATTGCTATTAACTCATTGCATGGCTTAAGAGGTATGTGGAAAATAGTTGCACAGTTGGAGTCAGGCTTTTAGCTAGGATTTTTTGTACAGCACTTGATCGTTTTTAGGTAATATTGCAATTACACTGATTTATTTATATGTTTAGTAATTTAATGCATAATAACAGTGAGTGTAACTGAAACTAGGTAACAAGGTACAAAATTCAAGTAACAACTTTAACAAAAAGAAACAACTTTCTACACAACTTTAAAGTGTATGATGTATATTGTATTGTATTGAATTTAGATTAATTAAGACCACCACCTTAACACACAAACTCTTGTTGAACTCATAAAGTAGTAGGTTTAGTGACGTGCGGTGAGACAGCTGTCTTCTGTAGCTTCTGCGAGCCCGTGAATCAATGTTTCGTTGGAATCATGATGTAAGGTTGTTGTAGCGGGAATACAGCAATGCTATTTTCTAATTGGCAGGGCATATGTATGATTCTAGACTTCGCTAAGCACTGAAGCGACTGAAACGGTGAATTTTGATCACATTCAGCGAAGTTAACAGGTAAAACGGGAGAAAAATAGGGCGCCTTTAGGCCATCCTGCCTAAAAGTAGGGCGTCCCATTTCTTCTTATTTTTTAGTAGACTATAGGGCAGACGCCCTGCTAGCTAAAAGCCTGGTTGGTGTAGACATTCGAGAGACCAAAAAGACTGAAAAGGTGTGTTATCGAATTTAGTGGGCCGGTCTGGTTCAAAATGCCCGGGCCGATTTTTTGTCCCAGTCCGCCCCTGCCCCTAACCCATCAGGTCTAAGTACATGTGATTCAAGAGTTAACCACTTGACAATCTTTAAATTTCGGTTGCCTAGAAATTGTAAAGACAGTGATGTGTGTACATTGTGCGAGTATCCGTCACTCGCGATGTGTGTGCAGTCCAAAATGAAAGAAAAAACCTTGCATCACTAGGGAATCGAACCCCCAATCATCAGTCTTTAAACATTGGTCGTTGGTAACTGTAAACAAAGAGATCGCATTTTGTTTAAAGGACCACAACTTCGGGCATTTCTTCGCTGTTTTCTTGGTTTTGGCACGCACATTTCTCTACACAGCGCCCCCTACAGCTTCGTAGTAGATATTTTACAACACTGTCGTAACAACTCGTTGACGACCCTTCCCCATGCACTTCTACGCGAGCCAACATTTGTTTTCAAAGAAGCCGGCGAATACGTGGAGGCATGTCCGAAGTAGATGTTCATAAAGTGTAGGCAAGGTTATACATTTTTTAAATGGTGTATTTGTATTGCAATAAACATAAATACATCCTTTTTTATAGTTGACGGGGAGAATTGATATCCTAGATTATAATTGTTTTATCTTAGGTTGTTTGGCCAACATAATAATCTAAATAAACAAGAACCTGGATTCGGGGATTCAGTCTGTATCTGGGGGACAGACGAACAGCAAAACACCCATGGAAACAAAGGTGCTTATATGGTTGCAACCAAGCAAGCTAGAAACATACAGGGCTCACAACAAAACGGTCGAGAAAACAATTTTTACAGGGCTCACAACAAAATGGTTGAGCAAACACATTTGTACAGAGACTATCAACATATAGAATACCACGAAGACAAAGTTCGCCCAAGGGTAACTTTCAATTTCATAAGCAACACGGCCAAGTCGGCGTCTGATTTGCAGTCTTCTTTTTCTTTCAGTTCACGCTATTCCTGAAAAGCTTGCCCAACGTTTACTCGTGTCTGGCCTCTCTGTCGGTCAGTCTCCCTTTTCTCTTCTTCTGTTCCTCCGACATTGGGTTTCTCTGTCTCTTTTTAGTCGGCTGATCTATGATGAATGTAACAATCCCTTAGTTACTTGTGTTTATATCGAGCCGGTTCCGTGTTTGGGGGTCTGTGCCGTAAAGCAATTCGTTACTTCGCGAGACACGAGACTCCCGCGAGAGTGGGCGGCGGGTCGCCGGCAGAAACATATTCCTTTTCTCCGCCAAGATGCGCAAGGGGGAGTCGAAACAACGAACAATCGAACAAAAATGTATGATAGAACCATCGCAATGACTCTTTGCCTGTTATATTAAGGTAAATCAAGCCAAAAGAGTTGCATAGTTCCCCTTTCACTCGTGTCTGATCTCTTTTCTGGTCCATTCTTCTTTTGTTCCACCGACAGTCGCCTCTTGGGTCCCTTATCAGTCGATTGATCCATGATGAATGCAACAATTGCCTCGCAACTGGCTGTTTATATCTAGCTGGTGCCATGTTTGGGTGTGTGCTGTGCCGTAAAGCATTTTCGAAACTACAATCTGACTACATTTTCGAGGATACTTCCGCTGCGTCACATCCGGATTGTCTCGGTCCGAACAGATCAATTTGCATATGCGCTTTTTCACTGGAGAGGCGACATGGGTAAATGACACACCCACAAATCGACCCAGAAATGGATGCAGAACCATCAGCATAACTCTCAACCTGCATACTTAAGGTAATTTTGGCTAAAAAAGTTGCATAGTGGCCCTTTAACTGCTAACTAACAAACGGGTTTATGCGTTCACTGAACCAAGATTATGGAAATAAAAGACCACTTTTCCATCAGAAAAATCATCAGGACCGTTATTACCAACCCATAGATACTAAAAGCCAAAACCTTCTCACGTGCACACCCATCGCGAGTGACGGCTACGCGCACACCTGCACACCCATAGCGAGTGACGTAGGACGTAAAGTCCCGCCCCGGGCGAAGTGGCGTCGATTTAGAGAGTCCTCCAAAGATTCATTGCGCGTTGGATTTTTTCAGAAATGGCGTCGAGAGAGCGGAAGCGGCAGTTGCAGCAAATTACATATTCAATGACAAAACTATGTAAAAAAAAATGTATATTAAAATAAAGTTGCGACTATTTTTTTAAATTTGTTAAAGTTCAATTTCATTAACACGAACCATATAACGTCAAACTAATTAACGTTATATTTTAACACTGGGCAGACCGTCTTATTTAAAAACGTTTGTTCGGCCTTCGGTCCGGCCTTCACGGTCTATGAAGGCCACACCTTCATAGACCACATCCTTCGAAGGATGCGTTCCCTGAATTGAGACACAGCCATTAACATGTTTTTTGTCCCAGATTTTTGTCCCAGTCCACCCCTGCCAAAGAAGCATTCACTTACGTGAAGATGAAAAAAAAAAACAGCGAGCAAAGACAAATCTACACTTGTATCTTCAATAATATCAAAACGAAATTTCGATATAATTTATATTTTATTCAGAATCACAGTTTTAGTTTCATATCGTCTTCGTTTACGTTGACGCTGGAGCGTGAGTTCATTCAGCAGTGTTGCCAGATTTGGCGGTTTTCCCCGCCCTATTGGGCTACATTTTGAGGACGTTTAGGCAGGTTGCCAGATTGGGCGTTTTTTCCCAACCTATTGGGCTACTTTTAATCACGCACCGACTACGCTATTCTCTTAAAGGTCCCATGACATGAAAATCTCACTTTATGAGGTTTTCTAACATAAATATGAGTTCCCCTAGCCTGCCTATGGTCCCCCAATGGCTAAAACTTGCGTTTGGTGTAAAACGAGCACTAGCTGTTCTGCTCGCCTTTGAAAAAACGGAGGCTCAAGTGCGCTGATTTGGAATGTCTGTATTCATGACGTCATCAGGAATCTCAGCTCCTCCCCTTACTCTGCCTGGCCCGCCCAGAGACGTTGGCCCGCCAATGAGACTCGACCGTGCTAGCGCCACGTGTGTGTGTGTGTGTGTGTGTGTGTGTGTGTGTGTGTGTGTGTGTGTGTGTGTGTGTGTGTGTGTGTGTGTGTGTGTGTGTGTGTGTGTGTGTGTGTGTGAATACACACACTGTAACGCAAGTGTTTCTTGTCGGTTCTTCGACGTGTCTTGTATTTCCACAACGAGACTGTAGTGGGGGTTATCTGAGCCATGGTAGAGAAAGAATTGGGGGAAAGGAACTTTGGCTTTGACTGGCTGAAGACGAACTGCGACATGCCGCCGGTTGCCGCGAGGCACCATCGCCCGGCAGCGGGCAGCCGGCAGCAGGCAGCGCGCGGTTCAGTCGACTTCAGGTTGATTTGAAAGTGGAAGAACCAGAGACGTCGCAGAACCCGACAAAGTCGTTTGTGATTCAAAATATCGTCTGGAGGCGCACACAGCTTTTGGCCGTGATAATATGTATTAAATGATATAGATTTCTATGTATTATATGATATTATTTAGATATAGAGCTCCAGGACTGTAACGCAAGTGTTGTACACTTCCTTATTATTTGGATAACCGTTCTGCTTTTGGCGTTATGGCGCATGACACGTCGGACTCTCGTCTCTGGTATTTCTACAACGAGACTCGTATTGGGGGTTATCTCAGCCATGGTTGAGAAGGAATTGGGGGAAAGGAACTTTGGCTTTGACTGGCTGAAGTACATGAACTGCGTCATGCCGCCGGTTGCCGCGAGGCACCATCGCCCGGCAGCGGGCAGCCGGCAGCGGGCAGCGCGCGGTTCAGTCGACTTCAGGTTGATGTGAAAGTGGAAGAACCAGAGACGTCGCAGAACCCGACAAAGTCGTTTGTGATTCATTATATCGTCTGGAGGCGCACACAGCTTTTGGCCGTGATAAAATATATTAAATTATATAGATTTCTATGTATGATATTATTTAGATATAGAGCTCCAGGACTGTACCGCAAGTGTTGTACACTTCCTTGTTATTTGGATAACCGTTCTGTCGGACTCTCGTCTCTGGTATTTCTACAACGAGACTCGTATTGGGGGTTATCTCAGCCAAGGTTGAGAACGGAGGCGGAGGTGCCTAAGCGCTGCCCGGCAACGATCCCTTTCTCCTCCTTGTCGCGGTTCAGTCTACTTCACATTGATGAGGACGTTGAAGAACCAGGAACGTCGGAGAACCCAACGCGGTCGTTTGAGATTCATAATATCGGCTCACACAGCTTTTGGCCGTTATAATATATATTATATGATATAGATATCTATGTAGGCTATATGATAATATTTAGATATAGAGCTCGAGGACTCCCGTGTGTTCTAGAATATTTACAGAACACGGCTAAAGGCTGTGTGCGCCTCGCCATTGCCATAATTCCAATGTAAACAGAGCGCATGGTACCGTGCTTGCAAGCTGCTCAGGGCCACACCCCCACCCTCCTCCTTGACCCGCCTCGCTCCTCCTCATTTGCATTATAGCTACAGACACCAAAACAGCGCATTTGGGGGAAGCTCAATGTGCGACTGGCTCGGAGTGGCTGTAACTCTGCACCACGGCTGAATTTCGGGAACGTCTTTGAATACTGTGTTAGTTGCCCACTAATACCTATATTAAAGAATACATAAAATAGCATGTCATGGGACCTTTAAAGAGAATACCATAAGTACCATTACTACTACCATTAGTACTACAAATTCAGCTACTACTACTACTTCAGCTATTACTACTACTACTACCTCATCTACTACTACTACTACTTCAGCTACTACTACTACTACTTCAGCTACTACTACTTCAGGTATTACTACCGTACTACTACTACTACACAGCTACAACTACTTCAGCTTCTACTACTGAAGACACAGGCGGGTGGTAATGAAAATTTCCTTAAAGAAAATTGTGGCATACTGTAACTGACATCCACTCAAACAGTCCTTTCAGACATCCATACATAGCTCATATGCCACGCTAGTCAAGGCGCAGCTTTTCCAACTCTTGGGTCACAGTGGGGCCTTCCATAGCCTACTAATAAAATTCAAACCCACCATCCACTCTCACTTCTCCTCTGAGACGACATAGGATTTCGGCGCATGCGCATATCAACACATTTGAAGACATAAACAATGAACATATTATAACTGTATTGATAAGAAATGACACTGTACATTGGAGTGATGAGTTGAAATTATGATCAACAGCCTAATTATGACATTATTAAGTAAAAATACATGGTGACTTGTTCAGGACTTGAAAAAGGTAGTAGTGGTGTGACTCCTTTGGTGTGACTGACTTGGACTCGACTTGCCTTTCCCTGTCTTGACTTGGGACTCGACTCAGACTTGACTGCCAAGACTCAGGACTTACTTGGGACTTGCCAAACATTGACTTTGTCCAATCTCTGCTAAAAACCATCAACTTCATGTTAAGTAAAAGGAAAAACCTCGGACACGAGTAGTTAAAGGTTGGGTAGGTGATTCGCTTTTTTGGCCATTTTTGCAAAATTACTTGAAATCCTTATCATAACCCGCTTACAGCCACTGAGTTAGAAGTACTGACATGAAAATTAAACAAGTCAATCATCTGTGGAACGGGCAGGGCTCGAAAAACTCCAGCCAATCATTTCCATTGCCACCGAGTTGCATTGGACAGTAAGTACGTCAATCAAACGGTCGTACTGCACTCCCCCTCCCCCGCGCCCCGCGCGCGACCCCTTCGTGCAGTACTCGTGACCCAGAGCTCGTGACCCAGAGCAAGCTCCTGTTTGTTGTTATCCTGCGGTAGCTACTGGAACTAGTTAATCCACATTTGGACCTAGCAGAAGAAGAAAATTTCCATGGCAGACAAGACGCCACCATCCCCACCACCACCACCACCACCAGCAAAGAGAAGGAAAACTCTTTTTCAGAGAGTAATTGATAATAAAAACGCTGAAAGAGAAAAACTGAAATCAAGAATAATCCTAGGCGCTGCTTTCGAACGTTGGCGGCAACTGAAGGACGAGAAGGGTCTAAAAACCGATGCTTGTGTGGCGGTTGACCTAGTTTCAAAGTTTATACCGTTTATACTCGGTAATACCGGGTATAAGAGTGTATTACTCGGTGTGAAAATGTCCACACCGCGGCAACCCTAGTGAAAACCAGGACTTCCAATACAATTATATGAAACAAACATACATTTTCTAAAAATAGTAATGATTTATGTGACCGTTTAATGTTTATAACATCTGGTGCAACCATAGCAGCGCCAGCGAGGACGTATTCTCAGCAGGGGGTGCTGGGAAAAAAAAAACCTCAGCCTGCACTAGACTCGCAACTCGTTACATTGATAAAAAAAGATGTATAGCAGCGCAGCTCAATTACACCAGTGCATGCGCGCACAGTTGAAAATCGATCGTTCACATCCAGCTGCTCCCAGAACAAGTTTAGCGCACCACCGCTACCCTCACACTTTTTCATATATCCTTTTTTCAGCACTAGGTCATATGAGCATTAAATAAATGCTGCGTCTCAAAATGCCTTGGACAGCAGCGAGGATGACTCGCTTTGCCACGGGCCGAAACAGTTCGGAGCGACCACAGCCAGAGCGAACACAGCGGGGCAGAGGAGTGTCAGGAATAGTCTTTGGTGTGCACATCAGTACGGCCTATTTGCACTACTGTTTAGTGGCAATGCAGTGTTTTATTCGATGCCTTTTTATTTTCGTATATTATTTCAATGAATACAATTTATTTATTCATAAAAACCGGATCTGGTCTTCAAATCTTTTTTCCAAATATAGGTCGTCTTACAATGGGGTTTGTGTTTATATTCGGACCAATACGGTACAGCGGGCGCTCACATGACGTTAAGCATTTCCTGGTGTATAATGTGACGCTTCAGAACCTAAAATCCCGTTTCTCCCCGTTGACACGACAACACATAACCGGCGTTTTCAGAAATCTCCACTTTGGCCGGAGTTTTTAGAAATGATCGTTTTCTGTGATAAGACAGGGCCTCGGACAGGGGGTGTTGCAGCACCCCCAGCACCCCTACTTCCCGCGGTACTGGGTGCAACTTACAGCTGAATGTAGTGCCATGTTGTTAAACGAAAACCTACGCTAGCCTGGCTCGCTCTCGCGCATCTCTGTTCGCGCTCGTGCATGATTGCGCGTCCAGGTACTTGGAATGGGTGGAGTCAGAGTCAGCGTTGAAGGAGAGGGGGTAGGACCATTTGAGTTGTGTATTTTCAAAATCTGCTGGCGTTTCGCAAATCACCTACCCAACCTTTAATGGAGCCGTGCACTAGGCCCTCTCGAATGCCGGGCCGAAACAACATTTGTTTCACTACGACTCCTTTCAGCTGCCCACCCCTCCTTCTCCAGCAAAAAATAGTAACATAAAACGGCTAATAAAACGCTTGAGGTGGCGTTTTGAAAAGAGAAAACTTACATTTTGTTAGTACATGGCCTAAAGGTAATTATGAGCCTTTGATATCCAGACATGTTATGACCGCATGGCTCAAGCATGACATAACAAATAGAGAGACACGCAGTGAACAAGTTTCGGTATATTTATTCAAAATATAAGCCCTAACAAGGAAATTAAGTATCAGTGTAGATGGCAGCTTAACTATGTGTAGTGTGTTATTGACTGGTGCAATGAGAATGTGCACCAAAACCTTTTAAGGGCAATCACGTCAATCAGGTGCACCTGCTGAAAAAGGGAAGAGCCAAATGGCCCAAGTGGGGAAACGGCGCCTCCCCCCCCACCACACAGGGTGTGGTGGGGGACCGCCATGGTAAGTGTTACCAGGGGGACGTAACACCCTCCCCCTTAAAACAGAGGCCCAACATATGTGGCCTCTGTAAATAAGGCTGTGGCAACAAAGAAATCAAACAATATTAATGTCAGAGGGAGGAAAGGCAAAAGGTTAAATGGGATCCGTCAGAGAAAACTGCCGGAAACGGGAAATTGTTTATTCGAACCCTTCTGGCGCCCACGACAGCGCATCGGCTATTACGTTGTCCTCCTCCTCATCCTCATCGTCATCCGCTTATCCGGGGTCGGGTCGCGGGGGGAGCAGCTCAAGCAGGGGGCCCCAGACTTCCCTTTCCCGGGCCACATTGACCAGCTCTGACGGGGGGATCCCGAGGCGTTCCCAGGCCAGTGTTGGGATATAATCTCTCCACCTAGTCCTGGGTCTTCCCCGAGGTCTCCTCCCCACTGGATGTGCCTGAAACACCTCCCAAGGGAGGCGCCCAGTGGGCATCCTTGCCAGATGCCCGAACCACCTCAGCTGACTCCTTTCTAAGTAAAGGAGCAGCGTCTCTAATCCGAGTTCCTCACGGATGGCTGAGCTTCTCACCCTATCCCTAAGGGAGACGCCAGCCACCCTTCTGAGAAAACTCATCTCGGCCGCTTGTACCCGCAATCTCGTCCTTTCGGTCATCACCCAACCCTCATGACCATAGGTGAGGATAGGAACGAAGATCGACTGGTAGATCGAGAGCTTTGCCTTGCGGCTCAGCTCTCTTTTCGTAACAACGGTGCGGTAAAGCGAACGCAATACCGCCCCCGCTGCTCCGATTCTGCGGCCAATCTCACGCTCCATAGTACCCTCACTCGCGAACAAGACCCCGAGGTACTTGAACTCCTTCACTTGGGCTAAGGACTCATTTCCTACCCGGAGTAAGCAATCCACCGGTTTCCTGCTAAGAGTCATGGCCTCAGATTTAGCGGTGCTGATCCTCACCCCAGCCGCTTCACACTTGGCCGCCAGCCGATCCAGTGAGTGCTGAAGGTCACAGGCCGATGATCCAATGAGGACCACATCATCTGCAAAAAGCAGTGACGAGATCCTCAGACCACCGAACTGCAACCCCTCCCCACCACGACTACGCCTCGATATCCTGTCCATTTATATCACAAACAGGATTGGTTACAAGGCGCAGCCCTGGCGGAGACCAGCACCCACTGAGAACGAAACTGTCTGGCTGCCGAGGACACAAACACAGCTCTCGCTTTGGGAGTACAGAGATTGGATGGCCCTGAGGAGAGACCCCCTTACCCCATAATCCCGTAGCACCTCCCACAGTTTCTCCCGGGGGACCCGGTCATACGCCTTCTCCAGATCCACAAAACACATGTAGACCGGATGGGCATACTCCCAGGCCCCCTCCAGGATCCTTGCGAGAGTGAAGAGCTGGTCCGTAGTTCCAAGTCCGGGGCGAAAACCGCATTGTTTCTCTTCAATCTGAGGTTCGACGATCGGCCGAACCCTCCTTTCCAGCACCTTGGAGTAGACTTTACCAGGGAGGCTGAGAAGTGTGATACCTCGGTAATTGGCACACACTCTCTGGTCCCCCTTTTTGAACAGGGGAACCACCACCCCGGTTTGCCACTCCTTTGGCACTGTACCCGACTCCCATGCGATGTTGAATAGGCGTGTCAACCGTGACAGCCCCTCAACACCCAGAGCCTTTAGCATTTCTGGCTGGATCTCATCAATCCCTGGGGCTTTGCCACTGCGGAGATGTTTGACTACCTCAGTGACCTCCACCAGGGAAATTGACGACGAAACACCATCAACCTCGAGCTCTGCCTCCAACATAGAGGGCGTGTTATTCGGATTCAGGAGTTCCTCAAAGTGTTCCTTCCAACGCCCGACAACCTCCTCAGTTGAGGTCAACAGAGTCCCATCCTTACTGTACACAGCTTGGATGGTTCCCCGTTTCCCCCTCCTGAGGTGCCGGATAGTCTTCCAGAAACACTTTGGTACCCTGCAACCGAGTCAGGAGTCCTCCAGGATATCATGTCCCGGAAGGCCTCCTTCTTCAATCGGACGGCTTCCCTGACCACCAGTGTCCACCACGGTGTCCGAGGGTTACCGCCCCTTGAGGAGCCTAAGACCCTGAGGCCACAGCTAGCCACCGCAGCTTCAGCAATGGAGGCTTTGAACACCGCCCACTCCGGCTCAATGCCCCCAACCTCCACAGGAATGCCAGAAAAACTCCGCCGGAGGTGTGAGTTGAAGATACCTAGGACGGGGGCCTCCTCCAGACGTTCCCAATTCACCCGCACTACTCGTTTGGGCTTTCCAGGTCTATCCGGAAATTTCCCCCATTCCCTGATCCAACTCACCATCAGATGGTGGTCGGTTGACAGTTCCGCCCCTCTCTTAACCCGAGTGTCCAAAACATGCGGCCTCAGATCAGATGACACGATCACGAAATCGATCATCGATCTTCGGCCTAGGGTACTCTGGTATCAGGTACACTTATGAGCACCCTTATGTTCGAACATGGTGTTTGTTATGGATAATCCATGACTAGCACAGAAGTCCAATAACAAACGACCGCTCGGGTTTAGATCAGGGAGGCCGTTCCTCCCCACCACGCCTCTCCAGGTGTCTCCATCGTTGCCCACGTGGGCGTTGAAGTCTCCCAGCAGAACTACGGAGTCCCCTACTGGAGCCCCATACAGGACTCCATTCAGGGTCTCCAAGAAGGCCGAGTACTCTGAACTGCTGTTTGGTGCATACGCACAAACAACAGTCAGAGTTTTCCCCCCTACAACCCTTAGGCGCAGGGAGGCGACCCTCTCGTCTACCGGGGTAAACTCCAACACCGCGGCGCTCAGCCGGGGATTTATGAGTATCCCCACACCCGCCCGGCGCCTCACGCCCTCGGCAACTCCGGAGAAGAATAGAGTCCAACCCTTATCCAGGAGTACAGTACCAGAGCTGAGACTGTGCGTGGAGGTAAGCCCCACCAGATCTAACTGATAGCGCTCCACCTCCCTCACAAGCTCCGGTTCCTTTCCCCACAGCGAGGTGACATAGCACGTCCCCAGAGCAAGCTTCTGCCGCCCGGGTCTGGTCCGTCGAGACCCCTGACCTTCGCTGCCACCCATGTGGCTGCGCACCCGACCCCAACGGGTCTTCCCACAGGTGGTGGGCCCATGGGACGAAGAGAGGGGGGGTGCCACGTAGTGTGTTCGGGCTGTGCCCGACCGGGCTCCGTGGCAAACCCGGCCACCAGGCGCTCGCCATCGAGCCCTCCGTCTGGGCCTGGCTCCAGACGGGGGCCCCGGGCTTCCTCCGGGCCGGGTCACATCTCCTCTTTTTTCGTTATTCATTGGAGTTTTTTGAACCATTCTTAGTCTGGCCCCTCACCTGAGACCACTCTGCCATGAGAGACCCTACCAGGAGCTATTACGTTGTCCACACCACAAATGTGTTTGATGCTCAAGTTATAGGGCTGTAAAAAGAGTGTCCAACTCATTAACATCTGGCTTGGACTCTGCAGAGAGTGGAGGAAGGTTAGAGGGTTATGGTCTGAATACACAACCACCGGATGGACCCCACCTCCTCCAAGAATACACTCCCTCCCGCTCCCTCCGCTCAACCTCTGCTGGACTACTATGTATCCCCACATCACGACTCACTACAATGGGTGCCCGGTCATTCAGCTGTTCAGCACCCAGGCTCTGGAACTCCCTCCCCCCACACATAAAACAATCAGACACCATTACAACCTTCAAGTCACAACTCAAAACTCACCTGTTCAAACTCGCACACAACGTCTAACTGATCACTGTTTTGATCGTTTTTTTGTTTTTGTTTTATTTATTTATTATTGCTTATGTTTATTTATTTTTACACAATGTCTTGTTTTTTTTTAAAATAATGTATGATGACTATATGCTCTGTAAGGGGACCTTGGGTGTCTTGAAAGGCGCCTCTAAATTATATGTATTATTATTATTATTACCTCCCACGTACACATCAAAATGCTGCAGAGCCCACACCAACGCCAACGCCTCTTTCTCTATTGTAGAGTAGTTCAGTTGATGACAGTTGAACTTCTTAGGAAAGAAGCTGACCGGTCTAACCAGTATATCATAAATAATGTTCTTGTTCTTTTAATTGTTTGTTACTCTGACCGTTCTGTTGAATACCTTGTGCATGTGTGTATTTATTGCACCTATCTGTTCTGTTTAATGTTAATTTCATATGAAAACCCATGGTTATAATTACATAAATACATCTCTGTACAGGGTGGGGAATTCAACATTGCAGCCTTTCATGATGTATATTTGAAAAGGGAAATCTTGTACCTCTTTTAGAACATTCTATTTTTTAAGAACCTAACATAAGTATTCAGTGTCATAACTAGATCTCTGACGTTTATAATAAACCAAACCTTTTGAATATCGGTTGAAAATTGAGCAAGGAACTTTGGCCTTGACTCTCTGAAGTCCATATTGAAGCGCGTCACGGAGGAGGAAGGGATTGCACTCCGGGAGCTCCCCGCGCCGGAGCCAACGACTGCCGCCAGGCTCACCCCGCTGGAGCTGCCGGAGTTCAAATCTTTTGATCGTCTAGCAGCGTCATTCTGGCCTATAATCTAACCTACTAGTAATCATGCATGGAAAAGTTATTTTAAAATCTTGCCTTGACGTCATCTTAAACCTGTTTTGCAGGTTTCCGTCCGCTGATTTTATCGATGACTCTATTTGGCTGTTGAAATTTAGATCCCAATCCACAATAACAACAATATGTCTGGCTTTTTTTTTAATCTGTAGGATAACTTTCAGTCCCTCATATTTGCTACTGAAAACAATAACCTCAGTTTTGTCCTCTTTTAGCTGCAGGAAATTCTACCACATACAGTACATGACCTGCTCAATGTACTGCCACAGCATCTAGGACGTAAGACAGTTTTTGTGGGCTATAGCGTCAATAAGTTTAGTGAGGGCAGTTTCGGTGCTATAAAGGGGTCCCAACCATTGACAGGAAGTTGTCTGGGTACGCATCGCAGGGCCATTCAATGAGGCCCGTATTAAATATCACCTTCCAAGAGGTTTGGATACATTATGTAAGAGCGAGCATTGCAGATGTTCCCTCATTTTTAGACCTCACAAACCACCTCACAGACGGACCAAAGGTTGGTTGGTGGATGCTTCTGTTGTATGTTTGGTTCCTCTTTTGCAGTCTTGTTTTTTTTAAACCGATGCTAAGTCCTTCACATGAAGAAGCCTTTCAGTTCTAGACAGGAAGGCAAGGGAAGTGATTTGACAGAATCTCTCCAGTGAGATCACCCTCCCTCACCCTAGGCTTATCATTTGAAGCATGTGTACCACATAGTCCTGCCCTACCGCTCCAGGTGCTGCTGTGAGCTGGGAAGAAGAGGCTGAGGGAAAGAGGAAAATAAAACAAAGAGAGGTAGACAGAGAAGTAGGGATAGGACAAATTTGAGAACTTAAAGGTTGTGTCAGCGATTCTAGGCTGAAACATAAATGATCACATTCATCTGATCTTTCCTCAAGATCCGCTAGCTGCCCGCCGCATAAGCAGGGCATAAAAAAATGTGTCTCGGTAGGCAGGCTATGCTCCGAGATCGTACACAAAAACAAATGTTACTACAACCACTCAAAACCCTAATAAATAGTTGCGCTGCGTTCATGATATATTTTACTGGATGCACAAAACACGAAAGGGCGGGGCGAGCTTGCTCTGTTTGTTTGGGATCTCGCTTCAAATATCAACAGAAGTGATGTCAACCAACATCGCTGGTGCAACCTTTAAGCAAGCGTGACAAGGCAACCGGCCGCTGGTGTAGTGTCTTGCACAACATCATACCCCTTTGCTTGAGCCACCCCGCCTTTCTGTAGTCGACACCAAGCCACAACACCCTCACAACACACCCTGGAACAAAAATAACATCGCTTTTATCTTCTTTTGTACTTTTAATCTCCAGAACACCCAGTGATCTAATCGCACACATTCCTAATGTTATCCAATTCAGCAGAACAGGAACTTTAACGTCAAATTATTGAACCTTTTTTTTTCTCAAATTCTGTAAAAGTCCGTAAGAATATACCGTAAGTCGAAAACTCTTGAAATTTTCAGGTATGGTTACCAATAACCCCCTCTACCCATGAACCCAAATTTCTTGTACTGCACCCAAAGGTGGCGCTATTGTAAAAAATCATGAATTAGGCTTATTTCTCCTCACCAGATTGACCTGGACTCAAAATTCTTTCAGAATAATAATCGCTTAAATCAAACGCATTTATAATATATATTAAAGCTAAACATGATAAAAAAGATTCACAGGCTACAAAAATAATAAAAAATTCACCAAAACCGCCACATAAAAACTTTAGACCAAGCCTCACAAAATTCATCTAACAGAATTTGTTTTACTTAGTTCCATGTAAGAAATATTGGCCAATGAATTTGCAGCAGTTAGCCCTTTTTCTTATATGACCATTTTGTTATGGTATAATAAAACACGACTATTATAAGGTGGATACCAAAACCCGCCACTACTAATAAACCCAAATTGTGGTACTGCACCCAAAGGTGGCGCTATTTAAAAAGATTATGAACTAGCCTTATTTGTCCTTACGAGATTGACCTGGACTCAAAATGCTTTCATCATATTAATCTCTAAAATCAGATGCATCTTTTTCACCCTGGTCTTCTGCTCTAAAAATGTTTGCATTTCCCACAATTTCATAGACAAGCCAAACGTTAACAGTCTCAACACATTTTACCATTTTGTTATTGTATAACTACCATACGGCTATCATTAGGTGGATAACATTAACAGTGCAAATGTTCAAATCTGTACTCTTTTAAGAAGGCCCTTAATCTCTTGTGAAATGTGTGCTTGGAGTTTTCTTGATGTTGTGTGCTTATCAATCGACATTTTCACCATGTGAATGAGGCTTCTTTCAATTCAGGAATGTCAGTGGCTCAATTGGATAAAGCCGTGTACTGGTGATCCTTAAGGAACGAACACACCAAACGCGTATCCCGCGTACGACGCGTATAAAATCGGCAATTTTCCCATAGGGAACCATTGGTTTACGCGCGTATGAGCTAGGTAGACGCGTTACATGCGTATGAGCAACATTTTACCCGCGTTAGCCGCGTATATTTAGGCGCGTATATTTAGGCGCGCGTACATAGACGCGCGTACATAGACGCGCGTACGCGAGGAGTTCAAAAAATTGAATTTTTTACGCTCATACGCATGACGATTAGCCGCGTTGCCCAATCAGCGTTGAGCTTGACCCGACGTCACTGGCAGAGAGTAGTGAGCTTGGACAGAAGCATACGGCCGACATCTTTCTTTATTCTGTGTGGAAATGGTAACATAGTTACGCCATTAAATGCTTTTATGGAAACATTTTTAGCGAGAAATGTGCATTTTACTTTCATAATGTTTGCTCGGTGAATGTGAAGGATGTTTGGTTTGATAGTTATGACGAAGAAGGAACGCTCCGTTCACTTGCATGGACAGAGTCTCTGGTTACTAAGCAGCCTCAACGTCTTGGCGGACTATATATCTGCTGATCAACACTACGAATGCTGGAAACACACCAGACACACCATGTGAAGTTATTTAACCCGATTATTGTTATTTATAACCGAGATTATTTAATCTAACCCGATCTAAACTCTATCACCCAAACACGGCGGCGTTTGGGTTTCCTACCTCGGACTCCAGCGCAGCCATGTCCATGGCAGCCACGGCCGACAACTTTCTTTATTCTGGGTGGAAATAGTAACATAGTTACGCCATTAAATGCTTTTATGGAAACATTTTTAACGAGAAATGTGCATTTTACTTTCATAATGTTCGCTCGGTGAATGTGAAGGATGTTTGGTTTGATAGTTATGACGAAGAGGGAACGCTCCGTTCACTTGCATGGACAGAGTCTCTGGTTACTAAGCAACCTCAACGTCTTGGCGGACTATATATCTGCTGATCAACACTACGAATGCTGGAAACACACCAGACACACCATGTGAAGTTATTAACCAGATTATTGTTATTCATATCCGAGATTATCTAATCTAACCCGATCTAAACTCTATCACCCAAACACGGCGGCGTTTGGGTTTCCTACCTCGGACTCCAGCGCAGCCACGGCCGACAATTTACTTTATTCTGGGTGGAAATAGTCACATAGTTACGCCATTAAATGCGTTTATGGAAAGAAATTTAGCGAGAAATGTGCATTTTACTTTCGTAATGTTCGCTCGGTGAATGTGAAGGATGTTTGGTTTGATAGTTATGACGAAGAGGGAACGCTCCGTTCACTTGCATGGACATGGACTCTAGGCGCGTAGGCGCGTTAGGAGCGTATGCGTAGGACCATTTTTGACACAAAATGGTCAAGCAACATTTTAGCTGCGTTACGCGCGTAAATCTTTACGCGGGTACGCGTCTGGTGTGTTCGTACCTTTAGATTGAGAGGTTGAATCCTGATTGGAGCATGCTGAGATGACATTCTGTCTTTGCCACTCATTTAAGAAACACAACATTGCAAAGCACCTGAAATTCATCAGGCAATCAACATTCTGGCTCATTAGTTTCCAAGAATCGGACTGCAAAGACACAGTATGGCATTAAGGGGAACTTCATTAACCATTTTTCCTTCATAATTAATTCTGTCATATTTATAATTCTTCCGTTAGTGTTCTTGAATACAAATGTTGAATTTCCCCAGAATTTCAAAGATTTTTCAGGTATATGCTTTGAAGAAAGCCCTTAATTCACTTGAGAAATGTGTGCTTTGAGTTTTCTGGATGTTGGGTGCTTATCAATCGACATTTTGACCATGTGAATGAGGCTGCAGTTCAGGTTTATAAGTGGAACATCTTTCCTTAAATATGACAATTATATGTTACATTTATCTTCCATTAGTTTGTTTGTTAGGCAGCTCAAACCGCTCTAATGTACACACATACCCCAACAGACATGCCACCAGAGGGATATCCACGAACGGAGGTTTAACAAACACTGTGGACTTGAATGTAGGTTTTTGTGTTTTCTTGTATTTTAGATTTTGTTTGCCTTCGAAGTAACACATGCACACCGTGTGCGTGCCACAGCGCATATGTTCCAAATGTTGTTTTTTTTGGTAAGTGGGTAGAAAACCTAAAAGTGACAATTCATCAACTTCACAGATCAAGATGGATTAGTGCTTGTAATGAAGCCGCCAGCTACGATCAAACATTCTCCAGTGGATGTAAGTCCGTTAGAACTATTTTATACTTTATGTTGTAAGCGCCTCTCGGCATAGTACTCAGCCAGTATTGCTCTTTGTATGATAGGAGGCCGATAAAAATTGGATGGGTCATCTGAAAAGACTAAGATGTGCTCAGCATCTCCAACATTGTAGATAAAACTACCATTTGCAAAAAACGGAGGGCTACGCAAATAGTCTGGAGTGAACTGAGGCCAGGTCCTCGATTGGTAGTGTTGGTAAGGCTGGAGAAGACTATTTAAATATATTAAAGATTTGCGCGAGAATCTGTATCTCTCCAGCAAAAAGTCATCCGATATGCCAAGATGTCGAGCCGTGGTCTTATTAATCGCTCCCGGTGGATTGCATGTATAATTTGCGCTCCGATATCAGCAGGCCTCTCATCATAAGGGCATGCCATTGTGAACACATGAAATCTGCGGTGAACGCGGGTTTAAGCACCCAAAACCGGGTTATGTTTCAAACTTAACGTGCGCAAAACCTGCTCCGACCAGGTTTGATTCAGAGCATATGTTTCTATAGTAACTAACATACCGTTTTCATTTTGGAACGGAATAACCAGGGTTACCGCAAACCCTGGGTTAACTTACCCGGTAATGTGATAAAACCGGCTTTGTGGAATACCCCACAGTGGTAACTACACAGTTCCAACAAATCAAAAACAAACACAAAACAACGCAGAGTACTATGTAGAGCTATGAATTGTTGAATGGAACTCCCTTCCAGATCATATTTCAAAAATCCAGAACTAAGCAGTCTTCAAAAAACAAGTGAAGCGCCACCTCATGGCTGTTTGCACTGAATCCTAGGATGCATTACTAAATTTTACTTTCATTTACTATTTACTTTTATTTATTTTTGTTGCTTGTTTTGCGTGCTGATGGTTTAGTTAACCATTATTTTCCTGGATTTTTTTCTGGACCCCAGAAAGAGCAGCTGGTGTCTTCTGCATCAGCTAATGGGGATCAAAATAAAATCGATAAATCTATGTCTGTCCGTCCGTAACCGGAAATCAGTATATGTTGACGGTGATGTGTGTTTCCACTGACTTTCTGTCACTCAAGAGACACAGGTGCACCTCAGCTAAAAATGGATACCATTTGAGTAGCTGCAGTTCACTGCTCACATACTGCGTCTTTGGTTTAGTTGCTGTGATCATGACTCGACGCCTGGCCACACCACCTGACAGCGACTAGCTCACTCACCAGCACATCAACCTCAACACCCTGGTCACTAATTTTTTATGTTCCATTTACTCACAATCACTGACTGCCCAACTAAGATATTACTACTGTTGGTTTAAGATAAAAACAAATACTCTTGTTGAGCTGGTCAAAGGAAAGTATTTTATTGTATCTTCGTTTGACATTAGCTCCCCATTTTTCCAAGTGGGGAGAAAAGTTTGTGCCACTCCCATTGACACGTCAGGCCCTGATTGCTGCTCAGCAGAGTGATTCCTCGTTAGCTAGTTGTTTTGCTGCTGTGAGCACTGATGCTAGTGTGTCTGGTAGACAACAGTCCTTGATGGAGGAAGGAGTGTTAATGCGCACCTGGGTTGCAAGGCCAGGTAGTGGGAAATTGAAAACCAGTGAGGATTGGAGTACAGTCCATCAGATTGTGTTACTGGTGGTCTGTAGGCGTCATGTGTTGGAGTTAGCGCATGCGCATTTGTGGTCTGGTCATCTGGGGATTGCAAAGACGTATGACCGGATTCTACAGAATTTCTTTTGGCCCGGTTTAAAAGCTGATGTAGTTCGTTTTTGCAGGACCTGTGCGACTTGTTAGATGGTGGGGAAACCTAATCAGGTCGTCCCTCCCTTTCCTTTGCATCCCATTCCTGCGATGGGGGAGCCCTTTGAGCATGTTATCATTAATTGTGTGGGTCCGTTGCCCAGAACTAAAACCGGAAATCAGTATATGTTGACGGTGATGTGTGTTTCCACTCGTTTCCCAGAGGCAATTCCGTTGAGGAAAATTACTGCCCCGGCCATTACCAGGGCGTTGACAAAGTTCTTTGCCACTTTTGGGCTTCCTAGAGTGGTGCAGTCTGACCAAGGTTCAAATTTTATTTCTAAAACCTTCAAGCAGGCTTTGCAGACTTTGGGTGTCTCTCATGCCGTGTCTAGTGCTTACCACCATGAGTCACAGGGAGCGCTAGAGTGCTGGCACCAGACACTCAAGTCTATGCTGAAGAAGTATTGTTTCGATACTGGTCATGGTTGGGATGAGGGAGTGCCTTTTGTTCTGTTTGCTATCCGTGATGCCAAACAGGAATCACTTGGGTTCAGTCCGGCTGAACTTTTGGTCACAGAATGCGTGGCCCGTTGAAAATGCTTAAAGAAAAGCTTTTGTCTGGTTCTTCTCCCAAGTCTAGTGTTCCAGACTTTGTCTCCCAGTGTAAGGAGCGCCTTCGCTGTGCGACGTCATTGGCGAAGGAAGCCCTCTCTTCTGCCCAGGATGCCATGAAGAGGAGGTTTGACAAAAAGGCAGTTGAGAGACAGTTTGAGCCCGCATGTCAGTGTGCCTTTGAGGCTGCAAAGTCCCTTCTGTGCAGCGCCCCGGTTCTGGCAGCTCCTGACTTTTCGCGTCCCTTTCAGCTGGAGGTTGACGCAAGCGCTGTTGGCGCTGGTGCGGTGTTGCTACAGGAGGGTGAGGGCGTTGTGCAGCATCCAGTGTGTTACTTCTCAGTTAAGTTCAAAAACCATCAGCTTAACTACTCTACCATCGAGAAGGAAACCCTGGCTATGCTCCTCGCCCTCCAGCACTTTGAGGTGTATGTGGGATCCAGTGCCTCTCCTGTTGTGGTCTATACAGACCACAATCCTCTTGTTTTTTTGGCCCGAATGTATAACAGCAACCAACGGTTGATGCGGTGGGCTCTTCTGGTACAAGGCTACAACATTGTGATACGTCACACGAAGGGGGTGGACAACGTTGTGGCCGATGCCTTATCAAGAGGATAGTTCCTTTTGGGTATATCAAGCTGATGTTTATGTTTTGTATGTAATAATGTGTGCTAACCCCCTGGGTTCGCTTTTATGGGGGGAGGTGTTACGTAGGTGGGTTGGCTCATCATTGTTATTGTGTTCCGTTCAATGTAAACATCAGGTTGGTATAGGTAGTTATTTTGTATGAGGAATTTAATCCCTTTTCTTTTCCCCCCCTCTGCTCAGGTACCCCCGCCCCTCCCTGTAGAGTATCCTGCAGGCCCAGTGGTGACAACAGCTGAGGGCAATTACAATCAAAAGGGGCGGGTGGATAAAGCCTGTGCTCTCCCACACCACTTGGCTCTAAGCCACGGTTGATACTGGTTGTATCGTGTTTGGGCGCTACGCCATTGATGTGGACCCTACCTGTCACATTTGTAGGCTTTCATGCCATTGTTTGTAGGCTCTTTAGCCATCATTTAGTTGTCTTGCTGGTCTTGCCAGGCAAGTTACATTTCCCTGGCGATAGTCGTTTGCTCGTGTTGCATTAGTTTGTATTATCACGCTGAGTGGGTTATTGTTTAGTGCTTGTTTGTCTTACTGTTGTTCCTGTTTTGTTCTCCCTTTCCCTTATCCCTTTCCAGTCAATAAACATTATTTACTTTAGAAAACGTGTTTGCTCTGGATCCTTTCTACTACCGGGACCTGTGCTTTGGCACCTGCTGTACGGGCTGAGGTCACGCCAGCCCTATTCAGTGTAGGCTGTGTACATTTATAGTTTAGTTAAATACATTTGTATGTGACACTACTGATGAATGCATTTTCTAGTTTCCCCTAATCAACCAGGCGATCCACCCTTTACCTATGCGGCGACCAAAGAGAACATGACACAATTAATAAAAAACATAATACAATAATACAAATAGAAAACGAATTTAAAACCTACCGTCCAAAGGCACGAGCCCCCTTGTCACATAAAAATGTATTTAACTAAACTATAAATGTACACAACCTACACTGAATAGGGCTGGCGTGACCTCAGCCCGTACAGCAGGTGCCAAAGCACAGGTCCCGGTAGTAGAAAAGATTCAAAGCAAACACGTTTTCTAAAGTAAATAATGTTTATTGACTGGAAAGGGATAAGGGAAAGGGAGAACAAAACAGGAACAACAGTAAGACAAACAAGCACCAAACAATAACCCACTCAGCGTGATAATACAAACTAATGCAACACGAGCAAACGACTATCGCCAGGGAAATGTAACTTGCCTGGCAAGACCAGCAAGACAACTAAATGATGGCTAAAGAGCCTACAAACAATGGCACGAAAGCCTACAAATGTGACAGGTAGTGTCCACATCAATGGCGTAGCGCCCAAACACGATACAACCAGTATCAACCGTGGCTTAGAGCCAAGTGGTCTTCTTCTTCTTCTTGGGGTTTTTCGGCGGTTGGCATCCACAACTTGGTGCATTACCGCCCTCTTCTGATCCAGTTAACGAATCAAAAACAAAAATATCCAAACACTCACTCATTCACACCTTCTTTCTACTCTATATCCTACCATATAACCCTGTTTCTCTCAAAAAGCCAAACAATACTTTTATACAATTCCTCTTCATTAAACTTAAAATATTTTCCAAAGTATACTCCTGCATACCCAATTCTCTCAATTGATTTTTCATACTTTCCCTCTCCAGAGCCAAGTGGTGTGGGAGAGCACAGGCTTTATCCACCCGCCCCTTTTGATTGTAATTGCCCTCAGCTGTTGTCACCACTGGGCCTGCAGGATACTCTACAGGGAGGGGCGGGGGTACCTGAGCAGAGGGGGGGAAAAGAAAAGGGATTAAATTCCTCATACAAAATAACTACCTATACCAACCTGATGTTTACATTGAACGGAACACGATAACAATGATGAGCCAACCCACCTACGTAACAGTCCGTCCGTCCGTCTATCTATTGTTTCCCTAGTGCCAGAGGATCAGCCTTGGGGATTGACCCTACCCTTGACCACAGACCACCTCAGGCCTGTCAGACATCCTGTTAGCAATTGCCTGTCCTGGTGGTAGATAAACCATTATGCATAATGCCTACCATCGAAATAGGTTACATACATACTATACACTTTAGTTTTTTTCAGTCGCTTTGGTACATTTCTCAGATCAGAATTGAAATTTGCAAAACAGTAAGTGCATTTCTCAAAACAATTCGTACAAATAGCAAAACACCATGGACTTCATGAGTCTCTTGCTCAAAATCCTTAGTTTTTTTCTCAAAAGTAAATATCTGTGTCAATGAACATGTCAGTGCCATCAAAATGACAAGTCCTTGTGTCATTGTGTACGGATAAGACAGTCAAATTGCTTCGTCATGTTGTCAATATAACAGTGTACTCTGGAGGGATGTTCTGATGTAAACCATGGCTAAAGTTTTGGCAAGGCAAGGCAATGCCTTGCCTTGCCTTGCCTAAAGTTTTGAAGACAATTTACCTCCAGTTGTTTTCACATCAAATATTACCAACTCTCCATGATTTTCCTTTTTGTCCTTACTGCTTGTGGTGTTTGTCTGGTTCCTTCCTGTGCCGATATACGTAATTGCCAGGGTTTCAACATCAAGTTCAGTCATTTTGTGGCATAGAAAATGAGAACTAATTGCTATTTTCTTGGATGCTGCGGAAGCCTAGTATTTAAACCTATCACTGGTCTGAAGTGATTCATACATAGTCCCTGCCTTCTTGCAGACAAAATTATACGGATCTTCCTCCCCCAAACATGATGTGACGGAAGAACCAGAATATTACGTCTGAATGAAATAACATTATCAAAATAACATAACAGCAGGAATGTAGAGAGTATTTAAAAACAATAGATCGGTGAAATTAGATATTTTGTGCAAAACCATGTCATTGTAAGAAAATAGTTAGCTTACGGTTAAAAAGTAAATGGGGGCAGGCTAATGATTATGTTCTTGTTAAGAATAACCTGTCATGGTCTGTGTCGTGTTTTGGTGTGTTTCCCTCCTGTGTTGATCACTGCTCCCTCCCCTAATGTGTCTCAGCTGTTCCTCGTTGCGTGTCTTGTGTTTGCCCTTGTCTTTCCTTTGTTCCTTGTGCTGTCATTGTGGTTTGTTGGTCCTGCGTGTTCTCTGTAGCTACCTGTGTTCCCTTGCCCCTTGCTCCTTGCCTTAGCCTTTTAGCAGAAATAAATTGCAGTTTTCCCTACCCGTCTGCATCTGGGTCCTACCTGCCTGCCTGCACCCACAACCCTAACAGAATGACGACACCAAGATTGGACCCAGCGTACGCTCTATATTTCCGTGAGTTGGAGGTTTTGTTAGTGTCGATAATAATAGCTATGGATGGCTGGGAGAAAATTCCCAGCAGGAAGGAACAGGAGGCTGTTTTGGGGCGTACATGCAGGGCTGTTGCGTCAAGGCCCGAATTGGAGGACGTCTTACCCGAGTGGGCAGTTGAGCAGCTCAACCCCACAACATTTTGGCCGGAGAGCTACATGCCACTGCCACCGGACTTTGGTGACCGGCCTAAGCCTCCACGCTCCTGCTCTCAGCCTCTGCCCCCGGTCCCAGCTACCAGCCTCTGCTCCCGGTCCCCATCTACCAGCCTCCTCCCTCCCTTACGGACAATCAGAGTGGGGGTGGTGAGTTTGGGGTACCACCCGGTTCCTCCTGGCACTCCAGCTCCCGCACTGACTCCGGTCCCCGAGCCCTGTCCGGTTCCTGAGCCCACTCCTCGCCTTCCAGAGGGGGACCGGCCTCTTTGCCTGCCTGAGGAGGTCCGCCCTGCGCTCCTGCCTGAGGAGGTCCGCCCTGCGCTCCTGCCGGAGGGGGCCCGCCCTCCGCTCCTGCCGGAGGGGGCCCGCCCTCCAGACCGTCCAGGGGAGGCACGCCCTCCACTCCTTCCCGAGGGGGCCCGCCCTCCACTCCTTCCCGAGGGGGGGGTTCCTCTTCAAGGCCTTCCAGAGGGGTCCCGCCTTCCAAACCTTTTGGAAGGGGCACGCCCTCTTCTCCAGAGGGGACACGCCCTCTACCTTGCCTTCCTGAGGGGCCCCGCCTTCCAGAGGGGGTCCGCCCTCTGCCTGGCCTTCCTCCAGAGGGGGTCCGCCCTCTACCTGGCCTTCCTCCAGAGGGGGTCCGCCCTCTACCTGGCCTTCCTCCAGAGGGGGTCCGCCCTCTACCTGGCCTTCCTCCTGTGGGGACCCGCCCTCTACCTGGCCTTCCTCCTGTGGGGACCCGCCCTCTACTTGGCCTTCCTCCTGTGGGGACCCGCCCTCTACCTGGCCTTCCTCCTGTGGGGACCCGCCCTCTACCTGGCCTTCCTCCTGTGGGGACCCGCCCTCTACCTGGCCTTCCTCCTGTGGGGACCCGCCCTCTACCTGGCCTTCCTCCTGTGGGGACCTGCCCTCTACCTCTCCTTCCTCCAGAGGGGACCCGCCCTCTACCTCGCCTTCGCCGGCCTCCTGAAGGGTTCCGCCTTCGCCGCTGCCGGCCTTCAGAGGTGTTTCCTTGCCACTGCAGGCCTCCTGAGGGACGGAGCCCTCATCGTCCTTTCCGCCGGCCTCCTGAAGGGTTCCGCCTTCACTCTGCCTCTGCTTGCCCCCCAGGCCGTCCGCCTGAGGCTCCCTGCCATGCCCTGGGGCAGTTTTCTGGCCGCCCGCCTGACAACCCTCCGCTCTGCCCCAGTCCATTTTTTTTTTTTTTTTGATTGTCGTGGGTCGCTTGGGAGTCGACCCTTGAGGGGGGGGGGGGGGGGGGGTACTGTCATGGTCTGTGTCGTGTTTCCTTGTGATTCCCTCCTGTGTTGATTACTGCTCCCTCCCCTAATGTGTCTCAGCTGTTCCTCGTTGCGTGTCTCTTGTTTGTTACTTAAGCCCTTGTCTTTCCTTTGTTCCTTGTGCAATCATTGTGGTTTGTTGGTCCTGCGTGTTCTCTGTAGTGTTTCCTTGCTCCTTGCCTTAGCCTTTTGGCAGAAATAAAGTGCCTTTTACCCTACCTGTCTGCATCCGGGGCCTGCCTGCACCCACAACCCTAACATAACCTTCATCCCATGTCATGCGGTACCTTTTCCTCCGGTTCCCCATAGTGTTCATCATCCATTTCCTTTTTCACATCCATTATCCCAGGAGGCTTCGGCCCTCTGGGATGAGAGACCGACAGATTTAGCTGAAAAACGTAGTTGTAGTTGACTTCATAATAAATACAAACGACTGCAAACTTACACTATATACTGTCAAGTGTCAACAAATACATTATTTTGTGATTGTGTTAATCTTACTTGAATACATGTACTTCAATTTAAACACACACACACTATGGCAACCCCGGTCGTCGTCGGCTGCGATTCCCGAAACAAACGCTCGAGCACAGATGTGGTGCAACGGTTTTTTTACGGCAGCTCATAAAAAGGGGAAATCATACAGTAACTCAAGTTTCTTCCACACTGGGGCAAACGGGGTGAGCGGTGTCCGGGTCCGGTCCGTCGGTGATGTCGGCGTGACTCCCGCTCCCGGCTTCTCCCGCGACTGTCTCTCACTCGGCTCCCTCCCGACACGGCTTGGTGTGTTGTTTGCACACCTGCAAACATCCTGATAGCACCGTGACTGACAGACACATCATGGATCCCGCAATCTGCTTTTACGAACACACCCCATACCCCCGTCTTGAGAGCAAACATCTCTCCGCAAACATCTTCACTAAGTCAAGCCTTGAAGATGTATCTGAAAGTATGTTAAGGATTTAAATGTATGGGACATTGTTAACTAAAATTTAAATAACTCAATGACACTGCGCTCAATTGGCGCTCTCCAACTGGCTGTGCAACTCTGTGATCGTGACTGACTGGCCTAGGTCTGTCACAAACACAGAATGGCACAGCTAGTTAGTTGGAGAACGCAAATCACTGTCATCGAAATTATTCTGTGTGAATTACGTGTCAGCAAAGGTTAAGAATGGTTAAGAATGGTGAAACCTGGGCGCCCCGGTGGCTCAACTGTGCTTACCATTTAGGCACCGTTCTGAACGCTGCATCCCGGGTTGGAAGCCTGCCCCAGGTCTTTTGCTCCATGTCCTCCCCTCTATACCTTATACTCTCTTTCTCAATCTATAATAAATCATAAAAATGCAAAAAGAAAAAAAGAATGCTGAAACCCTGTATTGAATTCTTAAATTGTTCAGATCCTCAAGTCGCCCCATTTCGTGAACCAGTCCTGAATGTCTCCCTTTATTTGCTTTTAAAAAGATCTCATGAATCATTTGTCACAACATGATGAAACACAACACGTGGCTAAACCTAATATCTAAACCTAAACCTAACCTGTCCTGACTAACCCTAAAGCCTCACCATCCTAGGAAAAAACTGCATATCACTGCACTGCCTATCACTGCACTGCCTATCACTGCACTGCCTATCACTGCACTGTCTATCACTGCACTGCCTATCCAACCCGGTATCACTCCAAGGCGTGAAATAGATACGTTGGTCCACATCGCAAGGCGTGTTCAGGGTCACGCTTTGCCTAGTCCGGCTGAACGGAAGTGGACAGCGTCTATTGCCTAGCGTCGGATTTCACCGCTACTCCTCCCCTTGCAGTTGCTGGCATTTCCCCCCGGCACTATTTTGCATTGAAACCGCTGCTGCTTCCCGGGCGTAGCCCCGCCCTAGACGATTGTGATTGAAGTAAAAACAGGCCCGCCCAGTTTCCCCACAGATAGACGGCTCGAGGTAGCGTGGTTCGAGACCATTCTACTTGCTGTAGTTTGGTCTGGCTTTGCGAGACTAGGCACAGCGTGACCCTGAACACGCCTATTGCGATGTGGACCAACGTATCTATTTCACGCCTTGGCGTGATACCGGGTTGGCCTTTCACTGCACTGCCTATCACTGCACTACCTATCACTGCACTGCATATCACTGCACTGCCTATCGATTTACTGCATATTACTGCCTCAGGGATGCATCACAGCTAGAGTCATAAACTTCACACAGACACATGGAATTCACACAGAAAACACAAACATACGTGATAAATATAAACATGCTCATAATGTGATTTCTTTGAGTCACTTTAAGCATTTTATTCGGCAACGATTACATTTTGACAATGATGAAGAATATAGGCCTCAACAAGGATATCAGACATACCAAACTCTTCTAAACATTGAAAGGATACTTTAGTATTTACTATATCCGTAAATGTCATGCCTGATCACACTACAAACACCTCACATAAATCCACTTGGGATTAAAGCAATAAAGATGAATAACCTTATTCTAACTATTAATGTATCACTCCGTTTCGCAGATGTATTTTATAACCTACGAGGGACAGCTGTCCTAAATTAGCTTTGGCTAGAAACATTATGATCCAAATATCAGATGACCTTCTCATTGTTTCTTTTTCTGTCCCTATTCACATAAACTTTAAATAATCCCACCACGGAAAATATATAGGAATTATGTCTGCTTGTAGACAAATAATGATCTTGTTGTGTTGTTATTGGCACACGTTTTGAATCAGTGACTATGATTCATGCAATTGACGCGAAGCCACACCCCCCTTACGACACTGTTTCTATGTAACTAAACAATACAGATTATCTTCTTGCATACTTTCTAAATCTCCAGAACAGCCAGTTATCTAATCGCATTCATCTCAATTCAGAAGAATAGGAAAGTTGACACGGTCAAAATACACACACAAAGGGCTCTATGCTGACTTTAAGCTGGGCTCCAGGCTGGCAGGTGTTGGGCAGACGTTACACATGAAAAAATAAGATGGAAGGCAAGATATACAATAGCATAAATGAAGTACAAAATATTCTCTTTTTCGTTAGGACTGCGTGTCAGACCTATAGCATGCATTACCATGGCATATACACTCATATGCACTGCACTTATCACTGCAGCACGTTTGGTTTAAATGGCAACCTTGACCGTATCCCGAGAGATCACCAACACACACACCCACACACACCCACACACACACCCACACACACACACACACACACACTCACACACACACTCACACACACACACACCTTCCATCACTTTGCTCTGAGGGGAGCAGATGGGAGTACCTCTAATCTTAGGGTTTGTTGCAGAGCGTTCCATGTGCTACATGCGCAAGGAACCTTAAGAGTCATCCAATTGTTGGATCTTGTATGATAGGAACCAAGATTCCAATTTAGTAGTGGGAGATATAGGAAGGAAATTGACCACTAATGGTTAAAAAAAAAAAAAACTGCCAGTGGTAATTGTGCCTCAAAGAAAGAGAGGGCCAGCCAACCTTGCTATAGAGAGTGCTGTGGTGTGTATCATAGCACCGGGGATAAATCTAAGAGCGGAATGATAAAAAGAGTCTAATTGTTTCAATCTAGATGCAGCTTCATAGATTACATCATCATAGTCTAATAAAAAATACTGCCTGTACAACGCTCTTCCTACTAAGCAAGTTTGAGTTTTAAATGAGAGCCTCTTATTAAGACACAGCCAGAGATATTTATAATCATAAAATAGCCATCAACAGTTAAAATATGAAGTTTCTTAAAATAAACATTTCTAACACATAAATATGCTTTTTCGCGAGTTAAGGAGTAGTTTAAGGTCAGAAAGAGTGTCCTGTAGTAAGTTACAAGAAAGCTGCAAGTTTTCAGTAGCAGCCTGGGGGGTATCTGCAGTACAGTCATCTGGGCAACCAGGTAAAGAAGAGACTAGCTCATTTATATAGATAAGTAAAAGGTACAGGACCCAATATAGGCACACATTTTGTTATGGATAAGAATTCCGAATTGCAAAGTGATGATTTCATGCATTGACGTCTTAAAGATAGGTAGTCATGAAACCACTCACAAGCATCTGTATCCAAGCCGATTTTTTCAAAAGCAGATGGTGATCGACGGTGTCATAAAGCCTTTGACAGGTCAACAAAGAGGGCCACACAGTGGCCCTCTTTGTTTGGACACGGCCTTGGACACTCATGTCCAAGGCCGAGACTATGTTGTTGGTTAAAAGTGTAATAGCAGTGATGGGACTATGGTTAGGTCTGAAACGGGATTGGTGAGGACTAGAATAGAGTTGCGAGTGTAGAGATCTGACAATAGTTATCCAGATCGTCCCTCCCTGAAAGAAGAAACACTGTCCAGGGGACCAGGAAACAGCTTATCGAATAAATCACCTGCTTCGGAGAAGTGCTTATTAAAGGCAAGTCGCCTATCATTTGGATCCGCGATCACACTGTCGTTTACTTTATTACTGATGGGAAGAGCACTAAAGGGACGATTTATAGTCGTGTCGATTGAACCCGTGAACATGGCAGGAGTAGAATTAGAGGTGGGGCCAAGATTTAATACGGTTTTGATAATAAAACCCCTCCTCCGCCACTCTGAATTGCTTTGTTATGACAACGGTGTTCTCAGGATAGGGGACATGGTTGCACCATGGTTGGCACTGCGGCCCACACAGATCAAACCTGAGCTGGGACCTTTCGGCTGGGTGTTTCGGCCGATGGTTTTCCTGTGGGTGTGCTAAGGAGGTAGCCCACGTGGTCTCTGACAAGGTGGAGATGGCCCCCCGGGGGCTGCAACGCTAATACCCACTGCTGCTAGTGCTGCTTGGGATGGGCTTAATGCAGAGGTCCCATCTGGTTGTGTAGGACTTGGACTTGGGATGAAGGTGTTGAAGTGTAGCAGTTGATGCAGATGATTATAGCAGCAGTTATTTTTGCTGGTATAACCATCAAGGTTCTAATAGTCTCTGTGCCTGGGGTTTGAAAATATTCTACTTCACCGACCTACCGTTGCATCTACCGACCGACATGTCAAATCTTAAATAGACTTCTACGAAAGAATAATCGTCTGTACTGCTTGCAGATGAATGGCAGGGGACTTTCCTCCGTCGTCTGTCTTGCTGCTTGGTTGGTAGTGGTGTTGAGCCTGCTGATGAACTCCAGGCCCTGTTTGATGATGACGGGTTTTTTTTCAAGTTTACCCTTAGGCAACGTCACGAAGGAAACTCTCAACTGTCAAAACAAGAAGCGTTTTTTGTAATAGGGAAAAGTTGAGCCGACCGTTTTTAAAATAAAAGAAAAAAAAGCTGGCAGCGTTTTTTGTCCTGAAAGCGCCGAGAGCGTTTTTTTCTATCGCCTAGCAACGAACCCATTCTAGACCCGACGTTACTCGCCTACTACGTATCCAGGCTAGAGCCAATTAGAAATGTCGTAGATCTCGACATGTTCTGTTATTAAAACTATTAACCGCTCCAACAGCTTTTTTAAAAAAAAAAATAAAAAAACGCTAGATGAGTTCACATCAAAAAACAAAAAACAAAAAGTCACGGCCGTTTTTTTTTTTCTGCCATTCGGAGCGTTGAAAAAGGTTCAACTTTGAGGAAGAAAGCGGCCGACGTCAGGCGTCTTTTGGGCAACGGACCAATCACAAACGGAACTTCGACACTTCGTCACAAAGGAAACTCTCAACTGTCAAAACAAGAAACAATGGCAGACAAATCACTCAGGAAAGTGCCGTTGGAGCGATTAATAGTTGTAATTACAGAACATGTCGAGATCTACGACATGTCTAGCCTGGATACATAGTAGGCGAGTAACGTCGGGTCTAGAATGGGTTCGTTGCTATAGGCGATAGAAAAAACGCTCTTCTGACGTCCTTTTACTGGTGCAGTGGGCATGACGCAACTGCACCGTCAGTCAAAGGACTCAGAAGGCGAAGTCAATGGGGATCAGTCAACGGACGGAGGCAGTGGGCATGAGGCGTGACGGGGATCAGTCAACGGACGGAGGCAGTGGGGCACGAGGCGTTATGACGACATATGGGGCCACATTCCAAATCAAAGGCGAGCAGGATACCTAGTCCTCGTTTTACACCTAACGCAAGCCACTGGGGGTCCATAAGCAGGCTAGGGAAAACCATATTTATGTTAGAAAACCTCATAAAGTGAGATTTTCATGCCATGAGACCTTTAATTGTTGGAATCCCTTAGCAGATTTCACCCCAACACCCATGACGTGTTCCTACTAACTTTCAAGAAGTCTAAGCCCTAGACCAGGGATGGGCAACTTTCATGATAAAGAGGGCCACAATTCTTCATCATCACCATCAGAGGGCCATGTGACTGTGCACTTCAACTAGACGTAAACTGAGAGAAGCTACACATTTTTGAATTTGTTGGATATGATTTCCTGTATTCTGCTGCATTTTGGGGATGGCCACTACCTACAAAATCTTCCAGATTCATAACCTATGTATGGTATGTTGATTGAACCAACATACATTCATTTCATGTTTTCCATCATCAAACAGCCACATGATTGATTAGTATTTTGATCAGTAAAAAGGGCTCACATACATCATCATTCAATGATGTCACAAAACTCAAAAACAGTGGCCCAACATTAAGTGCAACAACTCAATGAACTGAAGCCCAACAAGCATGATATTCACTTCAGGGCAGTTGTGGTAGTTGTAGTGGCGACTTAAGTGGAA
This sequence comes from Gadus morhua, assembly GCF_902167405.1. NCBI lineage: Eukaryota > Metazoa > Chordata > Actinopteri > Gadiformes > Gadidae > Gadus > Gadus morhua. Next base: position 20,430,806 of record NC_044069.1, read on the forward strand.
ATATTTCATGACTGATATCGTTTCTAAGAAAACTAGACACATGGGTTTGCCTTTGAATTCTATGAACAGATACTCTGCTCTTCTTCTTTCCTAACCAAGTTTTCTGTAACTCGATTTTTTTTTTTTTTATTAAATAAAAAGTATGTGCGGGCCTGACTGAGTGAGGATGCGCCAGCCCAGTTGCCCATCCCTGCCCTAGAGTAAACTTCCTGGCTCGCATCTTTATCTGTCAGTATGGGTGAATGAGGCAGTCCATTACAAAGCAAAAAACAAAATCACTTTGGCAACAGTGTCTCTGTTGGCCTTGTCCTTTGAGAATCAAATCACATTCCTTACTTACTGACTTACTTAGCGGCATTTGGCAGACGCCTTTGTCCAAGGAGACATACAACATATAAAAAAAAAACACATCATGACAGTAAGTGTCAACATAGCTCAAACTGATAGAAGAAGGGGAAGTGAACATTTGTTTTTAGAAGGACTGAATGATCTGGACCCTAAGCGTCTAAGGCAGGGTCGAACAGCTGAAATAGGTGAGTCTTTAGATGTTTTTGAAAAGTGTCAAGACTGGGGGCCGAGCGGATGGGCCCCGGGATGTCGTTCCACCATTGTGGCAACAGGAAGGAAAAAAGTCTCAACTAGGACTTTGTGGTGGTGTTGGCGCGGCGTAGGAGACGTTCCTGGGAGGAGCGCAGGGGTCTGGCAGGGGTGTAGGGCTTTATAAGCTCACTGAGATAGGATGGCGCGGACCCTGCGAGAACCCTGTAGGCCAGGGTCAAGGATTTGAATTTAATCCTGGCTTTGATGGGGAGCCAGTGCAATGAGACCAGGAGGGGTGATACATGTGCCCTCTTTGGTTGTGAGAAGATGAGGCGGGCTGCTGCGTTCTGTATCATCTGGAGAGGTTTGATGGTACATGCTGGGAGGCCAGTCAGTAGTACGGAGTTGCAGTAGTCGAGTTTTGACAAGACCATGTTCTGAACGAGATGTTGGGCTGAGTACTGGGAGAGATAGGGTCTGATCTTCCTGATGTTGTATAGTGTGAATCTGCAGGATTTGGTGACTAGCAATATGTTCAGTGAAGGTGAGGCCATTGTCTATTATTACGCCCAAGTTTCGGGCAGTGTTGGTTGGTGACAGGGAGAGTGAATCCAACATTAAAATCCACATTAAACATCACATCACATCACTGCATGATATGTCATAATTATTTGTTGCGTTGGTCAAAGATATGCAGTGCATCCTGAACCCTCTAAGGCAGGGTGTGATCTTGTTATGTATGTGGTATATCCACATAATGAAGGCACTACATTTTGTTGTATGCGTTACCTGGGTGCTATGTGTGCGCAGTGTTTTATGTTTTCTTATGTTGAACAGTAAAGCTATGTTGACTGCAGCTCCTGGTTTAGACATCCTTATTCCGGTTATTAATGAAGTTAATATATAACAGATTTGTTTTCTACTGTTGACACTGGAGGCACAAAACAGCCCTAAATGAGGAACTGTAGTGGAGCCATGGACCAAGTTTATACCAACTTTTATTAAAATGCAGGAATCTACTTTATGTTTTAGACATTTTGGCTTCCAGTGTCCATCGTAGTAACATCTTTAATGCCTCTTTCTTCCTCTATGAGAATGCTATACAGTCCGTGGTGGTGCTATACAGTCCGTGTTGTTCCCTATTACAAAAAACGCTACATGTGAACACGGCCACGCCTCGTGCCCACTGCCTCCGTCCGTTGGTACAGCATGTACCATCCGTAACGTCATTTCATAGGATCTAATTAATCCGGTTTGATTACTTGTACAGATCAATAATAGGGAACAATAATTACAAATTTGGAGGCATTGTGATATATTTAATATATATACTACGTGTGAACATTTAATTTAATTTTATTATTTTTATTTAAAAGGGACAATGCACATCATTTGACATTTTAAGTTGACACTCAAAATGTAAATATGCCAGAGTTAGCAAAAAAGCAAATTTTCATCTGTAGTCCCTTCGCAGGTAAACACACCATCACATTACATTAAGTTAAGTTCAGTAGAAAGGCAGTTCCTGTAATTTGAGGCCCATATTGAGAAGACTGTTTGGCCATCGTCATTAGCGTGACGAGACGACCGTCAAGAGCGCTCCCCGTTACGAAAACAATGTCCCGAGATAGCGAACCAATCAAATTGCGCCATTTTAGGAGGTCTAGTCCTTTCGGATTTTCTTTCCCTAACTCCATTTATGAAATAGCGTTGTTTAAGCTCAAAATAATGCGTATGAGAGAGTTCATTGTAACAATGTTCACAAAAGCCAGAGTTATTGGCTTTTGTGAGTTATTTTCTACTTCAGTTTGGGGACTACACTCTTGCAGGTTGAAAGGAAATTATGATTACTGATTTTAAAGTGTACTTCCTGGAAATGCTACGGTAGTCGCTCATGCCATTGCGTTAAAGGGCTCGTCCAATAAAAAGGCGTGGTCACACGGAAGACCTCATGAGACAAGAGCACATAGACATAGACATGTTTTCCATTTTGTGCCATTCTCTTTTTTTTTTTTATCTCTACAGTGGCTTGAAGGTGTCTTACCTTCACCGCAGAAACGTTGCATGTACATGATCGACCCCTTTCAGCTATTACCATTGACACAGACCATTACGTGTTGATTGGGATGACACGGTGGATCACTGGGTAGAGCGCGTACCATTAAGTCCTTACCAAAGGGACCCGGGGTTCAATTCCTGTCCGTGGTCCTTTGCTCCATGTCCTCCCCACTCTCTCCCATACCTTCCTCTCAATCCCCCTCTATCATAAAGGCAAGAATGAATCTTAAAAATTAAAGTGCTGATTGCCATTAGTGAGGGGCTGTTACCACAGAATAATTTGCTTGCGGCCGATGTGAATCAGCAATATACAGTGCTGAACACCAAAATGCTATCCATGGAGAAGAGACTGGCTGCTTTGGAGGTGTAGAGGAGATGAGATGACAAAGAGACAGGCCCACAATCCCAAAATGGCAGCAAGATAAGGTTTGCAGTGATTAAATGGGCCTACTAACTGCTTATGTGTTGATGTATTTGGTCACAGAAGAGACTTTTCTGTCTTGGTGTATTTTATAGGAAACTGTGTCATCTCACAACTCTGAGGCAAATCACAGTTTACACGACAGAGAAGGAAGAGGCTAAGCTTTATTACAGTACCATAAATAAGAGATGTATTGTCGGATTTGCTCAGGAGGTAGAGCAGTTGTCTTATAACCGAAAGGTTTCTAGTTTGATCCCTAGCTCCTCCTAGATAGTGTTGATGTGTCCCCGAGCAAGACACTTAACCCTAACTGCTCCTGACGAGCTGGCTGTCTCCTTGCATGGTTGACTCTGCCGTCGGTGTGTCAATGTTTGTATTAACCGATCTAAGTCGCTTTGGATAAAATCGTCTGCTATACTGTATCAACATAACAATTACAAGATAATGTTCCTCGTAAGTAGTTTATGACTTTAATCTAATGCATTAGTGTTTATAGTTATAAGCCTTTATAATTCTATATAGTTATAGACATTGATTTTAGTGATTTTAGTCTTATTAGTCTTATGATTTTAGTCTTATGATTTTAGTATCATTAGTGTCCTCATGAAGGACGGGTTTGCCCAGTTGTGGGCGAGGACCATGTGATCGGGCTGTAAACGTCCGGAAGAGTAGGCAGGTGTTTGGCAGAGAGAAAATCCGGTATTTCGTGCGCAAGGTTCACTATGGCGATGAATAACATCCCATGGCATTGTTCCCAGTCTAAGGGAGGCGGCTTGCAGACAATCATAGAGGCATCGAAAAGAGACAATGTAAGTCTAGTGCAGTGTGACACATTTAACGGAGGAGTGATTGTCTGCCACATCGATGTAAGCCGAGTGGGGGAATGAGATATTTTTCTAATGACCTCAAAGTGTTTGTGTTCATGTTAATGTTTGATCACATCACATGTTTGTCTATTGACAGTGCAGAGAAGAAGACCCTAGAGCCGTCGACCTCCAGGGAATCACAGCAGGGCTGAGAGACCAGCCCCCCCCTCCCAGACAGAAGCCAGTTCACTGTACGTCGGGGCAGTTTTTTTTTCTCACTTTGGACAGTGCTTTAAGGAGATTCAGACTTTTTATGGAATACTGTTTTTTTCCCCATTTTATTTTATTTTTATAATTTTTTAATTGTTGTGAAATATTGTGTGTCTATAGAACCACAACCATGCCCGGAAGGAGGTGTTTTGGGATCAAGATCATTGTGCTGAGCGTCCTAGCGTTCACCACGCTGCTGTTCATCTACCCCTTCCCGGACACCAAGCTGCTCTTCAAGCAGGCTTCCCGCCTGCTAGAGGGGCCCTCGGCCTCGGATCTGTGCGCGTGTCCGGCCCAATGTGTGGCCGAGACGCAGGGCCACCAATGGTTCTCTGAGCGCTTCAACAGATCTGTTTACCCTCTCCTGACCAAGGAGAACTACACGCTGCCTAAGGATGCCTTCAACTGGTGGATGGTGAGACATGGCTCAAGTAGTAATACATTTCTTTCTGTTTATAGTGTATATAGATCTATTTGATCTATAACCATATGTTATCTTTCTTTTATTCACAACATCTACTTCTATTTCTTATTGTTAATGAAAACACTGACGATGAGCTCATCATATTGACTTTAAACTCAGAATGTAAAAAAAAGTTAAAGAGTAACTAAAAAGACTGCATAATTGCCCCGTGTCACCGCTGCTCTGGAAGAAGCTGGTGGGGGGATCAGCAGCAGAACCTTAGCCAGATGGGTTTTGGGCCCTGATGCCAAAGGGCAAGAAGCTAAATGGGAATGGCAGATGACTTTTAATTAACTTTAATTAAAATGGCTCACAAGACATTCTTACACAATGACTCAGTTGTTTTTTTAAAGGGTGTGTGTCAGTTCCTAAGATACCTTAAGGTGTGGGTTTGTACAATTTCAACTGTAATTTTCCAGAAGCTTGTTTACAGTGTGTGTTTAAACTTTTATGGCTGGCTTAATCTACCCTCTGCCCCAAGTTTTTACAGGCACACGTTTACATGATTGATTCTCTTGATACTTAGTATCTCTTAAGTTGATACTAAGAGAGCAAGTAGCTCTCTTAGCCTCCTCAGTACATTCATGTGCGGGTACAATTTTACAAAAACAAGCAATTTATTATGCAGTCAATTCTTTGGTCCGTGCGTGGATATAAAAACGATTACAGCTGTTATTCAAAGTCAACAACGTATTCCAAATTTCCTCTGAGCTGATTTTGACTGATGCTATCCAATGGAATCGAATTTCATAGATTCACAAAACATAGACTGTTTTTCCACTGATTGGTATAGACATACTTAAAAAAAACACATCTGTCTTGGTCCTTCATCCTCTCTGTTATCCCTCTCCCACTACCGTCCTAAGAGGCTGCAGTCGTCGCGCAGCGGCGCCAACTTCAGCCATGTGATGAAGGAAGTGTTCTCCATGTTCCCGGGCGAGTCTCTGTACCGGGACGCAGGCCCCGACCGCTGCCGCAGCTGTGCTGTGGTCGGCAACTCGGGGAACCTCAAGGGCTCTTATTATGGAAGGATGATCGACTCCAACGACCTTGTCATAAGGTATTAGTATTATTAGTATTATTATAGCATGAAAGATGTCAATGCCTGAAAATACAGAAGGCCTATACAACAAAACATGGGCCTTATTCAATTGGCTGCCATAATGGTGAGTTGAAAACCTTTAGGGACATCCCATTCTGAGTGAGTCAATCCTTTAATCTATCTGAAAGCTGAAAAAAAAAAAGATAAAGTAAACCCCTAGGCAAACTGCTTAGGGTAAATTATTCCCCTATTTTCCTGACATACCTTTATCTAAAAATAATGTAAGAGTGACATCAAGCTACTGTTATGGCTTGAGATGAGACCCTTAGATAATTCCCTACTGAGTAAACATATGATTTCTAAATCATGAATATCGCTACAAGTAATATGGGAATGATTGACACGGAAGAACAAAGAGGTACTTGCACAGAGGGAGGGAACCATACCTTAATACAATAGAAGGGGAGTGAGAGAGGTGAAACAAAAGGTGTGGTAACACAAGGACATGGGGATTAATTAAGACGTGGTAAGGGACTTTCCTGGTTAAATAAAAATAAATGAATGACAGGGCGAGACGTGACAGTGGGGTTGCAAAGCAACCCACTACCCACACTACACTACACTACACAAACTGGAAAAACCATGCCTCCTTTGTTACACATGCTCATAAGTAGACGTGGTCAAAGATATATTTGTTGTTTTTATTCAGTAAAAAAATATTTAGTTATTGGACAAAATGCTTGTGGAAGTCACATTTGCGAATATTCGCTGCCATTATTCATTCAATAAAAAGTAATCTTCACAAAAGGCTACAGACTTTCAACTTGGTGGGAACCTGAAGTAAATCTTCCTTGGTTAAAGTTGAAAGCTTGTTGTTGATAGCTCACAATATGACATCAGTGTCAGTGTCAATGTCATTAAGTCAATTTGCCTTTTTGTTGCATGAGCCAACAAGTTTGCCCATGTTGGCTAATAGTTGTCCAATAAAAGAACAACCATTATTTTATTATACTCTACTGAGAAAGGTCAGGACACAGATTAATAGTACCCTGGGCTATAGTTATGAGACTGAGGAGATATATATATATATATATATATATATATATATATATATATATATATATATATATATATATATATATATATATATATATATATATTAGAGCTGTCAGTTAAACACGTTATTAACGGCGTTAACGCAAACCAAATTTAACGGCGTTAAAAATTGTATCGCGCGATTAACGTAATTTTTTTATTAAAAAAAAAAAAAAAAAAAAAATTTTTTTTTTGGCTCAAAATAAAGAAGCAGTAGCCTGACTGCTATGTTCAAATGACATTTGTTCAAAGCAGTCGTTTATTTGCACTATAGGCTCTTTTTTTGTATCGTCCTGTTTTGATCAGTATATGCTAATGTTGTTATCAATAGAAAATCATTTGCACAAGGCAAGCCGATGCACTTCATCATGTTGATAAGAGAATTAAAATGAGAAGAATTATGGGACAAAAAAATCAAGGGATATTTAGCATAGAAAAAGAATTTGCGATTAATCGCGATTAATAATAGTTAACTATGACATTAATGCGATTAATCACGATTAAATATTTTAATCGCTTGACAGCTCTAATATATATATATATATATGTACACACACACACACACACACACACACACACACACACACACACACACACACACACACACACACACACACACACACACACACATAGATCTACCAAAATCTATGTATAGGCGGTAGATTAAATAAAGGTCATAGAATACCGATTTTTAGGACTTCTACTGTGATCTACAAAAAATTGGACATTGGGTTGTTTGGTTGTTTGGTTTGTTTTTACATTGAATTTGTTTGCGCCATGATTTGTCCTGTGTATTCTTTATTCGAACTGTAAAGTGTATCGGAACCACACTGATGGAAATTGATGGACTTGCAGAATGAACCAGGGTCCTACCCAGGGGTTTGAAGACGACGTTGGGGCCCGTACCACCCACCACCTTATGTATCCCGAGAGTGCCAAGAACTTGGACCCCGAAACCAGTCTCGTGCTGATCCCATTCAAGATCCTTGACCTGCAGTGGCTCCTGAGTGCCTTCACCACTGGCCATATTAAACAGTGAGTTAATGCACAGGGTCCTGGAGCGATAGGATAAATGGATGGACCACTGAGTGGGGCGACGTGTGCGTGCCATGGTTTTCTGCCCTCTCATGTCAACGAGAGGGCAGATTTCCAGCAGCAGGTTTTTCCAGCTTTGTGTGCAAAACAGAACCTCTAACTGGTGAAAGCAATGTATTCGAGTTGACAGTCTTCACAAAGGTGACAGAGAGCCTGGCTTTGCATGCCTACCTACAAAGGCATGTTGCACTGGATAAAATAACAAAACATTGCACAACTCCCAGTGTAATACATTACTCATTTGTTCAAATGGATAATGGAATGCCGTACAAAGCCTTGGCTGTGGTGCAATACAATAGAAACTTCACCCAACTGCGTCTTCTCCAAGTCTAGAGATGTATATCACAGAGGTATAAAATGGTTGAAAGTAGGTGTGGCTCTCTCAGTGTAATGGAAGTATTGCGTATTGGTATCTATTCCAGTGCATTGTCCTGAGGTTATCTCATGAGATCCAGCTGACTGACACACCTCTGTTATAAAGGCCTGGCTCACGTCAAAACAAAGCAGCAGCCTGATTTGCACATTGTTTAGTGGTAAGATGTCACTTGCTTAATTATTTACAGGAAAGGCTGTTTACAAAGCAACTGGTAATGAATGACTGCTGTTTACCAAGCAGCTGTGTTAATCTAGTTTTGTGTTGTGTATTTTGTACGTTTGTGCATGGCTGTGATGTGAGTGTTTCAACCTTTTTTTAGCTCACACATATTCCAATATTTAGCATCTATGTTGAACTTGGAAACACAAAAATTACACCCATTTAGCATATTAGCAGTAATATTATCCACAAAATATGCTTGTTAAATAAGGAACATGCCTAACTGTCAGAATCCATGTTTAGTGTTCAGCGTAATATGCTTTTCATTCAGATTGGTTTAACCAGTGTAACATGACATGCATTGAATAGTTGGATACTTTACCAATTGCCGAATGTATTTGATGGTTGCACCTGTGTATTAAGCTAAATATACAAAACTGGGTGGAATATTGCTGTAACAATTTGTTTCAGACAGCTAAAATGATTCACGTCACAATTAAAGAGTATTTTTTCTTTGTGCATTATTGCAGAACATATCGACGTGTCCTGCCGACGATACAGGCAGATAGAGCGAAGGTACGTGGTGATGGTGAGGGGCAGTTGGTATTGTGTAGAGTTCCCTCCCCCGCAAGGACCCCAACTAGTGAGCGATACCGCCACTCCATAGGACCGATTAGGCTAGAATACTGATGTGACTAATGGGATGAACGTTGCTGTTTTGCAGGTGCAGATTTACAGTCCGGTGTTCATGAGGTACGCCTATGAGAACTGGTTGGACAAACACGGACGCTATCCCTCCACCGGCTTCTTCAGCTTGATGTTTGCACTGCACATATGTGATGAGGTGAGATGAAATGTGTTATGTATGCAAATGGTCTCATCCATGGGCCTAAGTCGCTCCTATTTGCTCGCTGTCCATTAAATGGAACGATTCAACTTCTGCATGCAGTAAAGAATGCTGAGAATATTATGCGCTTTATTATTTGACCCTTAGTAGGGTTGCACAATAAAAAAAAAATATATATGATATGAATATCACATTATGAATGACAACACTGTCGTTATCTGCATACGTGCACCATATTCCAATCGTCGCCCTCTGAAAGTCAGCTTCCATTTTTTTTCCCCTGCTTGTTGCAGGTGAGCGTGTTCGGATACGGGGCGGACAAACGCGGGAACTGGGACCACTATTGGGAGCACAACGCCGGGGCTGGCCAGTACAGGTCTGTGCACGGCGGTGACCACGAGTACAACATCACGCGGTACCTGGCCACCACGAACAAAATCAAAATGTATGTTGGCACCTGATGCCATGTCAGGATAGGATAGCCTCCCCCCCCCCCCCAAAAGGGCTTAATAGGGCATATATTTATGACACGCTCCTGACCCTAGCCCCCCTGAGGAAAAGAAAAAACTCCCTTAGCGAGCAAGCAAGAAAACTTGAGAAGGAACGAGAATGGGGGATCCCCACTTCCAGGGAAGGTTAGGAGGGCAATGGGTGCCATAATTGTGAGAAAAATCTAGGAATCTAGGAGTTCAGTTGTAGTCACTGCAATATGCCAGGCATCCACAACACACTAAAACAGTCAGAATAATGAATTAGAAGGGGAAAGTGCATCCAAAAAATGTAGACCACTGCTAATTTGAGTACACAAACAAACAAGAACAAACATGAATGGACACAATCAGAAACAGAAACATTCATATGATCAGACAGACACTGACAGATTTCATTCTCGCATTGGGATTCAGTGCCGGCATCAGTATCGTTTGACACCCCTATGTTCCAAACGAAAGACACAGGGGCGTAGCCACCATTGGTCAGAGGATGGCCACCCCGCTGTCCCCGCGAGCCTGGAAGAAAATAAATCCTGAAAAGAATTTCAGGATTTCGGGTTAGGGTTTGTGGTCATTCTACTTTTTCTACATGGACTCTTGATGTGAATTGGGACCTATTTTATTGGTCCCAATTTACTGGTATGTTGTTTTTTATGTTTTTGACTTGCCTTAGGACAACGGATGTAAATTAGCAACTAAGCTAACTCCGGCATATTTATATTGATGCTCTGGCTGACATGTTGGTTAATGTGCAATGTCCTAATCAAATAAATAAATAATAATAAAATAAAATAAAGAAAGCTGAAATATATGCATTATTATTTTGATCTAATTTTGACTTATTATTTTTATTTAAAGTCTTATATTTTCATATTATAAATAAATATTGCACTTGAAATGCTACGGTTTAATTGAATAAATTATTGCCTAAAATGACAATTACATTTCTTTCTGTCAATTGCACTAAAAACATTCTCATGTTATGTTAAGGTCCCGAACCCCCTCAGATAATCATGACACATCGCACAACATCTAAGCACCCATTCCAATATCATGGGATCATCAATAAGACATCATTATTCTATACTTTGTTTAAGAATGCTTGATTCTGATTGGCTGGGAGGAGGGCAATAACCCGGCAGGTGCCCGCTGACTTGTCGGTTGTACTTGCTGCTGACTGAGCACAGCGTCATCAAATAGCAGATCAATACGCTGCTTGTATTTTTTGGAATATTCTATTCAGATTGGCTGCAGGGTGTGCATTAATCCCTGATATATGGACACCTGCTAACTAGTTCCAGTCTAATTATCTGGTGAGCCTTCAAAAAGAGAGCTGGTCAATCGTGAAAAATGCATTAAACTGTAATCAGAAGACGCGGTTATTTGTGGTATAAAGGCTGGAACTAATTCCAAATTATATGTACACTTTGGGTGCACTCACACTAGGCCATCTGGCCGTGGCCGTGGCCGTTTTAGCACCTAACCGTGCTCAAATCTGCCAGTGTGAGTGGCCAGTCTGGCCAGGCCGGTTCAATTTGGCCACTTGGGAGAGGTGTACTGCTACGGCACGGGCCGCTACGGTACAGATGCTAATGAGCCGACATGCGCACAAGCACGGCTACGCAACCTGAGCTGGATGACGTATTGTCAATGCGACGACCACGGACATAATAAAGGCGACGAGCCTTCTTTCCTATTAAACGGTAAACATCGCGGCAAGCGGTTCAACTGTTGGTGTGTTCTCTGTGTTGTTATCCATTGTTGTTAAAACTCTGACTGGCGGCAGACTTTATTATGGTCCATGCAGCGGACGCTTGGTGATGACGTGTTACGACGTGATGACGTATGTACAAGAGCCTTCCGTGGCCAGGCCACAGCTGCGACGGCCAACGGCCACGGCCAGATGGCCTAGTGTGAGTGCAGGCCAGAGAACAATGGGGCCATTTGAGCACGGTTAGGTTTGAAAACGGCCACACGGCCACGGCCAGATGGCCTAGTGTGAGTGCACCCTTTATGTTGAAAGTATAGACGTCTCGATTCCCATTGAAACGAATGGCGTGGTGATTAGTCTTCAAATTTTTGAAAGAGTATCATGTGTAATCATGCATTAACATGAACATAAACACAACCTTTACATACAGACGGATAGACAGATAGATAGTGATGGATAGATAAATAGATTCATTCATTCAACCTACATAAAATAAAATAAAGTCCAGCAGCTTTGTTTCATCTGTTTAGCATTGTACTTATCCAACCTCATCTACACATGTCAAAGACATTGTCCATCATGTTTTTAATCAGTGCTGCTGTAGTCATGTTACCTAATTTATCATTCTTAGATCTATCTAATTTATCCGCATATACTGTATCACCATAACTCTTCCTTTTTCACATGCTATATTTACAAAATGTAAGAATCCTCACAAGTGTTTGGTGTTTTCTTTGTCTTATCTGGTTTAACTGGTGATAAAAGTTACAAAAGGTCAACAGCATGGACGCTGGAAGTGGGGGGGCTGGGGGGGCTGCAGCAACCCCTGGTGGCGAGAGGCTGAATGTGAAATGCAAAAACCCCCGTGGAAATAAATAAATAAATACATAAATATATCAGACTATTATTATACTATTGTCATTTTATTTACATAACTCAAACAACATATTTGACTATAAATGTCACAAGCATGATTTGATTCACAAAATGTAGTACCACAACACAGCATAACGACCGTTTAAAGTGTTCTACTCTGGACGTCATCAACTAGGCTAGCACTATGTTACTTGTTCATAACACTGTCTAATGCATAATATCAGTACCTTGTGCGTGCAATTAAATATTTGAGGTCTTAATTAAAGACATATTGTGAGAAATACTTGCATTTCATGTGTGATTCAATTAAGCACATTCACAAGTTGGCCTTATGGTGTATTTCTAAAACCTCTGGTCTAATACAGGCAGTGGCGGTTTTAGGCACGGGCGAACCGGGCAGCCGGGGCGGCATATTTGTGGGGGGCGGCAAATGACATGGGGGGCGCCACGAGCAGTATAAAAAAAATGAAACCCTCAATGACACGTTTTACACGTAAACCTATTAATGTAGGCCTATTTAACGATATAGGCCACATTATGTTTTGGGATACACTTTTTGTTGATTTGCACGATGCTTTTAATATTGAATAATTTGTATATATTTGTATAACATTAGGAAACGAGACAAAAGTGTTTGATGCCCATTCTACACAGATTTCTAGACTATAAGGTCGTTCGGTTCCCTGTGCCTTGTTCTTTTCAGGTAATTTTTGTAATGGCTTTTCTTTTTTAGTCAGACATTGCAGCCTACTGTGTATTTAACAAACCAGCAACATGTGGAAAACATTACCGGCATTAATAAAGAATGGTTCGCCGCCTTGTTTGGATCAGACGTTGTGTGAAAACCGAGCAATTATCTCAAAGAGAGCGCTGCCATCTAGTGGACAATAATCCTATGCTACCTTATATTTATTTTATTTATTTATTTATTATTTATTTATGCCTCGGAAGACACATTGAGGATTAAGATCCTCATTTTCAATGGTGCCGAGGGTAAAACAGGAGTTAATACATTGGAAAGAAAAAAGAAAATAAATATAAAATTAATATGCATATAAAATAAATACAGTAAAATACAATGGTTGGGTCAAGAGTAACAATCATTGCAGGAGAAGGCAGGTGTACATATGATAAGACTTGTGAATTCCCTAAGTGAAATAAATGAGCACAACCTTAGTGATTTTTGGACCTCATTCCAAATGAAGGGTGCCTTAAAACAGAAGGCTGTCTTCCCCAGTTTTGTGTTGGCATGTGGCAGATGTAATGTAAGTGTTGCACACTTGAAAATAAACTCAAGCGTGACTTGAAGAGTAGTTCCTTTAATGAGTTCTGTAAACATACACAGGCAAAGTACACATTTGGTTAAGACACGTTCTGTCCGCCATGTTTCAACACTGCTCTACAAAATGTGTAGCTTGGTCTGTTTACATCCTAATCTAAGTATTACACAATTCGCAAAAATACATATTAATAGACATAGTAATGGGCAATGGAAATACACAAAATAAAAGCACATTGTGGCTCCTGATATTATTCCCAGTTCTTAACCTTGGCATACAAAGTAAACAAACACCATCTACATAAATGTACCGCGACCGGACCCTAATGGCGACGCAAGAAGATTAGCTTAGCTGCTAGCAGAAGTTGCTTATTACGGCGTTACAACCTTTTAATACAACATTCACGACTAAGTTAACTTGCCAACTCTTCCCCACATCTCTAACCCTTGCCCAGCTCATCTTATGTATATTCATGTCTCTTATATTGTTTGCTCACCTGTAAACATACACAGGCAAAGTACACATTTGGTTAAGACACGTTCTGTCCGCCATGTTTCAACACTGCTCTACAAAATGTGTAGCTTTCACGGGACAGAGTGCACCAATAGATCACCGCCACCCTGTGGCGGAAATTAAGTACTACATGTATTACATTCTATGCCTGTGTAAAGGTAAATGGAGCACAATGTTTACAAAATGAAACAAAAACAAGAAGAATGACTGTTCAACTAATTATGGCGAAATGGGGGGGGTGTACTTATCTAACACGCTATTCTCACATTCTCCCCTCCAAAAAGTGATGTCGTCCCTGACATTCTATTACCAAACCACATTATGATTTCAATAGTCCACATGTGACATCTATGCATGGCATGTAAGAAAGTTATTTCCAAGGAGTCAGAGTACATATGTGTCCATAAAGATGCATGACTGTCCACAGTCCCAAATATGACATATATCTCCTGTTAATGCCATATGTCTGCAGCAGGTGTATTTGTGCACGATAACAGCCCACTGCCACTTCGCTATAAGCGAGGATATCTGCATCTTCCCTGAGAGTAAGGTACTTTACACAGGAATAACCTCCTATCTAAGCCAACATGTGGTACACTTTCTTTGATTAAGTCTGTCTTAGTGTCATACACTTTTTAACCAACAAATTAGTAGTCATTACTTGTTTAACATTAACAACTGTAATTCCACATTGCTCAAGTATAACTTTACTGTTAACTGATTATAAATATTTTGCTTTTACTCTGAACACAACAGCAAATTATTCATAACACATGCTCAATCTATCCTTATGTATTATCTTTGCACTTAATCATGTGACATGGTAGGCTGCCCTAACTTATGATATGTAAATATCATTTTTGGTTTTCTTGTTCTCAAAGGATACTTATTCTCCATGGCAGGAGGATCAGCAGGATCTTCCTCCTCATCACTGGGTGCAGATTCAGGAGACCCCTCTTCACTCTGAGTGTCAGATACCTCAGTGTCCTGCTCTGATGCCCTGATTTCTTCTCCATCTGATGCCAGGTCTCGTCTTATTCCATTGTCTTCATTGTGTTCCATCTCTGCTGCTTCTCCGTTGCTTGGATAAAACTCTGGTGCTTCCACATTCAGATGATCTTCACCATGTCCACTGGCTCTTTGTCGTAGTCCAATAATGGATGTCCATCCATCCTCATTTTCATCCTCTGAGCTCTGTTCTTGCTCTTTGTGTTTGCTCTTGTTGTGTCTCTTTTTCCTTTTTACAGGTTCCAGAGGTAAGTCCACTTTTTCCACAGGGAGAAAGTCGCATGGCAGCAGAAGATTCCTGTGCAGGATCCTACAACGTCCCTTGCCGTTCTCTGGTTTGAGCTCATATACCGGACTGTCTGGATGTTTCTTTTGTGTCACAACATACACTTTATCTTCCCAGAATGATCTCAACTTTCCCGGACCACCTCTTTCAGTCAGATTTCGAACCAGCACCCTGCATCCAAAAGACAACTCTGCACCATGAACTTTTCTGTCATAGAGGACTTTACCTCTCAATGCCTCTTTGTTTGCCGAGTTGGAAGCCAGCTTGTAAGCTTCAGTCATTCTTGCCCTCCATTTCTCAGCGTAGTCGCTGTGCGATGAACCTTGATCTTTTGGTGTAATGCCAAACATAAGGTCAATAGGAAGTCTAGGGTTACGACCGAATAAGAGGAAATAAGGTGCATAGCCCGTGGCCTCACTGCGAGTACAGTTAAATGCATGAACCAATTTTGCAAGTGACGCTTTCCAATCTGCTTTGGCAGTCTCTGGTAAGTTTCTGAGCATGGCCAAAAGTGTCCTGTTGAATCTTTCAACCTGGCCGTTCCCCTGTGGGTGATATGGTGTGGTTCTGGACCCCTTAACCCCACTGTATTCTTGTAGTTTAGCAAACAGCTTATTTTGAAATTCCTTACCCTGGTCGTGATGAAGGCGTGCAGGGAACCCAAACCTCAGTGCAAAATCCCCAAATATCTTTTCTGCGGCTGTTTTGGCAGCTTTGTTGCGGCAGGGGTAAGCCTGGGCGAACCGCGTGAAATGATCCATCACAACAAGGATATATTCATATCCTCCCTTACATTTCTCCAGATGTAAGAAGTCAATTGATACCAACTCAAAAGGATACGTGGTGATGATGTTGGTGAGAGGCGCTCTGGTTGGTTTGTTTGGACGCTTATTTTTCAGACAGCTACACACCTGTGTGATGTAATGCTCAACATCTTTCTGCATATGCGGCCAATAAAAGCGTTCTCTGATGAGATTCACCACCCTCTCCACTCCAAGATGTCCCATATCTTCATGGAGTTCTTTGTAAACCAGCCGATGGTACTTTTGAGGCAGGAGGAGCTGTAGTCTGTTTGTTGTTTCCCTGTACAGCAGTCCATCATCACTAAGGTGCAGTTTATGTTTTTGTCTTGCCAGTCCAGCTACTTTGTTACTTTGAGGTTGTTTTCCACACTTTGGCCACTGTTTTGATGCCATGTATTTTAACACCGGCCCAATCACTGGATCTTCTTTTTGTGCCTCTCTCAACTCTGTTTTAGAGATTTCCCCCACTGATGTCAAACCCTCATCGTCTTCAGCGATAGCTGTCGATATGGTCACTGGACAAAGCCAGGGCTCACTCTCTTGTGACTGAATAGCTACAGCCTGGGTCATACTGTTCATAACTTCAGGCAACACAGCTTGTGTGCATGTTAGCATGTACTGCTCCATGTCTAAGGGCATGCGCGACAGTCCATCAGCATCCCTATTAGCTTTGCCTGGGCGGTACTTAATAGTGAACTGGAAGTCAGCTAGTTCAGCTATCCACCTATGAGTAGTTGCATTAAGCTTAGCTGTAGTGAGCACATACGTGAGTGGATTGTTGTCTGTAAAGACTGTGAATGGTGGTGAATAATAGAGGTAGTCTCTAAACCTCTCACATATGGCCCACTTCATGGCTAGGAACTCCAACTTTCCCGAGTGGAGGTGGTAGTTTCTCTCAGGGACAGTCAGCGTCCTCGATCCATATGCAATCACCACCAGCTTCCCTTTCTGCCTCTGATAAAGCACAGCCCCGAGCCCCACTTGTGAAGCATCGCAGTGTAAGGTGAAGGGTTGTTCATAGTCCGGATACCCTAACACTGGTGGCTCAGAGAGAAAGTCAATTAGACGGCAGAGTACCTGTTGGTGATCTGGAGACCATGTGATCGGATGAGATGATGGCAACTGACCTCCACCACTTTGTTTCTTCCCGACTTGTCTGGTTTGTTTCGGCTTCCCTTTTCCACATTTCTCTGCGGTGAGGAGATCATACATGGGCTTTGCAATGGAAGAAAAGTTAGGGATGTAACTACGATAGTAGGAAATAAATCCCAGTAATATTCTTAACTCTCCAATGGTGGTGGGTTTCCGCTGCTTCATGGCCTGCACTGGAGCAATATCTGCAGGGTCCATAGTGTAGCCTTCTTTAGTAACCAGCTTCCCAAGAAATCTCACCTGGTTTCTGAATACTTCACATTTTCTGGGAGTCAGCTTTACTCCGTGGCTTTGGTAACGCTGCAGTACCTGCCTCAGATCATTCAGGTGGTGTTCAAATGTCTGAGAATGTACAAGATTATCATCCAAGTAAGGCAAACAAACCTCATCCCTCAGCCCAAGCAAACACTCCTCCATAGACCTTTGGAATTCTGCTGGTGCGGATGATAAGCCAAAAGGGATTCTTACCCACTCGTACAGTCCCCAGGGTGTTATGAATGCTGTGAGAGGACGGCTTGATTCTTCCAGGAAGCCCTGGTGATAGGCCTTTCCTTGGTCAAGGACTGAAAACCAGGAACTTCCTTTGAGGCTGTTCAACATATCTAATATGCGGGGTATTGGGTGTCGATCCGGAATGGATTTCTTATTCAGCTCCCTATAATCACAACACAGTCGGAGGCTTCCATCTTTTTTTCTCACACACACAATGGGACTGGAGTAAGGGGACTTAGACTTTGTTATCCAGCCTCTGTTTAACAAATCCTCCAAGTATTCTTTTACCTCCTTATGAAGCGGCTTTGGCACTGATATGTATGTTCGCCTTACAGGTGTGGGGTCGTTAAGACGAATCTTGAGCTGCAGTGAGGGGATGGTCCCTACATCATGTTCATCCTTAGCAAAAGCATTGCATTCCTTTCTGAGAAGTTGTCTGACCTGCTGCTGATGTGATGGGGTAAGGTGAGTGAGGGGGACTGGGGGATCCCAATTCTCCTCACTCTCTCTTTCTTTGGTGTTTTCTTTAGTCTTCTCTCTGTTTTCTATCACCACTGTTTGTGGTGGGACCTTTGCCTCTGACAGACTGATGTCTACGGGTTTTGTATCTGCTGGATACATGGTTTTAACCCTCTGTGTTTGTCCCAGTATAGTTCTTGGTGGCAATAGGATATCATGACTAGTGCTGTTTGTGACTGGAATAGCAACACGTGACCAGCTACCTCTCTGTAATCGAATCACACTTTCTTCCATTTTTAACCCTTCTGGTAATTCTGCTTGTGAACAGGGTTCAAATAACACGTCTTGGTGTTCTGGGAGTGAGCCTGCCCTCACAGTGCACTTCACCGTTTTTGTTTGACCAGCTGGAATAGACTTCATCTCTCTACCCAATTTAACTGTAGCTTCACCTATCTCGTCGTCACCACGCTTCATTACTTTCAGAAATACTTCAGCTTTCTTACAGTCAAATGAGAATGCTGCACTGACTGCTTCTGTGACAGCACATGGTGGCGCTATACCCTTCGCTAACACCTGCTCAATTACATTGTAACCGATGATTGGTTGTTCTGCCACCCCATCTCCATCAGCTACAAGGACTGGCACAGAGAGCTCAAGCTGTTTGGTGCTGTTTGAGGGTAATTTGAATGTGACCTCAACCCACCCAGAAAAAGGAATAGGTGTCTGGTTTACTGCCCTCCCATCCAATCTATCTGTTCCCAGAATCTCAGCTAGATTCCTGACTGCAGCATGTGGAATGTTTTGTTGTCTCCATGTCTCATTGATTAGGCAGACCTGTGATCCAGTGTCCCACAAAGCTTTAGTTTCTATGTCATCTATCAGGCAGGTAATGACGTATTTCTTGCCAATCAGACTGAGTAACTCTGTTCTTCGTTTTGGGGAGAGGAGACTGACACTGACCGCTTCCTCCTTTTGTAGGGTCATATCTTGTGTTTTAGCTGCCACTTTAGCCTCTAAGTGCTGGATACTATCTGTGATTAACTTGTAGACATCTCTGAGCTGTTCATTCTGATTGTTTTTGTCAACAGGTGGCATTGGTGCAGCTGTAACAGTGCTAGATGACATATCTACCTGTCCTTGTTTATCAGTAGGCCTCCTTCCACTTCTACATCCACGTGACAGATGTCCACTCAGTCCACATTTGAAGCAATGGTCGCAGTTGTCTCCTTTATTGTTCTCTTGGCAATTTCTGCAGCCACGTTTCCTGCTTGTTCGCTGCTGGGCAAAAGATCTAGGGGACTCAGACATGACCTTTTTAATTTCTTCCACCTCTCCTCTCAGCTGTTTTATTACAACAAGTAGTTCAGATTCTGTGTGAGTCATTGCCGGTGGTGTTCGATTCACTTTACCTTTTGTGAATGTGGAGGATGCCCGTTCTTGTCCACCAACTGCTCCAACTGTTGCCTCTGGGACTGACTGTGTTTCAGCATGGATTTCTCTCACTCTGGGCTCTTTACAGTTTTTCTTAAATTTTTGTTGTCTTTCCCACTCAAGAATAGCTGCTTCGTTGATTTTCACAATCAGCACCTCGTCAGTGACCGCTGGGTCATCCAGGTAAGCTTTGAGCTGGTATTTTATATTGTCACTAATGAGTCCTGTCCCCAAAGCTCTTAGGAACTTTTTCTGAATGAGTTCCGGGCTATAGTGTTCATCTGAACCGAGTTCTCTGGATTTAACTAAGAGCCTCTCTTTTAGTTCTATTGCCCTAAAAAGGAAATTCTGGGGTGACTCATTACTTTCTTGAGTAACATTGAGGAGCCGATGATAAAGATCTGTGGAACTGTCCTCCTTGTAATGTCCCTTTAAGATGGTGCGCAGTTGAGAAAGGGTGAGGTTTGCTTTTATTTCTAGCATGTCACGTAAGATCAAGCCAGGACTTACGGCTCTTACAACTGCCTCAACTATTTCCTCCTCACTGTGTTTTTTTCTCAACCCCATATCAATCTGATGGGTCAGATTAGAGTGTGAAAGCTTGTCTTTCTGGCCCCTTTCCCCAATTTGACCGCTTATTTTGAACTCCCTTCTAATGGTCACTTCAGATGGCTTGGTAACTGAAGAGGAAGCTGTTGGTGGGGTAACTGAAAAGGGGGTTGTTAGTGGTAAAACAGGGTTGCTTGGTTCCTGACTGGTCATTTTATTCGTCAACCTCATTATGTCTCCTTCCATTTTCATTGTGGAGGCTTGAAAACTCAGTTGCAGTGCGGCATATTGTTGCTGCAGACTAGCTAGTGCTCCAACATTGCTAGTAATATCGTCACTCAACTGTGATTGTTCATTTATTTGCATCAATTCCTTTGCAGTTTTTATTAAGCGGATCAGAAACGCAGATGCTACTTGCTCCTCTTCATCTTCTACAGCTTTCTCAGCTGCTTCAATTAATAATCTGATCAGCGTATGCTTTTTGGTCTGCCTTTCCGTAGAGATTTTTGCTTGAAAACACACCTCTTGTAGCTGTTCCCACTGCAACTGCACCAAAGACTCGGCCAGTTGATCTTGCAGACTCTCCAGCTCCATTTTGTGTTTGGCCACTGCAATCTCTCTCTTCTCAGCTCACAGAAGCACCGCTGATCCCACCGCTGCCACCAAATTTGTTGCACACTTGAAAATAAACTCAAGCGTGACTTGAAGAGTAGTTCCTTTAATGAGTTCTGTAAACATACACAGGCAAAGTACACATTTGGTTAAGACACGTTCTGTCCGCCATGTTTCAACACTGCTCTACAAAATGTGTAGCTTGGTCTGTTTACATCCTAATCTAAGTATTACACAATTCGCAAAAATACATATTAATAGACATAGTAATGGGCAATGGAAATACACAAAATAAAAGCACATTGTGGCTCCTGATATTATTCCCAGTTCTTAACCTTGGCATACAAAGTAAACAAACACCATCTACATAAATGTACCGCGACCGGACCCTAATGGCGACGCAAGAAGATTAGCTTAGCTGCTAGCAGAAGTTGCTTATTACGGCGTTACAACCTTTTAATACAACATTCACGACTAAGTTAACTTGCCAACTCTTCCCCACATCTCTAACCCTTGCCCAGCTCATCTTATGTATATTCATGTCTCTTATATTGTTTGCTCACCTGTAAACATACACAGGCAAAGTACACATTTGGTTAAGACACGTTCTGTCCGCCATGTTTCAACACTGCTCTACAAAATGTGTAGCTTTCACGGGACAGAGTGCACCAATAGATCACCGCCACCCTGTGGCGGAAATTAAGTACTACATGTATTACATTCTATGCCTGTGTAAAGGTAAATGGAGCACAATGTTTACAAAATGAAACAAAAACAAGAAGAATGACTGTTCAACTAATTATGGCGAAATGGGGGGGGTGTACTTATCTAACACGCTATTCTCACATAAGCAAGCCGTGTATTGACGGTGTTACGGTTCCAGCTTATGAGAGAGGCGAGATATGGTGGCATTAGCCCAATGATTGTTTTATAAATTAAAATTTTCCAGTGAAAATCCCTTCTTTCAGACAGGGCTGGCCAGCCAACCTTGTTATACAAAGTGCAGTGGTGTGTGCCATAGCGGTCTCCTGTTATAAAACGTAGGGCAGAATGGTACACAGCATCCAGGGTTTTTAGGGTGCTGAGGGATGCATTGCCATAGATTACATCACCATAATCTAAAACTGATATAAAAACAGACTCAATAATACGTTTTCTGGCTGGAAAAGTAAAACAGCATCTATTTCTGTATAAAAAGAACAATTTGATCCTAAGCTTTTTAGTGAGTTGTTTCACATGTGATTTAAAATCAAGCTTCTCATCTACCCAAATGCCTAGGTACTTGTAGCTGGTGACCCTTTCTAGAGTGGTACCATTTGTAGAGCAGAGTTTTAAGCTGTTAAAATCAGTGCTTCTAGCTTTAGAAAAAAGGATCCATTTGGTTTTTGCACAGTTAAGAACAAGTTTCAGGTCACTTAACTGCTTCTCTAGTATGTGGAAGGAGAGCTGCAATGAATTTATGGCAGAGTCAATGTTTGAGGCACTGCAGTACAGAACTGTGTCATCCGCATAAAGATGAACTTGACAAAATGGAGTGAGTGTGGAGGCAATTTCATTTATATAAATAATAAAAAGTAAAGGTCCAAGGACAGAGCCTTGGGGTACCCCCTTGTCAATATCTAAAAAAGGCGATATTATTTTGCCCACCTTTACACATTGGGAGTGACCAGTCAGATAACTTTTAAACCACTGAAGGCTCATATGGTCAAAGCCCATAAGTGACAATTTGTTTAAAAGCAGGTGGTGGTCCACAGTGTCAAAGGCCTTTGAGAGGTCCACAAATAGTGCAGCACAATGTTGCTTATTGTCCAAGGCAGCAATGACATCATTCACCACAAGGGAGGCTGCAGAAATAGTGCTATGTCGGGCTCTAAAACCTGATTGAGATGGACTCCGGAAAGAGGATAGTGATAAAAATGATTTTAGCTGGGAATTAATAAGGGATTCAATAATTTTTGAGAGACATGATAGTTTTGAAATTGTTGAAAAACTGTCACATGTTGAAAAACATAAATCACAACCGTGTCCAGTGAAGTCACTTTAATGGCACAGGTGCCTTCACTGGAACCGTCAGTCACAACATCAAAACAAAACACCCGTCCAAACTGCACTGCAATTTCCATGTCACTTTTTAACATAGGCCTATAGGGTTAACCCACATCGTTAATTCCAAAGCTAAGTCAACATTTTATATCTAAATTGAAATATTGTACCTAAATGCTGAATCTAGATCCTAAATCTAATTTATCTGCAGGTACGCCTTTGTGTACAGTTCAGTAATGGCCAATGACAATGGAGAAACAATGTGGAAAAAATAAATATCTGGATAGAAAGGTAATTTGCTTACAGGCGACATGAAGTGATTGAAGACAAGCCTTTCATTGCCGAGATCAAAAGGTGACCAGCTTTCTTTTCTGAACGTGAGGTCAGTCCTATACCTATGAGGTCAGTCCTATACTGTATGTCAGTCCTATACCTATAATGAATCAAAAATACATATTTTTAAATGTTTGTAGGTGGAAGCAGAGTTTACTGGGATCACTACCGTCCTCTTTATATCTAAATTCATGTAGGCTACTAGCTGACTCTTCCCAGCTGATGAAAGTGTTCAGTATGAAAGAGGGTGCTTCAAGGCGGAAAATAAATCTTTGCTGACATTGACAATGTGTTTTAGTTTTTTTATGTGTGCTCATCAAGAATATTTTTTGTGTTCCTTTTATGGAGCTAGAATCCTGCCAAAACCCCACACACACACAAAACGTGTTTTACTCACGCACAACGATTCACACACACACACACAAAACGTGTTTTACTCACGCACAACGATTCACACACACGCTCAGTGTGGTTTGCAAATACAAAACATCATTCACAAACGAATGCATTTTGCTTCAGAAACAAATGCAGTATGTTTTACACATAGGCTACAAAGAAACATATTTCTTCAATTACAAAAAAATATCCTCCAAGAAGGCCTACAAACTAAAATCTTTCAAGTACAAAAAAAATCCTTCAAGTACACAAAACAAGTACGGAACACTGAAAGTTGCGCGTGGATCTGAAGACATTTGCGCGTGGATCAGCAAGGCGGAAAATTAGTGCCAAAAGTCACCTGACAAACAAATATCCTGTGGTTCACACTACACAACAGCAGGTGGCGCTGTTGAGTCAGTTTAAGGCCAGGACGATCTTTTTTTCTCCCCAAAATCTTTATTTTGGGGAGAACCATGTGTGGATTCTATGGAAAGCCAAGAAGGCCACTGGCCCTAGAATGGCGCGGTAAAAGTGCTAAACCGCACGGAAACCGTACGGAAACCGTACGGAATCCGTGCGGTTTGGCAGGAACAGCGCCACCTGCTGTTGTGTAGTGTGAATCACAGGACATTTGTTTGTCACGTGACTTTTGGCACTAATTTTCCGCCTTGTTGATCCACGCGCAAATGCCTTCAGATCCACGCGCAACTTTCAGTGTTCCGTACTTGTAGAATTGTT
Source organism: Gadus morhua (assembly GCF_902167405.1). Classification (NCBI taxonomy): domain Eukaryota; kingdom Metazoa; phylum Chordata; class Actinopteri; order Gadiformes; family Gadidae; genus Gadus; species Gadus morhua. The sequence goes on from NC_044069.1 coordinate 20,455,133, forward strand.
TTGTGTACTTGAAGGATTTCTTTTTGCACTGAAAGATTTTAGTTTGTTCTTGAAAGATTTTAGTTTGTACTTGGAGGATATTTTTTTGTAATTGAAGAAATATGTTTCTTTGTATGTGTAAAACATACTGTAGGCTATTTGTTTCTGAAGCAAAATGCATTAGTTTGTGAATGATGTTTTGTATTTGCAAACCACACTGAGCGTGTGTGTGAATCGTTGTGTGTGAGTAAAACACGTTTTGTGTGTGTGTGAATCGTTGTGCGTGAGTAAAACACGTTTTGCGTGTGTGTGGGGTTTTGGCATGATTCTAACTCCATACTCCTCATTTGCATTACAGCTACAGACACCAAAACAGCCTATTTGGGGGAAGCTCAATGTGCGACTGGCTCAGAGTGGCTGTAACTCTGCACCACGGCTGAATTTCAGGCACGTCTTTGAATACGGTGTTAGTGGCCAACTAATACCTATATTAAAGCATCCATAAAATAGCATGTCATGGCACCTTTAATGTCGTTCAATTCGTTATTATGAAGGGCCTTAGTGAACACTGCTGTACAGAAGCTGACATGCATATCTACCAGGGACGACACAGACCTTACCTTTCCTTTTATTTATTAATATAGCTGTATCTGACATGGCCATAGCCAGATTAATGGCTGAAAATATTTCCCTTGATTCTGAAATAAGCCTAAAAGGTTAAATGCATGTATTTGTTGACGGGGAAGTTGGTGTCGTTGTAAAATGGCAGTGGCGCAAAAAGTGGGTATGCAGTGCACTATATGCGGCGCATAGGGGCGCCGAACCAGAGGGGGCGCCAAAGCGATGGAAGTAAAATTATTTCAGTCGGCATTTTCTGTATTTAACAGCGTTTGTGTGCATGATATGATGATCGATAACAGAGGAACGTCACTGATAAGGCGCCCCCCCGCTCCTCCGCCTCCCTCCCCCCCTCCTCCCCACACGGCGCTACCGTGGCCGCCCCCTCGACTACGCCCTGGAGGTGAGCGCCAGAGTGTCTTCATTTGAACCGTATTGTCATCTGATGACACGTACCTCAATATGGAGAGGCAGAGAAGAAAGCCCTCGGGGTCACAACATAGAAAAATAAAGATTGGGAAGGTCGTTTTTATGTCAGTGTATCAAGAGGAGGCTTGTAAATATACAGGTTAGCTAAATCTACTACTAGTAAAACCACAGGTTACTGTTGTCTTGCAACTGTGTAGGCCTACTGATCAGAATGGAGCCTACAATATAACGGATCATAACAAGAAAAATAAAGGAACTTGTTTGTGGTTATTTTGTTTTACTTCAATCTCTATGCAAGTCTTTGTTTTATGTCAATAGACCCAGTAAAAACTGAGTTATAAAGTTGATACTTTATAACTCCGTTAATAATCCAAAATTTAATAAATTAATAATCCAAAAAAATAAAAAAAAAAGATTATTATCGTATCTGAATCGAGACTGAATCGTTCTACACAGTATTACGATGCATCAAAGAATCGATTATTTTTCCCACCCCTATTGGTTACTGTACTCCAACAGTTCTAACAGAGTCTATTGTTTTTCATGTAAGCTTTTTGGTGAAACTAGAGTGGTGGGGTATAATAACTGGCAGTGTCTTTCAAAGATACTGAAGCACCATGAAACAAGTGGTTACCACATAAATGCTTATCTGATGTGGGAAGAATTGGCACCTCGCTTATGCCTAGGTAAAACTATTGATAGCGAATTGCAGAGAGCCTGTTGACTCGAGTGATCGACTGCATACTCTTCCTTGCAGAAAGAAACCTGCCACTGAGGGGGACTGTGAAGATGTGAATGGCATCTTCACTGTGTTAACATGTTTTAAAAGATTGAGATTTATTGAGCCACACCCTTTCTGGTGCTCCTTAAGAGGGCCAGAGTTCTAGAGTGGAGGGCGGCTAATGTTAAATAAGGTATAGTGGTCAGAGGAAGGAAGAACAAATTTTGATTAGGTTGAGGTTGGGGCACAGTGCACTAAATAAAACAATGAATTTGATAGGAAAACACCCCACTGGATTATGTGAGGGGTGCCAGGTAGAGGAGACAGTGGAACATGTTTTAATGAACTGTAGTGGTTATGGGATGGAGAGGGAAAGTATGAAAAATCTATTGAGAGAATTGGGTATGCAGGAGTATACTTTGGAAAATATTTTAAGTTTAATGAAGAGGAATTGTATAAAAGTATTGTTTGGCTTTTTGAGAGAAACAGGGTTATATGATAGGATATAGAGTAGAAAGAAGGTGTGAATGAGTGAGTGTTTGGATATTTTTGTTTTTGATTCATTAACTGGATCAGAAGAGGGCGGTAATGCACCAAGTTGTGGATGCCAACCGCCGAAAAACCCCAAGAAGAAGAAGAAGAAGAAGAAGTGGAGGGCGGCTTGAGTGGTGCAAGTGACTCGACTGTTTTGTAAAAATATGTTTTTACCAACAACATTGTGCGTCGAGGTACGGAAGAGGATTAGGGCCACACATGTAAAAAAATATTAAGTTCTGACTTTATTCTCAGAATTCTGAGAATAAAGTCAGAACTCTGACTTTAATCTCAGAATTCTGAGAATAAAGTCAGAATTCTGACATTAATCTCAGAATTCTGAGATTAATGTCAGAATTCTGAGATAAAAAGTCAGAATTCTGACTTTAATCTCAGAATTCTGACTTTTTTCTCAGAATTCTGAGATTAAAGTCAGAATTCTGACATTAATCTCAGAATTCTGAGAAAAAAGTCAGAATTCTGACTTTAAAGTCAGAACTACGGGTATCTGTAAGGACCAACCTCCGTGGGAGAGACAGTTGGAGTGATTGTGTGAATGTGCGAGAGAGAGCGCACCTGCCGTGGTGATGTTGGGCTTATTGTGGGTTTATATGTGGTATCTGTCTGATCGTATTAGCTGTAGATGGAAGGTTAAATAATGCCACAAGAACGATCATACTGCAGGCTCTCATTTGCAAATGCACTGATTGTGTGCCCGTCTCCGATATGCTATATACCTGGCATTTATTCAGTTCATGTTCTTCTGAGTGCGCAAGAACGGTGCCAATTATTGTCGTGTTTGCATTGTAATGCACAACTTTGCCCCTCCCTGTTATAAAATAACGTGCATCCCAACAACTTTAGCCAATGCAGGCTCCTATTGCTTTACCAGTGTGTTTAACGTGTGTGCGTGTGTGCGTGTGTTGTCATGTAGGCTATAGATATAGATTGATTGTCTTGGCTTGCTTGCATCCATGAAATATTGTAATGTTATGGCCGAGCTGGCTACGGCATATCGAGAACAATCTGGGGATGAGGGCATCCCCGAATATTGACGGGTATTTCGCACACTGCCATCTCAATATATAGCCTAACATATACAAATATATCACTGTACTAGACACAAATGTATTTTCCACTAGCTAGTGGTGGTCATTACATTGTAGTGAAACTAGTAAAGACAACACAGCTTTATGTTACGGCGAAACATGGAGGCACTGCAGCTCTAGTCTCGACAATGCGTTACTTTAGTCTGGTATTTCTCTTCACTGATTGGTTAGACAGCCTTCAAACTTAGTGGTCAAGCAAAGAAGAGGGAGGGCTCGTTCAGCATACCTAATATCCGGAGTGATTAACTAATAGCTGGAGTGAATAACTAATAGCTGGAGTGAATGACTAATAGCCGCGGCTATTAGTCATTCAAAACCGTATTCCGTCACCGAATTCTTGCCAAACCGCACGGAATCCGTGCGGTTTTGCACTTTTACCGCGCCATTCTAGGACCGGATTGTGGCCTTCTTGGCTTTCCATAGGTTTCCTCCTACTGCATAAAGCAAAGTGTCTCTCCCACGGAGGTTGGTCCTTACAGATACCCGTAGTTCTGACTTTAAAGTCAGAATTCTGACTTTTTTCTCAGAATTCTGAGATTAAAGTCAGAATTCTGAGATTAATGTCAGAATTCTGACTTTTTTCTCAGAATTCTGACTTTAATCTCAGAATTCTGAGAAAAAAGTCAGAATTCTGAGATTAAAGTCAGAATTCTGACTTTTTTCTCAGAATTCTGAGATTAATGTCAGAATTCTGACTTTTTATCTCAGAATTCTGAGATTAATGTCAGAATTCTGACTTTATTCTCAGAATTCTGAGATTAAAGTCAGAATTCTGACTTTTTTCTCAGAATTCTGAGAATAAAGTCAGAACTTAATTTTTTTTTACATGTGTGGCCCTAATCCTCTTCCGTATCGAGGAAACTCTTTTTCACAGGGACAAAATGCACAGATAGGAAATCCTAGAAATGGAAATTTTTTGGGTATCCTTGATCTCTTATAGCACGGTATGATGTTACACTGGCAGAGCATCTTAGAAAGGCTGCCTCTAAAAAAAACACCGGATATCTGTCCTGGTGCACTCAAAATGAATTTTTTGATTCAATATCAGAGTGTGTTTTAGGTCAAATTTGTGCCCAGATCAAAGAGGGGGGGGGGGGGGCGCCTGCTATGTGTCTGCATACCCCCCAGAAAGTAGGCAGTTGCTCCCCTGATGGCAGACATTATGCTTTAATCAATCTGTCAATAAAGTCACGGCCGGTGGGTTAGTGTGTGTGTGACCAATACCTAGGCTACCTAATAAAGTACGGTCGAAGCTGAGAGATCAAACACACCGGTATATGATATATTGGCCAGTTATTATCAATCATGAGCGACTGTCCCAAAATATGCAATAGACCGGGGGATTCCTCCAGATAGTTTAGGAAGTTACCGGTATGTCGATTGTGACCTTTCGTGGATTGTTGCTGCTTGTTGACTCTGTAATGATCGCAGGCATTAATTATTGAGTACACCTACAGCTATGATGAGGATGACAAATGACCTGAAAACAATTGATGAATGATTCATTCATTTTTTTCTCATTCACAGAATACGACGGACAGCTATCATGGATTGTGACCTGATGATTGCAGACATGAATACTACACATACAGATATGAGAGTGACAAATTAAAAACAGAGGTTGCTGTCGGGCGCTTCGTCCCGAGGACCGCCGTGCTTCCAGTGGAAGCCTTCCACTGGACCTACAGTCTGCTGCCGTTTCAATGACCACTCAGTGCGCAACACTGTCGGCTCTGCGCGCTCTCGTTCCACAGTGGGCAGCGGGCTTCAGATCGCCCCAGCATCACACCAAACGTAGGCAAAATGACCTCGGAACAGAGAGGCACGCGCAAATGTTACGTTTCAAGCTCGTGCATGTTTCCGCACGTGAACGACTTCATGCTCAGTGGCAACGCTTCAAACTCGTGCATGTTGCAGAAAATGTGCAACAGCGACCCCTGGGGCCACACTGTACGGTGGGTAACAGAATGTGTTCTTTAATAGGTCCATGTGTGACACCGGCCGCCGGGATGATTACTGCGGGCTAACAACAAACAAAATATTTCGTTTACAAATGTTCATTCGAACAGTGCGCCCGCCGCCTCTCACTCACTGTCTCCCTCTCACTCGCTGTTTCCCACATACGAACACAGGCAAGCGCTCACAAACTGTTAACTGTTAAAAGTTTACAAACGGCCACCGTTAATAGGGCGGGGAAGGGGGAGGGACCTTCATTGAAAGGATGTCCGTTTGTTTCGGATATTATTATCAAAAAATATTCAACAAACTATTATTTTTCGAACTCCATATTTATTCTCCCCGTTTTTGTTGTTCGTGTAATGGCGTTATTATTTTCGCTCCGGATTCTGTAACTGACCCACGCAGAACGAGACCGGAAACTGAAGTGACAGACCGGAGAACCCATAGGGAGAACCCCCTCCGCCCAACCTGTCCCCTTAAACTTAAAGGCATGCTACACCTATTGGCGAGTCTGCGCTATAACAAGGAAGTACGTACGTACGACTACTGGACGTGACGATATGAACTTCAAGTAAGTGAACCTCAAATTATTGCCAAAACATAGACAGTCTTGCAATCGTCAGACTACATTTTGAAGTCAATATTGTGTCTCTAAAGTGACTCTTATTTCGAAATGTACCAAATCGACGCTAGGGATTGGTTTCACTTTCGAATAAACGCTGATCGTCTGCAACAAGTTAAACTAAATAAAGAATTGTTCCGCTGCATGTGTAATATATATGTACTGGTATATGGCCAATGTTCTCCACGTATATTAAACATTTCATTTTGAAGGTATAAAGACTATCCTTCCAGGTAGGCCTCAGAAAGTAGGCCTAACACATGTAAACAACAACACCGTTTACATGACAGTGAATGCAGATTGATTGCTGTTGTGGATGGCACCAGGGTGTATGGAATGCTTTGTTCATGTCACATGTGTATCTCGCACAGCTCTTGATAATAACCCAGACTTGTACCTAGATCACGCCAGGATGTCTGCTGAGAACGAGAAGAGAACGGTGGAGGTGCGGGGTGTACCCGAGGGTGTGGACGAGGAGCTACTGCAGCTGTACTTCGCTAACAAGCGACGCTCTGGCGGAGGTCCACTCGTATCTGTGGAGAAGAACGGGGACCATGCCTTTCTGGTTTTTGAAGAGGCTGAAGGCAAGCAGAAATGAACTATCAAAGGAAGGAGCCTTTTAAAAGTCTGACCCACAATGATGATGATCGATTATTAACACTTTTAGGAAGTAGTGAGACTTATCTCAGAAATGCATTTGGATATAATTATCCTTAAACAATATTTTGTATATAGACAGAAATGTAAGAACCTGCCTAACCTACCCCCTCTCCCAAACAGTTGCCGCGCGGGTGTTGTCCAAAGAGCAGCATGTTGTTTACAACGCAGAGATCACCGTAAGAAGACCCGTCCTGAAGGACCAGCGAAGGCTGCTGCTGTGTGGCCTCCAGCCCAACACCTGCATGGAGCTGGTGGAGCTGTACGTGGAGAACGTGATGGAGGTGGACGTGGACGAGTACACCCTAACCCCGCTGCTTGGCCGGGACGCCCTCCTCGTCTATCTACATCAGCCCCTCGCTACAGGTTGGACATTGCTCACGGACCCTTTTCACAGAGACGCCACTGTAGGATAAACACAGGTGTCACTCACGGCACTAGTTATGGGCCTGCTCCTTTTTAAGATCCCATATCATGCTTTTTTAGAGTTAATAATTGCATTTGGGGGTACAACTAAAACGTAGAATAGGGTTAGATGCCTGTATGTTAGAAATACCCTGTGTTATTCTCGCACTGTTAATTTCTGCAAAACCAATTTAAGCTTCTTTCAAAAACGTTCTGATTTGTATCACATCGCATTAAGGCCCGCCTCCCGAGTAGCCCAGTCCTGCGGCCCAGTCCAGTCCTGATTGGTCAGCACGCCCACTCGGTTGCGATTGGTCGAACGCTTTTCGCGTGCGTCAGTAAATTCACTAGAATTTGTAAACATTGTGGGTAGCCGGGAGGCGCGACTTCTGCACTTCAGCACCGCCCACCACACAGAGATGTCACACTGTTTCGCAAGTAAAGTCTGAGCGTGGCAAGCGTTAACATGCACTTATTGAGGGGCGTTCTCGGTTGTCGCGAATACACCCCCTGGCTCAGACTTAGATTTTTCTAGCTTAGCAGACGTAAAACATGTATACATACGTCATATAACAGTCTAAGAAAAGGAAAAGTCGAAAAAAGCATGATATCATCCCTTTAATGTAACAGGGTATGGGTAGGAAACTTATCTTCACTTGTTAAGTCTGCTACCCGTGGCCTGGTACATACAAGTAGGAGACCTCAATCCATCAAAGTATAATTAGCCAGCATCCATCACTGGATGCATGAACGATTCAGATTTTCTTTCCCCAACCCCTTAAGAGTTTAGGGAAGAAGGAAAGAAATTGTTCTCAGCCCATCTCCTCTTAGCCTGGTGGCCGTCCTGATCAGGTGACCTCACTCTGTTACACTACACCAACCAGTCTGGACCTCTTGTCACCCACATTGATGTCCCGAAGGGACAATGTTACCGGGGCCAATTAGGCACGGGTCGTTGTAGTTGATGTACAACACAGGCACAGCTGCAAAAACAATGGCGTCTCTCAAAGCATAGAGTGGTAACATTTATAGTATTTAAAACAACCATGAGTGCAGTTATTGTGGAAATATGCTCAATAATTTTCAAACAAGAAGAGTACGTGCTAGCAGAGTCTCCGGTGGATAAAGTGTATCTGTACAGCACACCGGAGTCCCATGTTTTGTGACACTGTTTGGCTGAAGGAGCTTGTCTGTCGAGGCAAGTACTACCGCCCGCTGCCCAAACCGAATGTGGAGGTCACGTGATCAGGATGGTCTCCAGGCCATCTCTTTCCGGCAATATAGGTGGCCATTTGTACTACATATTTATATGAATTATTTTTCTTCACGGGGTGCACAGACTTCTTCAGCCTGAGCTCCAAGATATCCAAGAAGCCGCTGGAGGGCTCAAGGCTCACCCTTGAGCAAATCGAGCAGACGGACTCCGTCCTGGTGGAGAACCTCCACCCCGGCCTGTCCGTCAGGCTGCTGACGCTGCACTTCGAGGGCAGCCAGCCGGTGGACCTGAAGGTGAAGGAGGTCGTCATGCTCTCGGAGAGCACTGCCCGGGTGACCTTTGTCCACCCTGAAGGTAAGCCCTTCCGCTGCACCGCTTCATAGTGAATTCCAACGACCAATTACACTTGATGTATTTTTGTGTACCTTTCTTTTTTGCATCTTTTCAGTATACTAAACCTTACCCCCAGGGTTTGTACTGATTCGGCCCCAGCCCAATTCTTTACTGTTTTTTCTTTTGTGTTGTTAGTGTAATGTTTGTCACCCGTGGTGATTAGTTAATCGGATCACCTGTGTTCCATGTATTTAGCATTCTTAGTACCTGCCCCCGTTGGTCGTTTCTTACTTGGTTGCATTAAATAAATGGACAGAAAACAAGAAAATATGAAAACATGTATTACATGTCAAACACGCCATTCAACAATGAGTGAAAAGATGAATGGTCAATGACAAAGTAGATATTGATGTTTGCTCTGATAAAGAAATGTTGCTCTATCTAGGCAAAATGGAAGAAAAAAAGAAATCACAAGGTAGTTAAGCTGTGAAATAGACCTTCTCTTTTCTATCCATATACAGAAAGTTCTACCTTAGAATCCACCTTTGACATAAAGATAACGGGGATGTTGGAGTTTATAATAAAATTATGTTTTTACTCCCAAAGTCAGTGGGTGTTTCATGACTTTTTAAACTGCACAAAGTATTGTTTAATGACCTCTAAAACAAGACAACCCTAGCATTGGATAGAAATTTAATTCCTTCCTCACATTATTATTATTTTATTTTATTACTATTAATATAAAGGTATTGGACGAGCCATCATTCTACACGTTTGTGTAACTCATAATTTTCTTATTCATTGATAGCAATATGAACACTGGAAGAGTATATTTGCCTTTGATCACTCGGAGTTCCAGTTTTTCTTCTGATGAACTCTTTTCTCCATATCTAGCTGTGGAACATGTCCTGAAGCATCCACACATACTGAACGATGCCACCCTCACCGTGTCTCCCTACCATGTGTTCAACCAACCTTCAGCTTGTCAAGCCCAAAGCGATCCATCACTGAGCTGTGTGAGTGTCTCCTCAGACGACGGGCCCGAGAGCGAGGTAGACATTTTGGATTCAGTTCAAAAACAGGCCAGTCCTCTGACTGTTGATAGTATTGAGATCCGGTCCTCGCAGCAGACAGCCTTAGCAACCGTCAACTCCAACATGAGGTCTATTGACATAGTGGGCAGAGCCATGGCGGACGTCACAGAGGTCATGCCAGACACACATTCGGTTGACATCACAATCCAGGACTCAGTGAAACTCCAATTGTTCCAATTGAGCACCCTTCCCCAGGACATCCACCAGACGCATCGAAACGTAAACACGCAGGTTGTAGATGACACGGTTCACCTCACCGGACCTGACAAACAGGAACTGCAGCGTCTGAAGACCACCATTGTCGACTTATTGGCTGGAATGGCTCAGTCGACTTCGACCCTTGACGTTGAGATGGCCAAGTTCCTTGAAAATGACGACGTGCGAGAAAAACTTCTTCAAACCTTCTCTCAACTGGGGATTACCGCCATCTACACGGTGTTAGACAAGGTTATCGTGGTTACTGCCCTGTCTCAGGAGATGGCGACCCAGGGGTGTGTCTCGCTGACATCCCAGCTGTGTACAATATGCATCCCGGTGCAGAAGGAATACGAGTGCATGCTGTACTCTGAGGAGTGGGCGGCGTTCCTCCGGACGTTGGGCTTGTGTTCGGCGAGGGTGTCTGAGGACGGGGCGAGTGTGGATCTGTGGACGCTGAAAGGATTGGAGGACGAGAAGCGGAGCAAGGTGACCGAGTTCCTCCTGACCCCCATCGAGCAGGAGAAGTTCATCGGCATGGAGCCAGGCATGCTGAAATACGTCCAGATGTATTTCCATCAGCTGATGGCTGAAATGAACCAAGTTGTGATTCTTCCGATAGATGGGAAAGAGCTTTGCGGTTTAAGGGTACGTCGCACATTGAAATCCAAAACAAAATGATCTTTAATACATTAGTGATGCATCATCATCAAGTTTTTTTGGAACTCAAACCAATTTCTGCCTTCTTTTGCTGAATGCATATTCTAGATCCAGGGCTTGGCTGGTCACTGTCAAAATGCACAAGAGCTCTTACAGAGCATGGTCTCATCAGTGTGTACCAAAACCCTCACCATAAACCAGTCGGGTGTGGCCCGCTTCCTGGTAGAGTCGGAGGGGACCGGCATCCTTAACGAAATGCGGGCCAAGTTCCAGATCTGCATCAGCTTGGACAAGATCCACTGGGCCCCTCTGCAGAGTCAGGTGATGATCAATGGGAAACTATTATTTTCCTGTGTGTGTGTGTGAGGTGGTTTAGGGTAAGGGCTGGGATTAGGGTGGGATGTGAGGGAGTCGAGGATGGGGTAGTTAGGTTGTGGTGGGGATTGGGTTGGACGCTGCTGGGGTTAGGGTTGGGTGTGAGGGAGCGGGGGAAGGGGTCTGGATACTTCTTGGAAAATGCAGCAATCTGCATTTGGGCATTCTCTTCTTACTACAATCCACGTTTTTCTTTCAAGGACATCTTTGAAGCTGCATGGAAACTCCTGTCCCACATAAACTTCCAGAAGGCGGCTTCAGCTCGCACTGCAGCCAGCCTCTCGTCAGCTTTAACAGACAATGGTGATTTGGACAAAGGTAGTATACTGCTTTGGCTATTAGGAGTGAAACAGTTTGTTAATTCTCATTGAACTGTATACTGCAGCTAGTAAAAAAAACAAATCATAAGTGATTCAATTAATTTAATCAAAAAGATGATACAGATAACTAATTGAGTGTATGCTGGAATTAAATTGGGAAAAATATCCACATAAAGTCAAGTGATGCTCTCAGAATCGGAGGTACAGAGACACGGTCGGCACTGTGTTCTCGAGCACAGCATGTTTGACACACAATCGGCTGCGGTGGAAAACATTCAGGCTTTTCAGACTGCACTGCAATTCCTCAAATCGAGAGCCCTTCCGGTATCTGATTTGAATATCAAAGGCACTTTCTCAAGGTACACAGTGGAGTGGGTCGAGCAAGGTGTCCAGACCAGGGATTAAAATTAACGACGTCCTGTCGTCCCGGGGACGTAATTAATTGTCATCGGGAGGATCAATATTCTCTCTCGGGTCGACTTCGGGACGAAGAGAATTTTGTGGGCACTGACTTCATTTTTCTGTTTAAGTTTTCAACACTTTCTGCAAACCAGAACGGGTTTGCGGTCGGTGGAAAAGACTTATTTGAAAAGGTAAATGGAAAAATGACTGAGCTTCGTTCAATTGGCTGGCGCGCTCACGTTTGTGTTCAGTGAGACGCAGAGACTGCTTGCAACAATGGTGACGGCCTTTTTACACTGCCAAGCCGGTTCGGCCGCAGCTTGGCACGCCCGGTGATTTCACCGTCTTATCTCGAGTTTCCTGTGTAAAACCAAAGGGGTAAAATCCCCCGTTCGTCACGGCGCGGGCTTTCCTGGTTCACTGGAGAAGTTGGGGCTGCGCACGGACTCTAGACTAGAGATGCACGGATGAGCTATTATGTCATCCGTACCCGCTGCCTAATATCAATATCCACCCGAAGCAATATTTTTTGCAACAATTGTTACCCGCAACGGCCCGATCATCGGGTGACCAGACATCCCGATTTTGGGTTGCGGGATCCACGTCCCGACAAAAGGCTGTCCGCACGCTAAAATGTCCAACCACTAGGAAATGTCCCCTGTTGTCAGCGATTACATAGCCAACGTGGTCTTTATTATAGCCCGATCGTTAACTAAAGGCCACATAGAAAGAATAAAGCATCCAACATATTTCAACAATGTGTGTGTGAGGGCATACGCAGCAGGGATGATCGCACAGTGGAATGCTTGTGGAAAACCAGTGGACGAGCGCTGGGCGAAGAGGTTCGCGCATTTCAGACGCAGGGAGATTAAAGAAAAATATGTCAAATTTTCTTTCAACGTCTTTGTTTAATGCAACTGCATCACCTTCTCTTACATAATCAGCAGCTCTCAGATTTCACTTTCTCTCCAGTTAGTACTGCTCATGATGATATCACTGTGTTGTCTCTGTGGAGAGAGTGCAACACCTCTACCCAAGCCCCCCCCTGGAACCGCAGAGCTGTCGCATTTACATCAGAATGAAACCCAATAAACCGCCAATGTGTGTAGGGTCCGGAAGGGTAAATTGGGGTGCTAGCTCAAGCAGGAAATTTACCTCGGGCAGTGTAAATGCACTGACTGTGCCGCGAAAAAGGTGGGAGCAGCTCCTGCTGCGAGCATGGCTTCTCCTGCATGAAGCGGGTGAAGTCGGACTGGAGGTCTCGCCTAGCCAATGACACTCTGAACAGCCTCATGCAAATCTCAATGCATGACCCTCCTCTCGACGAGTATATAAGTAACATAATTCCCACATTCATACCAACAGGCCACATATGTCCTTTGCGACTAGAGAGGCTTCTTTCCCATCCTAGGGAGGCGTCCGGCCCATACAAGAAGCCGTTCATTCATGTACCAATTCTAGAGATACGAGCGGCCCAGGTGTTCGAGAGACCCAAAAGCTCAAGGCCACAAAAAGAAGCGTAATTCTCGCACATAGCCACAAACCAAGTTGCAATGCCAACACATAGCCATAAGAGAGCAGCATAGATACACACACACGGTATCCAGGAGGCGGGAGTTCAGCACCATGCTTAGCCAATCGGAGCACATAACTGAGTCCACGCCTGCCCAGTAGATAAGTCACAACACATAGCCCAGGGGGCAGAACGCTCCAGCCAGGTAACGCATCTATCTGATGCCCTACATAAGTGTATCTCCACGCATGCGTAATACAATTCCCCTCATTTTGCTTCATAGTTACTAGTCCAAACCTTTGCCAAATAAAGTGAGTTAAAGCGATGCTTACTCTGCAAACTTTTTCCAAAAAGAACACGGCAAATACAACTCACTAAATGGTGGAGTACTGGCAGAATGTCACGTTCTGGGACTGAGGGTGTTGGTTGTCATCTTGAAGCTAAACTAATCTAATACGGGAATAAATATATTATTTTATTAACATGATGTATTGTGTTTTTATTATATTATCAGTAAGTAGCCTAACGACTCAAAATATAAAAAAGATTCTTGGGAAAATTCGGGACGGTTCAAAATGTTTTTCGGGACGTTTCCGGGAAGGTGGTGGAAAAAGTTTGTTTTAACCCCTGGTCCAGACGTCAAACAAATAACAGCAATCGAACAGGAGCAGCCTTCAGGCAACAACATGTGTCTGACGACGGTGGGCCTAAAGAGATCTCCGCAGCAGTAACAGAATTCTCGGGCAGATATGGGCATCGATTTTTGTGGTTCACAAACATGTTTTAAGTGCCTGACCCAGTAATATCTGCATTGCACAACAAGCACACAAATTGACGATTGATGAAATTGTCAGGAGAGCCTTCTCTTGCTACAACTACAGACAGTTGATACCAGAGCAACCTTACAGGGGTGTGTTTCCCAAAACAGTCAGGACGTTAGCATTTTGCCGACTTATTACTAAGCCCAGTTGTACTATGCAGCAGCCGAAGTACAAGTGTTTCCCAAAAATCTCTTGCTAACATAGAAATATGTAGCTGATCTCTCCGTTGATTAGCTGAGTATCAACTAATACATACTGAACAGATGTTTTCTGAAGGTGGAGTTGGGAGTTGCTCTGAGGCATTCAATCATTCACAGGTGGAAGCCTCACAAACTTTCATATTTAGGCTACATGCTTGTTAAACAGTTGTGGTTAATATTCGCCAACTTGATTGTGTGTAGCCTACCTATCCTTTGTATCAACTTTAGAAACAATTTCGGAAATAATTGTTTGTTTGGAAAAAACGTCACACACATTTTTAAGGACAGGGGCGAATTCATCACCGTAGGTACTATCTATGCAATTCAATATAGTTGATTTAATTTGCTTTGTCTACTCCAGGGGTTTTCAAAGTGTGAGAGAGTGAGCCCCCCCTCAGAGAAAAAAATTCAGCTGAGCCCCCCCCCCCCCAATTTGTTTTTCTAAATACCTGTGTTTTGAAAGCTATTTTAATTATTTTACACATTTCAAACATCTCCGATCATAATTTTAAAACATTTGGAACATATTTTTGAAACATTTGAAACAATTTTTTTAACATATTTTTTAAACATATTTCTGAAACATTACAACATCTTTTTGCGTTTTTAAACAACACAATTTAACAACTTTATCTAAGCATGTTTTAGCTTAACCTTTTTTAAATACATTTGAACATCTTAATCTGTGTAAACTGCCAGTTTACAGATTCATTCAGGGTCCCCGACTCTGAATTTTCTGAGTCGAATCAGATCTGCCTTTTCAGTCCAGAGATTCGACTATTCGGCGGGGTTTGTTTACCGGCGTTGCTATGGTGACCTAAATTATTATAAGCAACTGAAAACGACGCCAGTTTGAAACTAAAACTGTGATTCTGAAAAAAGTATAAATGCATCAAGTATCAAAATTCCGTTTAGATAGTATTGACGATACAAGTGTGTCGATTTGTTTAATGGTTTGAACGTTGGTAAACGGTTGAAAAAGGAATGAGTTACGATGTCTAGAAGTAGGTGTATCAGAATGGGCTGACGTCTTCAATGAAAACAGCTGAAAACGAAGCAGTATGAACCTAAAACTGTGATTCTGAAGACATTTTAAATGATATCGAAATTCTGTTTAGATATTATTGAAGTGTGTAGATTTGTTAAATGGTTTGCACGAAGATAAACGAGATAAACTATTCTGTCTGGCCCACGAGATGACGTTAATTTGATGTAAAAAAAGAAAATAAAAAAATATTAAAAAAAAAAAGAAAAAATTCAACCCCATATTTTTAAAAAGAAAAAAAAAGGCATACAGCAATCCCATCAATTTCGAAACATTTATTGAGGTATAGATGATAGTCCTAAAGTGACAAAACGACAGGTGGAACATCTGTGCAGTTATCCATGACGCACGGGTCGGAACGGTATTGGCACGCCAGTGCGCGTAATCTTGTGCAAAAAAAACCCAAAAGTGTCCTGTCTCCCTCCTCCAGTGGGCAAGGTAAAAAATAGTCTATGTTTCGTTAAATTAACAACATAACAAGGTCTGCTCAAATGTGAAATGGCCCAATTAAAATAAAACTTAAAGAAAGTGAAAGATGAATGCACATCGTCCGTGTGGGAGAAGGATCTGCGCTGCTCCTGAATAAAGACAGAAAAAAGGGAATTTACAATTTAAATAAGATCAAACAATATAACTGGGCATTTTTTTTAGGCCTACTATTTAAAAAGGCCAGTAGGCTACTCACTTAATGGGAAAAGTGGCTCCTCCCTTCGGTCACAATTTTGTGGATGTCGGGCGACAGGGATGTCACTTTTATCCTCAAGCAGTTCTCCAAGCTTGCATTGGTCAGACGGTTCCTCTCGTGTGTCTTGATTGCATTCATTGACGAAAAGCTTGACTCACACGTGTAGGTAGATGGAAACACTGCAGCACATAAAGGGCAAGTTTCTTGATACCCATGTACTCTTCTGAGCATCCGATCCAGAAATCCTCCACGGAATGCGCACTAAACGCATCACGGACGAGGGAGCTTGACTGGAAATCGATGAGCTCCAACTGAAGCGTTGCCTCGTCCAACGAGCTCATGGTTGTTTTGGCCAGTGAGGAGAATTCCTCGCTTCGCGTGGACAATGGGTCGCGGACAAAGCCAACAATTTCCCTTGGGACACAGTAGTCTCGGAACCGCGACTGAAAGTTGTCCCGTAGCTCGTCAAGGAATTCAGTCATAATTCCTGTCACTCGCCCCCCTCCCTGTGATTTTAATGTTGCAAAGTGCAAGAGCCTTCCACTTGCTAGATCAGACTGGAGCAACTCCAGCTTCCTTGTAAACGAATCCATCTTCTCGATCATGTCCACAATGGTTTTCCCTCTCCCTTGTAGTTGCAGGTTCAGCTGGTTAAGATGGCCAAAAATATCAGTTAAAAACGCGATGTTTGAGATGGACATTTCACCTTCTAGGAAGGCCAGGTGATCGTTTGAAGCACGCATCTTGCTCATTCGCAGGAAGGTTTTCACTTGATCTAGTAGCGCACAGAAGCGCTCCAGTGCCTTTCCTTTACTTAACCAGCGCACGTCATTGTGAAGTAGCAGATCTTCGGAGCAGGCCTCTGACTCAGCAACAAGTTGGCGAAAAGACGGTGCTGTGTGCTTGATGCACCCCGGACAAAATTAATGACTCTCATCACTTTATCCATGACACTCTTCAGCTCGCCACTGAGTCTGGCGCACAGGACACTCTGGTGAATTAGGCAATGTAGTGCGTGCATTTGTGGTGCTATCTCCTTCTTCGGGCCACCAGACCTCTGTGGCAACCAACCATGGCAGGTGCACCGTCTGTCACGATGAGGTTTATTTTCTCAATTGGTAGTGCATGTTGTTTAATCAATTCCTCCACTTTTGCAAACATAACATCCCCAGTGGTGTTCCCTTCTAATGGAATTAGAGCCAACAACTCCTCCCTGAACTCCTTCCCATCAAAATACCGCACGTATATGCACATCTGACTGATATCAGTGTTGTCTGTACTCTCGTCAATGGCAACGGAAAAGTAGTTGGCCTGACTCAGGCCACTCATAATTGATCCGCGCACATCGTCAGATAGGCTCTCTATGCGTCGGGAAGCTGACCTCGCTGAGAGCGGCATTTGTTTCACTGAGGCAATCACTCCATCCATTGACTTATCTGTAGCCAGCTCCTCCAAAACAGCCACCATCACTTCCTTAAAAACCTCTGCGTCCGGAAATGGTTTGTTGTGACGGGTTAGAACCCATGCTGCTTTAAGGGACGCACTTGTAACCCTCTGCTGCTCGGTGAATGACCTGACAAGTATTTTGTTGCTGTGTGCATATCCAGCCTCCAATGCTTTAATTGTATTCGTTCGCACCTCTGTCCCAGGAGGATACGCGTTTTTGAACTGGCCATGTTTTGTCTCATGGTGTCTTCTGATGTTATATTCTTTGCAAACGGCAACAGCCTCGTTACAAATGAGACATGTAGGCTTGGCATTAATAAATGCAGGCAGGATAAACAAATACCTCTGCTTCCATTCTTCTTTGTAGGTCCTGCATTCTGAATCAATTTTTCTTTTCAAGGATTTCGACACCGACATTTTGCATCGATAACTAGCATAGCAATGTTCAGCTAATCATTTTTACACGTCATCTAAAATAATATTTGTATACGGCAGGTTGCTAGGCAACTAGGCAAGCGCCTGTTTCATGAGAGACGACACGAGATGCAGCAGGCGGCATAAAACCAGCGAACATAAGCAAATAAACGTTTTAATGGACTTAAATTAAATGTGTTTTAAAAGTTAGATGATGTTTATTTTTATTTTAATATAATAAAATAAATAATAATTTAAATAGTAGACCTATTCATTTTGACAGGGGGGCAGTATCTTGTGGTGTTTCTTGATACTTTTTATTTTATTTTATTTTAAATTGTAGGCTATCAATGAATTCACTTCTCTGAAACCCACTGCCCAGAATCTTATCACATATGTAATAACTAAGAGGGTTGTTAAAGAAAATATTTGTGAGCCATTAAATGTCCAGTGATGTTCCACACCCTAACATTTGGAGTCGCTACTGCGCTAACTCGGCATGCTAATTGTGTAAAAAAGACTGACTTAAATGTGACCATGAATATCCAGGAAGCATGTGGCCTAATATGGACCTACAACAGCCCTAGAGCTGTTGTAACTAATTTGCCTTTTTACCTAGTGGGTAATAAGGACTCAGCCAGACTATGTTGTTGGGAAACTGTCAGGGAGCCTTACCTTGCTATTACAATGGAATTTAATAACTTCCTCCATACTTTGAGCTTACTATGTAGGTGAAATGGTTTTTGGGAACACTTTCATATTAAATGTTGAGTCCCTAAGATGTAGGTTGCAAAGGAAGTTAGCAACTATGCTTTTGGGAAACAAACCCCAGGATTATAACCCTGCTTTAACGGTTCTGTACAGCAGATTAGAAGACATTGTCTTACTGAGTTAATGTTTTGACTTTTAAGTCAAAAAGTGTGTTTTATGAATTGTTTCACTCCTACTAACGAGGGTTTATCTTTTTTTATTTCCCCTTAAACAACGTGTGTCATCAGGGAGCCAGGAAGAGGATGATGAGGATCTTTACACAGCGGGGGACACCGGAGACCCCGAGGAAGGCATGATGCTCGACGAAGCAAGTGCCGGCCCTTCCTCGCTGAAAGTCTCTCCGGGAGCCACAGGACTGCAGGAACAGGAACAAATGTCGCTGGCCATCCAGAACTCCCTGTTCTCCACCGCGGAGGACGAGGAACTGCAGATGGTCCTGGAACTGTCCAGGCAAGAAGGCTCCTACATCTCGTACGCGATGAGCACCCAGCACTCGATGCCCCGGTGCCTCAGCACGCTACTGGAGGACATGCGGGCGGCCGACGTGGCCCTGGTCAAGGTGTATGCAGGCTTCAGCAGCGACCTCATCCGCGCCGACATCGCCCTCAAGAAGAAGGTCTCCCTCCGGCAGGTGGAGGAAACCATGGAGCAGAAGGGGCTGACGGACATGTCGGACTTCCACCGCCAGGCCGTGCAGGTGATCAAGAGGAAGCACGCGGTGGAGATCCGGGTTCAGGGCAACATGCTCACGGTGTCTGGGTTCAAGGACTTTGTGACCGAGGCACTGCCCGACGTGCGGCTGCTGCTGCAGAGAGTGTCCTCCCGCCGCCACGAGGACGAGCTCCTGAGCAACATCCAGTGGGCGAGGCAGGACCCGGCCACCGCGGCCATGACGCCGTATGAACCGGACACCATAGTGTTCCTCGAGAACACCTGGAGGATGAAGGAGAAGGAAGTGGCCATCCTGCTTAACGGCCAGCCCCACATCGTTGACCTCGTGAAGATGGAGGATTACAACGTGGCCTCTAAGAAGTCTTTGACGGTCGCTCGCACCGCGATCAGTGACTTGGATGTTGATGTTGAAGGTAGAAACGTTTTCTGCTATTTTTTTGTGTGTGGGGGGGGGAAATTGGACCGATAGAAATGAGTTGTGATACATACAGTATGGGTCTAAGCTAATATTTAGTATTAAATCATTAACATGTCCTTTTTTAGCCTGCCTTCGAATGACGCCAGAGCGTTCTTTGCTGGCCAATCTGCCGGAGGTTTCCAGAATCGATGAGAACTCTGAGGAATTCCAGGAGGTGGTGAAGAACTTCTACGGCAGCATCAAAGGATACCACAGCAAAATAAGGATTGTCAAGGTCGGAGAGCAAAACCCAACAAAAACACTGATTCACTCTAAACTATTGACCAATATTGTCTCACGATGTTGTGCATTGTCCTCCAGGTGGAGAAACTGGGGAATCGCCTGCTCTGCAGTCAGTACAAGCTGAAGAAGGCCAGCCTCTATAAGAGTGGCGTACACAACGAGGTGGAGCGAACCCTCTACCACGGGACTAGCGAGTCCAGCGTGAAGGACATTTACCTTCACGGATTCAACAGGAGCTTCTGCGGAAAGAACGGTATGTGGAACTTTTGAATTTTTTTGCTTTCAAACTGGAATGGTCTTGTGCTACAGACTTCCAGTAACACAAAATATAGATTTTTTGAATCGGTCCTTTGGATTTACCTAGAGGACATCTCAAGATGAATACTTTTTCTAGGAAGGATATTTTCAACCCCTGAATATTGTTATAATTTTCTAATGAAACTTTTAGATTCTATTGTGGCTTATTGTTGTTTTGTGCTCTCTTCACAGCCACGGTATACGGCCAGGGGGTGTATTTTGCTCTAAACTCTGCGCTGTCGGTCGCAGATCAATACTCGCCACCAAACGCAGATGGACACAAGTTTGTTTTCGTAGCAAAAGTGTTGACGGGGGACTTCACACTGGGCTGCAGCAGTATGAAAGCCGCACCCCTCAAAGAGAGTGCGGACATTCCCCTAAGATACGACAGTGTGACGGACAACCTCAGCAAGCCCACCATGTTTGTCATTTTTAACGATACACAGGCTTACCCCGAGTACCTGATTACCTGCCAGAATATCCCCCGCTAAGTGTGCATGATTCTAGGAGAAACTATGTTCTATTACATAATGGGGAAAGGGCAAATAGGTATTACCTTCATTTTCTGACAATTTCTGAAACAACTTTGGAATTATTGTGCACACTACATTGTGAGATATTCCTTCATTTTATTACAGAAGCACCAAACAATTTAAGCAAAATCCAAAACTAAATTATATACCTGTTTGGGTATAGTCATCTTTGACAGTGCTATGAGCACCTTCAGACATAAATCGTTCATTCATTTGTGCAAAATGATTGGACGCAATTATGCTGATTTTGAAAATCACTATTTGATTTGGGTCTCAATACTGTACTTTACGACGTTAAGTCAAAGCTCAAAGCGAATATTACATAGCAAAAGGTATGTAAAAAGAACAATAAAATAAGATGTGTCTCTTAATCATTGATGTGTAAAGTGTGTATGTGTTCATAAATTGTTATTAAAACCCCAAAGACGTTCATCTTGAATACCTTTATTTTGAAATCGGCGGCACCGGAAGAAACGGCGCCACTTCAATACACAACACGCCTCTTTACAATGAAAACAGCTTTAACCTAGCCTGCGACTCATAGGAGATGTGCAGTCTTTAAAGGAAACCGTAGCCTGGAAAGTCAAATAAGGAATTTACCTTAGGTATGTTCAACGAAGCATTGTGTAGAAATAGCGTAAAGGTTCCTTAACCGTTTGGTGTGGTGCGCCCATACTTTAAAAGCTGGCTACATAAGCTAGCTTTATTAGCTAGGTTAGCAAGCCAAGCTACCGGTTCTTCACACACATGGGTTATTTACACTGTCACTATTAAATAATTGCTGCACACAAATATAATGTATATGTTATCGTTCAGGGCAAAGGCTATAAGAAAATATGTTTCCTTTTTGCAAGCACGCAGGTGTCGGTCACTTTTCTCAGCATTTGAGGATGAATGGGTTCGTGGTAGTATGAGAACATCGTTTGGTTGTTGCAATGGCGACCCATTAGCCGAATGCGATGTATATGTGACTACATTTATGTAAGATGACGTGAATACATGCATATAAAATATGTTTCACAGTTTTTGGTGTTCTCCATTGTAGCTCATAGTGAGGTGACTCGCCTGTCGGGTGTGGAGGTCCACTGTCCAGTATGTATGCTGTGTACAGGCAAGCACACACTCCCACTGCAGTGGAGTTCTCTGTCTACTGCAACTTCATCTCAAACAAGGAGAAGAACTTGGTTGTTGCGGGAACATCTCAGCTCTATGTCTACAGGATAATCCATGATGTGGAGGTGAAAAGGCCACTTATATTATAACTGCATTTACATTGAATTATATATATATATGTAAAAAAGTATTCCTTTTAAATCCTAATCAATTTGTATCATTGTTTTTAGACGACCTCAAAGGCTGAAAAGGCTCCGGGTACGTCCACATGTCTTCCTCTGACAAGTTTGTTATTGTCATATGTAAACGGCCATGATTTAGTCTACTTTTGGGCTGAGTTGATTCTTGTCTCATAACAGATGCCAAGACCCGGAAGGAGAAGCTGGAGCAGGTGGCATCCTTCTCTCTCTTTGGCAACATCATGTCCATGGCCAGTGTCCAGCTGTCGGGGGCCAACAGGGATGCACTGCTGCTCAGCTTCAAAGATGCTAAGGTACCAGCATCTGGGCAGTTGTACACTGAAGGGTTGGCTGTTATGTAATGTGCACTAATATACTTTCACAACATATTCATGTCATTTATTTAATGGTAATGCTATTTTGTCATTACAAGAGTGTCCAGATTGTCAAAAACAAGACAAAATATTGTCGCATACAATAAATGAAAATATATTTGTTAAATGTACCTACATCTTCTCATGTTTTATAGTTGTCAGTGGTGGAGTATGACCCAGGCACCCACGACCTGAAAACTCTTTCTCTTCATTTCTTTGAGGAGCCAGAGCTCAGGGTAAGTGGCGCTCTTGCTCTCGCTCCATTTCTCTCGCTCTGGCGCTCTTTGACCAGCTATGACCTGCTTGTGCTGCTACATTGCCCTGCTGTTGCCTTGTGTTCCTCAGGACGGATTTGTGCAAAACGTCCACACCCCCATGGTACGTGTTGACCCTGAGAACCGCTGCGCTGTGATGCTGGTTTACGGCACTAAACTGGTTGTGTTGCCGTTCAGAAAGGACACTCTGACGGATGAACAGGAGGGGGGCGTTGGCGAAGGGTACACACACACACACACACGCACACACGCACGTCTCAACTCCGAAGAGTGGATATGTTTTGTTGCATAGATGTTTCTGGTGGATTTCAAACTTATGTTCTCGCTCTCTTTCTTCTCCAGGCCCAAGTCCAGCTTCCTTCCCAGCTACCTCATTGATGTCCGCGAGCTGGATGAGAAATTGCTTAACATCATCGACATGAAGTTCCTCCATGGCTACTATGAGCCCACCCTGCTCATCCTCTTTGAGCCAAACCAAACGTGGCCTGGGTGAGTTCTGCAGTGCTTCCAGTCATTTTACGTTTACTTTTTCTTTTTATTCAGCGTCTCTTGTTGCTGATGTGTTACTGCGTGCAGTATTTATGACTATTTCATGAAAACAGAAAACTCTAACTTGAGTATATTAAATATGAAAACATGGTGTTTTTAAAATCGTCATATTCAACAACACTTTAATTTCAAGAAGAAGGAAAAAACTAACTAACACTGGGTTGTAATGAGTTCATGGTCAAACTGTGTGTGTTTGTGTGTCTGGCAGCCGCGTGGCTGTGCGCCAGGACACCTGCAGCATTGTGGCCATCTCCCTCAACATCATGCAGAAGGTGCACCCGGTCATCTGGTCACTCACTAACCTGCCCTTTGACTGTACCCAGGTCATGGCTGTTCCCAAGCCCATCGGTGAGTGAGCCCTGAGGCCTTTGGTTGGAGGGTAGGGAATAAGGAAAGGATCCAGAGATGAAACTTTAATAGCCCCTTAAACACAGTTACATCTAAGAGGCGCTTCACAGTATGTGACCAAAAACTATTTTGATCTTTGATCAGATTTAGCAAGGATTGGATTTTGCGAGAAACATTTTAAGAAACTATTGTAATTTATTTCACCAGCAAGACATAAATTCCTTAGAGATTGTGTTTCTTTATAAAGAACTGTATGCAAATCTAAAATAAACTACTCTCAAATGCTTTGAATAATTGAAACAAAGAGTTAAATGGCTGTTATTTTATGCAAAAGCAGTACAAGGTAGAATCTGTTACATTAATGTAACTCCAATGTTTTGGGTAAAGAAGTTGCCATGTTTATAATTCAACAGTGTCTTCATTATGATGCGTCCCATGCAGGTGGCGTGGTGGTGTTTGCTGTGAATTCATTGCTGTATCTCAACCAGAGCGTTCCACCATTCGGAGTTTCCCTAAATTCTCAAACGACCGGGACCACAGCCTTCCCACTGCGTGAGTGCTCTTGATCTACCATGGCTGTGTCTGTCCGTCTGCACGGGGTCAGAATACCCATCCATGAATACTGCGCCCATATTGTCATTGTCCAGGTGTGCAGGACGAGGTGAAGATCTCCCTGGACTGCTCACAGTCCTCCTTCATCGGCCACGACAAGATGGTGATCTCGCTGAAGGGAGGTGAAATGTGAGTTTGGTGCCAAAAGGGTTAATGCTGCAAGAAATCTTTTTCAGCCACAATGCTGTGGAAAAATATAGCTCTCTTAAAAGTCCTGCGGTGATGTTGGAGATTGCAACCACCATAAAGGAACGTCTCAATAAGATTGATGTCCCTTATCAATACCCCCCTTGTAATGTAGCGACAATAGTTTACACATGGATGAAAGTGAAACGTAATGTCCAAGAGAGGGTTAAGGAAGGCCTTAAGGGTCTTAAGGAAGGCCTGGAGGGAGGGGTGGGATTATTTTCTCTATGCTGTATGCTCCAATAAATAGCATTTGGTGCATCTACCTCTATGCATTTCATCTATATTAATAATTATAATGATTCATATTTTATGATGCACCTTTCTCACAGTCAAGGGTGCGTTTACCGAGACGAGTAAATAACAGACAAAAACACACGTACATACAAGCCCAATATATTCATCCAGGCATACCTACCTACATGCATAGCTACGCACTAGTATACATACTGACGTCCTCTTCCTCCAGCTACGTGCTGACCCTGATCACCGACGGCATGAGGAGCGTGAGGGCCTTCCACTTTGACAAGGCAGCCGCCAGCGTGCTGACCACCTGCGTGAGTGACTGACCACTGGTATCCCAGCGTCACTAGACTGCTGGGATACAAGTCTATCTTTCAAATTTTGTACTACGCACAAAATGGCATCATCACTAATAGTCCGCTTGAACTGTAAGGGGCGGTTTGGTTCTAGAACTGTCTTATAGCTATAAATGACCAAACATTGTAAGTAACTGGGATATTAATTGCAGTCTAGGTGACTGGGGTAAATGTGCACCCGTACTCATTGAATGAGAGGATTCAGAAAAAACGTTGAGACTCCGCTGGACTTAATTATGTGTACATCACATGCACAGTACATCACATGCACTGTACTGCACCTCTTAAGGCAAACAGTCCTTCGGCTCAAAGAGAATAATGAGTGCTGGTGCCCAGCCAGTGGTCAGGTCCACTAGCCGTATGAGAAGGACGTGGTTTGCAGCGTTGCGCTCTCCCCTCCACCAGATGATGACCATGGAGCCCGGCTACCTGTTCCTGGGGTCCCGCCTGGGCAACTCTCTGCTGCTGAAGTACACGGAGAAGCTGCAGGAGGCCCCCGCCGAGGAGGGCCAGCAGGAGAAGGAGAGGGACAAGGACAAGCCGGTAGGACGCCTCGCTTATGTGGGGTCCTTCTTTCGGAAAGCTCAAGTGGATCTCGGTTCCCATTCTGCTGATCTCAGTCCGGCCCCTCTAAATTCTCTCCTAGAAATTAGGAAATGATTGGACCAATCAGCACAAGGGGGCGGGGTTCAGCTTTATGTACTGGAACAGTGAGTTCTAGTTCAGGACAAACAAGGAGTGCCACAGGGAGGATTTCAAAACAACGGCCTGAGGGAAGTTTAGCGTTCATCGGAGCAATCAAATTTATTTGAGATGGAGTAGACAACGATGTTGAAAGATGAACAAAAATGAGTACAGAAGTCTATTCATTAGTTTGTTTGATTGCAAAAAAAACACTGTAAACAGATAATATAGTGTCTTGACGCCATTTAGCAAATAACCATTGTGTTTACAATCAATAATTAGGATCTAAGAGAGGGTTTCAGAGGAAATAGGTATAGCTATAAGAAAACACCT
This sequence comes from Gadus morhua, assembly GCF_902167405.1. Classification (NCBI taxonomy): domain Eukaryota; kingdom Metazoa; phylum Chordata; class Actinopteri; order Gadiformes; family Gadidae; genus Gadus; species Gadus morhua. Next base: position 20,481,110 of record NC_044069.1, read on the forward strand.
TCTTTGTTGCCATCTGGTGGCAGTATAGTGCAACTGTTATTGTTTGACTTTGCGTCATACATATATTTTCGCCTGGGCCTTTCAATAGAGGGATCAAAATTATACGATGGGTCCTCAAGACATCTACCGGTTTGTGTCTCAACAAGTTTACATTGTCAATTCTGCATTGGATTTATTGATTGATTTAGTGATTTCGCCTAAACCTCTCCTAATCTTTTAATTAACTCAATTGGAATCAAATATTGACCCAGGTACTCATCAGATGTTGTGCTATGGCGCTATTATACTTTTGTATTCTAAAGCTATTCTAGCTTTATTCACTCTAACCAAGTTGTATCAACATTGAATATTTCACTTGCAGAACAGGTGTTCTTCCTTTTACAAGATTACATGTGATAGCTTTTTGCATTCGTGTAGATATAGGCTAATCTATTTAATTTGGGTTGGATATTTTCAGAATAAAACACAGAAATAGGCCTTGTGATGACGAGGTTAACATCTTGAAGGGCTCACAAGGATTTCTGTTTGTGTTGACAATCTGTCAGAATAATCAAGGCGTGTATCTTACCTTTATTCGTATATTGTTTTTGTGCACCACTGAGCAGTACCAGACCTTTGAAAGGATTGCATGAAGCAGTGTTGGGTTTGATCATGTTGAATCTGTTGTGACTTTGCTTGTTGTCAGGAGGAGCCACCGAGCAAGAAGAAGAGGCTGGACACTTCGGCCAACTGGACTGGTATTTAGATGAGATCCTGTTATGTATTTGAACGATGCCTCTAGAATATAGAATTTATGAGTTTCCCGTCATTCACGTTTCACTCCTTTCAGATGAGGTGGATGAGATCGAAGTGTATGGCAGCGAGGCCCAGTCCGGCACTCAACTGGCCACCTACTCTTTTGAGGTAAAATAATTGGTTCACTTGGCTGTCATGCACCTAAATGCTCTGGATTATAGTCATAGCAATGGACCTAATTGTCCCCTTTCATTCGTCCACAGGTGTGTGACAGCATCCTCAACATTGGACCTTGTGCTAACGCCTCCATGGGCGAGCCGGCCTTCCTGTCTGAAGAGGTACAATTAACTCTAAGAATGGGTGTCTGTCCCAGCCTTCTGAGGCAGGGATTTAACCCTTTGACTGGAAATTAGTTCTTAAAAAGCGTTGTTGCACACTTTTTAATACATCTGTGTAATATAATCTGTGTAATTAATCAAAGTTATTATCGATAACACTGATTTGTATTGGAAAGTTCCATTAAAAAATAACCCAGTGACCCCCAGTGGGGGTCAGCTTAGCTCAGGAGGTAGAGCTGTTGTCTTGTAACCGAAAGGTTGCTAGTTCGATCCCCAGTTCCTTCTAGCTGAGTATTGATGTGTCCCTCCCTGAGCAAGACACTTAACCCTAACTGCTCCTGACGAGCTGGATGTCGCCTTGCATGGTTGACTCTGCCGTCGGTGTGTCAATGTGTGTATTAACCGATGTAAGTAAATGTAAATGATACGCTCATGTCTCAATGTGTTTAACTGACGAACGGATACTTTAGTACTGTGAGATGTTTATTAGCAATCAACTCTTTGATGTAAACATGTAAACAAAGTCAACTGAAACCATTTCAGCAGTCTTTCTCTGTACGGTTGATTAGTATTGCATTGACATGTTACTCAGTAGTAGTACTTGGGAGGGAGGGGGGGGTGTCACCACCTCATTATTTTCTTCTCGCTCCGCAGCAGTGCTGAGGTCATCTGCGTGGTTTTATTTCATTACTGTGCAAAGGAATTCACCGCGCCCCTATCTGTCCTCAGTTCCAGAGCAACCCCGAGCCTGACCTGGAAGTCGTGGTGTGCTCTGGTTTCGGCAAGAATGGTGCTCTGTCTGTGCTTCAGGTAAATATCGTACCGCACTGCAATATGCACCCGTCTGTGTGTGTGTGTGTGTGTGTATATAGACAGATGATGCCGCACTGTGGCTCCAACGTGCAGTGGCGAGGGCCGTCCGCTGCAGGTTGAGCCACGCTGGTGCTACACTAAGCTAAAGCCTGGGTTTACCAGGGCAGGCTCAGAGAACGACGGGCCTGCTTGTAACACCCCAGGGACAGCATCGGCAGGCTGCCACCAAACATGCTTTTTCAATGATGCAGTAGTGATGATTAACGCCCGTCATTTCAGTGTTGGAACGCTCATCGAGTGTCTTTGTAACACAAAGGAGGTTCACTGGACCAGGAGAGCAGGTTATGTCATTCTACTAATTAAGCCAATGTGTTCATTTGCGGCAAACTCTGAATAGATTTAAACTCGTTTGAGTGGGTGGTAGCTGCTCTTGGCTCGTGGGTGATTATTATCAAGCAACACAAAGTTATCAAGCAACACAATCTGTGTTATTTACATATTAACAAGTTAATAAGGTAATGGGGGGCAAGACAAATTGTAGGATTGTGTGTGATCTTGCGAGGAAAACAAAACCCACAAGGCAGCTTTGTATTGTTATGTGGTTCGTAGGCTTACAGGCTAGACAGAGTGAGCCTGCTTTATAGAGCGGTACTCAAAGATGCTTGCAAGAATGATGAAATTGGGATCCAATCCAAAAAGACAAACTTCAGCTGTTGAGAAGGTTACCTTGTTTCAATAAGGACGCAAATTAACTCTGTAAAATTGTATTCCTCTGGTGGTATTTGTACTTATGAGACCCCCCCCCCCCCCCCCCAAAACCTGTTTGCCTGCCTCTTGATGTTCCTCTCTCTCCTGCGGGGGGCATGTGGTGGTCTAACCAGAGGAGCATCAGACCTCAGGTGGTCACCACCTTCGAGCTGCCTGGCTGCCACGACATGTGGACGGTCATCTCCAACGAGGCCAAAGACGACAAAAAGGTAGACGGGTTTGGATCACTTCCTTCACACGATTTATTGAGGCCTCCTACCCCTCACACCCCTCCTACTTATTGTCTGTCGTACGTCCTGGCACTTACTGTACGCACATATTGTATGTCTTACTTGGTCATAGGACTTGGTCGTGCAGCATCTTATCCTAGCTATCTTTGTTGTGTAACCTAGCGATTGTTGGTGCTTTGCACTTGGCTCTAAGAACAGCCCTACTGTACCGACAGAGATGTATTGTTTCTCCTTCTTCTGACAAATGTACTTTTTGTAAGTCGCTTTGGATAAAAGCGTCGGCTAAATGTAAAAGTATAATGTAAATGCATTCGAAAGTTTACTTTTACAGTAGAGCTGGCGTATCGTTTATTGGGGGGGCTGTTAGTTTGAGGGTCGAAAAGGATCACAATATCTCTGATCTGCTATTATTGCATCAGGACAAATCAAGGTGTCACTCATAGCACAAATTATGGATCTGTTCCTTTTTATGTACTAAGGCACAAGTAGCAGACTAGTCTAGGCAAGTTGCTATGCCCTGATACATAATGGGACAGACCCATGATTAAGGAAAAGAGCAACAATGAATGGAAACTGGTTTTAGTCAAGCCTTTTAGTAAAGAAATACCATAATATCGGTATATTTACACGTATAATCAGACAACTTGATCAAGGACTCGTATTCATGTGTTCATGTATTTATGCATCGTGTATTAAACCCACCAGCCGGCGAAAAAGGAAGATTCAGGGGACAGAGGTGAGAAGGAGGTGTCGGAGCGCGGGGAGGGGGAGGATGAGGAGGAGGAGGAGGGCGAGGCCGGCGAGGAGAAGGAGCAGGCGGGGAAGGAGGAGCAGGGAGCCAAGGAGGAGGAGAAGCCCGCTGCGGAGGAGGACAAGAAGAAGCACGGCTTCCTCATCCTGAGCCGCGAGGACTCCACCATGGTACGCACGCGCACAATGGAGACGCATCCACCGCTTGGATTGGCCTCGCAACATGTCACTCCAACCGTGCGCACCCTCCCCCCTGCAGATCCTGCAGACGGGCCAGGAGATCATGGAGCTGGACACCAGCGGCTTCGCCACGCAGGGGCCCACCGTGTTTGCGGGCAACATCGGGGACAACAAGTACATCATCCAGGTGTCGCCCATGGGCATACGCCTGCTGGAAGGAGGCAAGTCCACACGTGGTTCTGATTGAACCTGGGAAAGTCATTTTAGTGCCATTTGTTAGAAATGCAATAGCCATCGATAAGCTTTACTCTGTGATATGCTCTGTGACAATACGAGTTTCTGTATGAGACGATGCAGAATTAAGATGGCTCCCGACCATTTCCGACCAATAAGGGCATTCCCCCCCCTGATTGGTCCGGGAAGCCATCTGGCCTGTCAATCACAGGTGTGAAATGCAAACGAAACATAACGAGGGATGCGATCCAGTTTAGTTTAGTCTCAAAGATCTCTACCCCTTCTGCTCTCTCTCTACAACTCAAACCTCACCCGCAGCAGCTTTGACTGTTGTAATCAATCTCTTCCGTTTGCCACCAGTGACCCAGCTGCACTTCATCCCCGTGGACCTGGGGTCCCCCATCGTGCACTGCTCCGTGGCCGACCCCCACGTCGTCATCATGACGGCGGACGGCGCGGTCACCATGTTCGTGCTGAAGAGCGACTCGTACCTGGGCAAGACACACAGGCTGGCCCTGCAGAAGCCCCACATCTCCACCGTGAGTCCCCGGGTGTCTCCTCTCGTCGGCCCCCACCTCCATATCATCTCGTGATATTATGAATTCAGTAGAGTTCCACTCCAACTCTCCTTTTTACATGAGTTGTTATTCTCTTATGATTATTCCGACATTTCTCTCTCTGTGCATCTTTCTCTCTCTTGCCCTCTCTCTCTTGCCCTCTCTCGCCCTCTCTCTCTTGCCCTCTCTCGCCCTCTCTCACTCTCTCGCACTCTCTCTCGCTCGCTCGCTCGCACCCTCTCTCTCTCTTGCCCTCCTCCTCTGCAGCAATCTCGCGTGATCTCGCTGTGTGCGTACCGCGACGTGAGCGGGATGTTCACCACGGAGAACAAGATGGTGAGCTGCCCGGTCCGGGACGACACGGTGTGCCGCAGCCTGTCCGAGTCCGAGACCGTCTTCCAGGAGCTGAGGTGAGTCCAGGCCTTGAGTCAGCCTGCGCCTTAAAGTGGAGGACCCACAATCACCTGTTTTCTTTTTGAGCGTCGTAATAAGTCTTATATGATCTTCAACATAGCGCCATTTTATCGCCGTGACTAAAATAAGACATTTGGAGAAAGCGGGTGTAAAAATCCTATGTTTTGCTCTGCAACCAATTTATGAACTCTTTACTCTTCGGCAAACTCAAGTGGCGTTCTTAGCCAGATGTCGAAGTGCCTCTGAATAGGCACTTCAACATCACACCTCGTTGTCTGTGTAGCGGTCTGTCTGAGGTGGTTGATGTTGATGGTGCATCCGAAAGAGAGAGTTAAAGAGCACCTATTATGCTTTTCAACTTTTATGACCTATAAACGTTATGATAATGATTTATGGTCATGTTTAACCATACTAAAGTGTCAAATAATGACGTACATGCATTTAGACGTGTTCCCTGCTGACCGTCTGGGGTGGCTGTGCAGAGCGCTAAACACTAGGGACGCCGGTCGCCATTCACTTGTTCAAATTTCCGGGATTTATCTATGTACAACAATCCGGATTTTCCATTCATGGTAATGCCCTTCGCAGGTCTTCCGGAAGGTAACCAAACACAACGGATTGGGGTTGGCAGGAGGGGGGCGAGGGGGCGGAGAAGGACGAAGCCGAGTCTTGACAGAGAATGCTGAAAGCGCCCAGATGAGAGGAAGAATTTCCTGAAAATCAACATAGTTTTTTGGCTGTGATTCGTGTCAGGTTTCTCTATCGGATTCATAAATAAGAAATGAAGACCAGAAAAGTATAATAGATCTTTAAGCTTCTCGGACACTCATTGGTTAATGCCACGGTGGTGTTGGTGGTGCCAGAGTTTCCTCGGACACGACTAGGGTACTGAAGCAACCCTATTTAGTATTATTTACAACATGCCTTGATAAATGCTTCGATTTTGGATTTTAATTGTATATCCTATTCAAAATCCTTGGCCAAAATTCATATCAACACATTAAAAAGCACAAAACAAACTTGAAAACCAGTCGTTTATGGTTTGCTTGATGAGTCCTATAAATGCAGAGAAGGACTTTTGTGCTTTGTGTTGATGACAATATTTGGGGTCTGATTAAGTATAGAACATATGGGGTTGGATTTGTCTCAGCAGAATAAGATCTGTGTGTACATTTGAAATCCCTGTTCACATGTGTAATCAGTTTGATAATATATTGCCGTGTGACCAGACTATCCCTTCATACATTTGTAATCTTTCCGTACAACGACACTCCGTGTGTAGTACAGAGTGTACGTGTTTATCTGTCAATTCAAAACCATCTCACACAAGAAAGAATTGTCTCCCATTAGAAAAGCTCAACGGGGGGACCAAAACAGTACACAACATTCACTCAGAGTGTGTGTGTTTGTGTGCGTTCCTAGCCACTCGCTGGATGACGAGGAAGAGATGCTGTACGGAGACTGCAACGCGGAGATGGCGGCGAACCGGGACGACCCCAACCGCGGCTCCTCCGCCTCGGCGCCGCCCGGGGGCGAGGGGGGCGGGGACAAAGCCGAGCCCACCCACTGGTGCATGATAGTCCGCGAGAACGGCGTGATGGAGGTACCGCCCACTCGCACACACTCGCACGCCTTGAACCATCGCTATGGGTGCACGATACTGCTCACTACCGATCATGGAAAGCCATGTGTCATTGATCGTACAAGCTAAAGAGAATCCTGGATCTAAATGCCTTGTAACCTCTCCTTGTTCTCCAGATCTACCAGCTCCCCGACTGGCGGCTGGTGTTCCTGGTGAAGAACTTCCCTGTCGGCCAGAGGGTGTTGGTGGACAGCTCCTCGGGCCAGTCGGCCACGCAGGGGGAGGGTAAAAAGGAGGAGGTGACGCGGCAGGGGGAGATCCCTCTGGTCAGGGAGGTGACCCTGGTGTCGCTCGGCAACAACCACACCAGGCCCTACCTCCTGGTAAGTCCAGATGAAGGGAAACAGGGAAACACTCTTCCTACTGTGCTACTCAATCGAATAATTGTACATTCTATATATTAGAATATATATTTATAGATGGCAGAGATGTGGACTCGAGTCACATGACTTGGACTCGAGTCATGATTTTGATGACTTCAGAATCGACTTGACAAAATTACGCATGACTCGCGACTCGACTTAGACTTGACTGCTATTGACTTGAGACTTGACTCTGACTTTGCCCCTTTGACTTGTAATGACTCGATACGTCAAAAACATTTATTTTTTTATATAGCTAACAAATTTCCTGCCTGGAGGGCTAGACACCAAAGACGCATTCACTTCCGTGAAAAAAAAACAGCGAGCGAAGACAAATCTACACTTGTATCTTCAATAATATCAAAACGAAATTTCGATATAATTTATACTTTAACCCTAACCCTACTACTACTACAATTCAAACCCACCGTCCACTCTCACATCTCCTCTGAGACAACATAAGATTTCCGCACATGCACATATAACAGATTTGAAGACAGAAACAATGAACATATTATAACTGTATTGATAAGAAATGACACTGTACATTAGAGTGATATGCTGAAATTATGCTCAATAGCCTAATAATGACATTACGGTAAGTAAAAATACATGGTGACTTGTTCAGGACTTAAAAAAGTTTGGGACTTGGACTCGACTTGGCTCTGGTGTGACTTTGACTTGGACTCGACTAGGCTCTGGTGTGACTTTGACTTGGACTCGACTTGGCTCTGGTGTGACTTTGACTTGTTCTCGACTTGCCTTTCCCTGTCTTGACTTGGGACTCTACTTGGACTTGACAGCAGACAGTTGGGACTTACTCGGGACTTGCCAAACGGCGACTTTGTACCATCTCTGATAGATATGTCGATCTATATTACATGCTATATAATGAGCAGAAAATACAGGAGGATTGACCTTTGGATCACTTGGGACTTGATGGTATAAGGCTAGAGAGACAAATCACACTATCCAGCTGGGTGCAGATGTGCAGGCGCAGAACGAGGGGGAACCCAAGAGAGTGCTGATTCAGACCAGTGACCATCACCCCAGCAGTGCAGCGTTGGAAGGCCCCTGATGCTTCTCACTGTGAAGCATTCCCCTTTGTGCCGCAGGTGCACGTCGACCAGGAGCTGCTCATCTACGAGGCCTTCCCTTACGACCAGCAGCAAGCCCAGAACCTCAAAGTGCGCTTCAAGAAGGTAAGGGCCCCCCAGTCCGTGGCCGTCTCGGATCACAGCCGCCGCTGGAGACCGAATGGTTAATCTCCCCCCGTTTTGATTAAAACATCCCCACCGTTCTGCCTAGATGCCCCACAACATCAACTTCCGGGAGAAAAGGTCAAAGGTCAGGAAGGAACGGCGGGCAGACGGCGGGGAGGACGGCGTGGTCGTCAAGAGCCGAGTGGCCCGGTTCCGCTACTTTGAGGACATCTCGGGGTACTCTGGGGTAAGGCCTGGGTTCCTGCCTCGCCGTTTCACCACGTGTATTAACAGTGGGAAAGTATTTGTACCGGCGTATCTGATGTTGATGTTCATTATGCCGAGGCGTGAGGTGATGTGAGCTATATCAGCCACAAACAGGTTTCAATCCCAATCAACTACCCAACAGTGGACAGCATGACCACATAGTCATCATCACTGCACTGCAATCAACTTTTGGAATGCTCATTCAAGCAACGCAGATCGGCACAGTCCCTTCGTCTTTAAGCGACGAGGTCTCGCTCGCTCGCGTGACAAGGGGACCTGCTCTCTCCTCCCCTGGGCTCCAGGTGTTCATCTGCGGGCCGTCCCCTCACTGGATGCTGGTGACGTCGCGCGGCGCCCTCCGCCTCCACCCCATGACCATCGACGGCTCCATCGAGTCCTTCTCCCCCTTCCACAACATCAACTGTCCCAAAGGCTTCCTGTACTTCAACAAGCAGGTGAGCACCCGCGCGCACGCACACACGGAGGTCCGCAGGCACCTGCCTCTTCACTGTACCAAGTAGGGATACTTTAGTTATGCATTTAACTATTATTATATATTTTTGTGCCAAACAATATACAGTTATCTCGACTCAGGAGGAAGTACTAGGTATGTCATTAGATCAAGTCCAATGTGTGTGTGTGGGTAATCCCCCCCGTCGATAGGGAGAGCTGCGGATCAGTGTGCTGCCCACCTACCTGTCCTACGACGCCCCGTGGCCCGTCCGCAAGATCCCCCTGAGGTGCACCGTGCACTACGTCTCCTACCACGTGGAGTCCAAGGCAAGACACGCATTCACTCATTCACTCTTTCACACATTCATTCATTTACACATTCACTCATTCATACATTCAAGCAAAACCCACGAGGGGCGCCCTGGTGGTTAACGGGGGAGAGAGCGTACCATCAAGGCCCCTGACCGCAGCGACCCGGGTTCAATTCCTGCACGTGGTCCTTTCCTGCATGTCCTCCCAAATCCTCCTGTCTTACTCACTCTACAATAAAAAGGAGAAAACCTTCAAAGATAAATCTTAAATTGTTCCTTTTTTTCTTTTCGTTTTTAAAGCATACTCACGCATCACTTGCAATTGCTGGATACAGTTAGTAACTCACCGACCCGCAAACTCACCAACCAACAGTGTGGAGACACTTAACGCACTTCTCATGACTCCACACTCCCCAGCTCACCCCTCTTCATAGTCTGACTCACTGTTCTACTGTTTGAGTGTGTTGGACAGGAAGATGAAGACACATGTATGGGAGCGGTTTCCAACGCAGCGTTGAGTTGACTGTCCTGCTTGTTGTGTGGATGCCCCCCAGGTGTACGCCATATGCACCAGCATCAAAGAGCCCACCACACGCATCCCCCGGATGACGGGGGAGGAGAAGGAGTTTGAAACCATAGACAGAGGTAAGACCGCGGCACTCGTCACCCTTGTCCCAGCGTAGTCTGTGGCGGCCGGAGTCTTTGGTTTGAACCTGTCGCCTGTGTCTGCCCGCCTGTAGACGACCGCTACATCAACCCGCAGCAGGAGAAGTTCTCCATCCAGCTCATCTCCCCGGTCAGCTGGGAGACCATCCCCAACACGCGGTAAGAGAGGGCCCAGCTGGCGGTCCAGCACAGCCCCACCTCCCCCGTCAGGCCAGGGGATTCACTGTTCTCTACCAGTGAACGATGATGATAATAATAATACGCAATTAGTCCTCTTACGGAAAAAAACTATGATAACCAATATTTTGAACTTCCAAACACAAGAAGACGACCCAGGCCATTAATGACAACATACGGTAGAGCCTGTCTCAGAAGTGTTGTTTTAAAGAGTGGCATCCCAACTCATCCACTGCTTACAGAATATGTGCCCAGGACCATTAGCTTCGGTGTACAAGTTCCCTTTGCAGTGGGTTGGCTGAGAGCGATGCCATTGGGCAGCCCAGCGTTTGTTCATAGAAGGTGTATGACCGAGGTGTTCTCTGTCCGGGCAGGATTGACCTGGAGGAGTGGGAGCACGTCACCTGCATGAAGACGGTGGCCCTGAAGAGCCAGGAGACGGTGTCGGGCCTGAAGGGCTACATCGCCGCCGGCACCTGCCTGATGCAGGGGGAGGAGGTCACCTGTCGGGGCAGGGTGAGTCCCTGCTGCTGCTGCTGCTGCTTTACCACCACAGCCCCTACCCCACCGCACTGCCCCACAGCCTACCTTAAAGCCTTCCCCACCGCACTGCCCCACAGCCTACCCTAAAGCCTTCCCCACCGCACTGCCCCACAGCCTACCTTAAAGCCTTCCCCACCGCACTGCCCCACAGCCTACCCTAAAGCCTTCCCCACCGCACTGCCCCACAGCCTACCCTAAAGCCTTCCCCACCGCACTGCCCCGCTGCAAGGTTTTAGCGGTAGGCCAAAATCCCCCAGATGTTACGATAAGTGTGTCACACTGTATCTCCGCCTCCTGGTAGATCCTGATCCTGGACATCATCGAGGTGGTGCCGGAGCCGGGCCAGCCCCTGACCAAGAACAAGTTCAAGACGCTGTACGAGAAGGAGCAGAAGGGCCCGGTCACAGCGCTGTGCCACTGCAGCGGCTTCCTGGTCTCCGCCATCGGCCAGAAGGTGCGGCCACCTCTTGTTTTCCTCCGAGTCCTGCATGTGCTAAAGCGCCGTGCGCCACAAAATATAAGAGTTTCTGTGCTCTCTCGATCGTCAATGAGCTCCTCTTTGAGCCTAGCAGCAACTAGTTTTAGTCACTTGGGTTTCACCGCAACCTTTTTATCATTGCGTGGTTCCATCGTGGGCTGCCTATTCTTTTGGCGCTCCGACCGATTCCACCCTCCCGGTCGTCCTCCTCCCACAGATCTTCCTGTGGAGCCTGAAGGACAACGACCTCACGGGCATGGCCTTCATCGACACGCAGCTCCACATCCACCAGATGTTCAGCATCAAGAACTTCATCCTGGCGGCGGACCTCATGAAGAGCGTCTCGCTGCTGCGCTACCAGACGGAGAGCAAGACCCTCTCCCTCGTTAGCCGGGTGGGTGGCATCACAACTGTTGGAATGGTGGTGAATAGGCGTTCTCGTTGTTAATGTGCATCGGTAGCCTCCTCCTTTTGGGTACATCGAGCTGTTGTGGTTTATTTGAATGATTTACGCTCACGTTCAAAAGTTTGGGGTCACCCAGACCAGTTCATGTTATCCATACTTTTTACACTTTTATTAAGGTGTCCAGCTGTGCTAACAAAATTGCACAAGGGTTTTCTAATCATCAACTAGCCTTTAAACACGATTAGCTAAACAATGTACCATTAGACCACAGGAGTGATGGTGGTGGGAAATGGGCCTCTGTGCACCTATGTAGATATCCCATAAAAGATCTGCCGTTTCCAGCTAGTATAGTCCTTTTACCACACTAACAATGGCTAGACTCTATTTCTGATTAATTTCATGTTATCTTCATTGAAAAAACAGTAGTGTACACGGGAACATCGTAGCTGAACTGAAACCAAATGGTCCTGAAGAGAAAAGCCTGACCGTTCCAGATTGTGTTAACTCAAATCCAGATCCAGAGCCCAGTTCTACCGTCAGTCTTCCTGACCTACTTCCTGTTTATTTGTTTGTAACAGGACGCAAAGCCCTTGGAGGTTTACAGCATTGAGTTCTTGGTGGACAACAACCAGCTGGGCTTCTTGGGTAACGTTGTATTCAGCTATAGAGCTAAACATCAGTTAACTATTATGAAGTATGAGTGATCTCATGGATTCTTTCTCTGACTTTAGTGTCGGACCGAGACAAGAACCTTTCGGTCTACATGTATCTACCTGAAGGTAAGGCTGTGAGGCTGATACTCACTCTATCGCTGTTTTAATAACCAAACTACTATTATTAAGCAAAATAAACCCAAGAATGATACATTATTCAGATATGCTTGGAAAATAAAAGCTAATACTGAGTTGAAGAAAGTTGCATACGTGGGGCTAGTTGTATGCTTATGTTAAACATATGCACACACACACGGGTTGCCCACTCACAGCCCTGTATTGCGTGCCACTCAACGGGGTTTGTTGTGGGGTTGCCAGCTAAGGAGAGCTTCGGGGGCATGCGGCTGCTGCGGCGGGCCGACTTCAACGCCGGCGCCAACGTCAACACCTTCTGGAGGATGCCCTGCAGGGGGTCCCAGGACGTGGCCAGCAAGAAGACCCTCACCTGGGACAACAAGCAGATCACCTGGTTCGGTATGTGGCTCTGGCTCTCTCTCTCTCTCTGGCTCCCTCTCTCTCCTCAGGCTGACTCTCTCTGGCTCTCACTAGCTCCCTCTCTCTCTCTGGCTCCCTCTCTCTCCTCAGGCTGACTCTCTCTGGCTCTCACTAGCTCCCTCTCTCTCTGGCTGGCCCGCCCGCTCTGATCAAACCCAAACGTTTGACCCCAAAAAGAAAGTTGTATGTGTAGAAGAATGCCCGCCTTCCTGAACCCTTATGTTAAAGTCTATTCTCCAGTGCTTCATCCATACTATGGAAGTGTAATCTGTGAGTGTCGCTGTGCTTCCTCAGCCACGCTGGACGGAGGACTGGGCCTGCTGCTCCCCATGCAGGAGAAGACGTACCGCCGACTGCTCATGTTGCAGAACGCCCTGAACACCATGCTGCCCCACCACGCCGGCCTCAACCCCAAGGCCTTCAGGTACACACACATGAAACATCACTTATGAAAGGATTCGGCCGCTTTGCGAAGACCACAGGTTCATTGTTGACATTTTTTATTCCCAGATCAGCAATTTTTTGTTTTTAGCTCACCCCCTCTTGTCCAACACAAGTACGTACATACCAACTGCCCAGGCTAGGTAGCTTCCTCCAATAGTGCCCACAAATGATCAGAGCCACACGTTTGGTTCTGTGTTGACGCCCCACTGTGAATCCTCACTGACTCAGAGACTCTGGCGTGCAGTTAGAGTTCAGAGTAGTTTGGATTATTAGCCGAAATGCAGAGTTGGGTCAAATCACTGATTGGTGCAGCTGTCTTCATATAGGGAACTCCTAAAAGGAGTTCAATGTCTCATCAACAGAGGGCCTAGTAATTAGCTGGCCTGGCATCGCCAGATTAACTGCAAACTGCAATTAGTCTGGACCCTCTCGGTTCATTTTCGATTTTCCAAAGGGCCTAACCGACGGGCAGACCAAAAGGCCCCTGGACAGGCCTACCCCAATCACGGCCATCTTTCTCCTCAACAAAAGCTTTAAGTGTAATCGGTTGTTCTTCTTTGAGTGAAAATGCACCATACAGTTTTTCTTTTATAACGGAATCAACGGAATAATAACGGAATCAAAAGGGCGTTCCACAGCCGCGTCCAGAGGCATTTTTCAGCACCCGTAGATGACGCCCCTTGGCAATCTAAAATTAATTAAAGGTTGTATCAACGATTCTAGGCCGAAACATAAATGATCACATTCATCTGATCTTTCCTCATGATCCGATGGCTGCCCGCCCCATAAGCAGGCCGTCAAAAAAAACGCGTCTCTGGAGGCTGCCTATGCCCGAGATCCCACACAAAAACAAATGGTACTACCAACCACTCAAAACCCAAATAAATAGTATTCCAACAAATCACCGACAAGGGGTGGGTGTTCTGGGGTTTTGCGCTGCGATCATGATAGTTTTACTGGATGCACGAAATGCGGAAGGGAGGGGTGTGCTGGCTGTTTGTTTGGGATCTTGCTTCAAATACCAACAGAAGTGACGTCACCCAACATCGCCGATACAACCTTTAAGGTTCCTGACAAACACATTTGTGAATTAGTCCGCCGTTGTGTACCCTCATATTAAAATAGTACAGTCCTATTGTACTGCACAACCTAGCTTTGTAAAAAAAAATACAAGACGGAGTGCAGAGTAACCATAGGGATTGGAAAAAGTTCATGGTTCAATCAAGCAGTGTGCACATACAAGTGCTTCATATTAAACAGCAGTGTTACAGCAAAGTGTATTCCCACACTTTATTATACAGTGATCTGCAGTTGACGCCAATGACTGTAGAACAGTGTTTAACCGAGGCGCGTGGTGTGCTCCAGAATGCTCCACAGCGACCGGCGGACGTTGCAGAACGCCGTGCGCAACGTGCTGGACGGGGAGCTGCTCAACAAGTACCTGTACCTCAGCACCATGGAGCGCAGCGAGCTGGCCAAGAAGATCGGCACCACGCAGGACATTGTGAGTATGAGCTGAAGCTCAGCACTCTGTTTTGGGGGTCGATTTAAATAGGTACTCTAAGGAGTTGTTAGAAGTGCCATACCAATCCAATCAGCAGAGGGTGAGGAAAGTGCTCCGTGAACACAACAATAGTGGAGATAGGGGGTGTGTAGTGTTTGAAACTTTTTTTATAATTGTCATTCCTCCCCAGATCTTGGATGACCTCCTGGAGATTGACAGAGTAACGGCTCACTTCTGAGCTACAACATTCCCATGTCCGCATATTCCCACCAGCCATTTATTTTATAGTAAAAGAATATGAAATGAAGAAAAAAATAGTCAGTTTTTTTTGTGAACATGAATTGTGTAATTGTGTGAACAAATTCTTTTTCAATATTTTGTACACAAATTGATGATTAAACTCAATCTCAGAATCCTGAATTTTGTTCTTTATTTGTATGATGTGCATAGTCAGATGAGTGCCATTGAGGAAAAGGCTTCACATGTTCAAATACAAATTTAAATGAAAACATTGCCTCTTGTTATTTGCATCAAGGTTTTAAATGATATCTGACATAAAACATAACTAACATCACTGGAGAAAATGTTCTCCAACGACAAGTTTCCTGAAGTTTTATTTAAAAAAGGTTTGCCTAGAATTGGAGACTAAAATACAAAATAAAGTTAAATAGATTAGCTAAACATAAAATTGTACATTATGGTAAAAACATTAAACGTCTGTCGATCAGTTGGGAGCAATTCTCCTACAATATAAAAAAAAGTGAGCTCTTCACAGCCTTGAGTACATTCCTAGCGATGCCCATGGACTATCACAATGGGATCTGGTGAAAAATCAAAGCAATTCTGCCTTGTTCTTCATGCAGTCCTTGCGTAGTGACCAATATTCTCTGGTCCTTAGAGGTGTTCACTCCCTCTACCTCAGGTACTCGTACGCCTCAGCATCCAGGGACACCAGACCAAAATAGGACAGCAGGTTCACAAAGGATCGCGTCAGACTCATCATTGCCATCTCGGAACTGAAAAAAATAAACATAATTCCAATCTTATCTAAAGACATCTAGAATCAGAACTCTAAGGTTTGTTTTTGGAACTCGCTCCATACATACCGCAAGGCCAGCTCAAACTTCAGGCTCTCCCAAGCCGTCCGCATCCAGCACAGTGCTCTGAGTTTGGACAACACCCCTGTGCTCTCCGCCTGGAACTGTCCCCACCCACGCACCGCACTAAAGGACAGAACAGCGTTTTAAACAGTAACCATACACATATTCAGTGCACTGATAAACACGTCAAAGTAACTACACTCTAAACCAGGGGTCACCAACCTTTTTGAACCTGAGAGCTACTTCATGGGTACTGAGTGATACGGGGCACCCCGTTTGATACGCTCTTCTGAAATAACTAATTTGCTCAATTTGCCTTTAGTTAAAGGTTGGGTAGGTGATTCGCTTTTTTGGCCATTTTTGCAAAATTACTTGAAATCCTTATCATAACCCGCTTACAGCCACTGAGTTAGAAGTACTGACATGAAAATTAAACAAGTCAATCATCTGTGGAACGGGCAGGGCTCGAAAAACTCCAGCCAATCATTTCCATTGCCACCGAGTTGCATTGGACAGTAAGTACGTCAATCAAACGGTCGTACTGCACTCCCCCTCCCCCGCGCCCCGCGCGCGACCCCTTCGTGCAGTACTCGTGACCCAGAGCTCGTGACCCAGAGCAAGCTCCTGTTTGTTGTTATCCTGCGGTAGCTACTGGAACTAGTTAATCCACATTTGGACCTAGCAGAAGAAGAACATTTCCATGGCAGACAAGACGCCACCATCCCCACCACCACCACCACCACCAGCAAAGAGAAGGAAAACTCTTTTTCAGAGAGTAATTGATAATAAAAACGCTGAAAGAGAAAAACTGAAATCAAGAATAATCCTAGGCGCTGCTTTCGAACGTTGGCGGCAACTGAAGGACGAGAAGGGTCTAAAAACCGATGCTTGTGTGGCGGTTGACCTAGTTTCAAAGTTTATACCGTTTATACTCGGTAATACCGGGTATAAGAGTGTATTACTCGGTGTGAAAATGTCCACACCGCGGCAACCCTAGTGAAAACCAGGACTTCCAATACAATTATATGAAACAAACATACATTTTCTAAAAATAGTAATGATTTATGTGACCGTTTAATGTTTATAACATCTGGTGCAACCATAGCAGCGCCAGCGAGGACGTATTCTCAGCAGGGGGTGCTGGGAAAAAAAAACCTCAGCCTGCACTAGACTCGCAACTCGTTACATTGATAAAAAAAGATGTATAGCAGCGCAGCTCAATTACACCAGTGCATGCGCGCACAGTTGAAAATCGATCGTTCACATCCAGCTGCTCCCAGAACAAGTTTAGCGCACCACCGCTACCCTCACACTTTTTCATATATCCTTTTTTCAGCACTAGGTCATATGAGCATTAAATAAATGCTGCGTCTCAAAATGCCTTGGACAGCAGCGAGGATGACTCGCTTTGCCACGGGCCGAAACAGTTCGGAGCGACCACAGCCAGAGCGAACACAGCGGGGCAGAGGAGTGTCAGGAATAGTCTTTGGTGTACACATCAGTACGGCCTATTTGCACTACTGTGTAGTGGCAATGCAGTGTTTTATTCGATGCCTTTTTATTTTCGTATATTATTTCAATGAATACAATTTATTTATTCATAAAAACCGGATCTGGTCTTCAAATCTTTTTTCCAAATATAGGTCGTCTTACAATGGGGTTTGTGTTTATATTCGGACCAATACGGTACAGCGGGCGCTCACATGACGTTAAGCATTTCCTGGTGTATAATGTGACGCTTCAGAACCTAAAATCCCGTTGCTCCCCGTTGACACGACAACACATAACCGGCGTTTTCAGAAATCTCCACTTTGGCCGGAGTTTTTAGAAATGATCGTTTTCTGTGATAAGACAGGGCCTCGGACAGGGGGTGTTGCAGCACCCCCAGCACCCCTACTTCCCGCGGTACTGGGTGCAACTTACAGCTGAATGTAGTGCCATGTTGTTAAACGAAAACCTACGCTAGCCTGGCTCGCTCTCGCGCATCTCTGTTCGCGCTCGTGCATGATTGCGCGTCCAGGTACTTGGAATGGGTGGAGTCAGAGTCAGCGTTGAAGGAGAGGGGGTAGGACCATGTGAGTTGTGTATTTTCAAAATCTGCTGGCGTTTCGCAAATCACCTACCCAACCTTTAAATATTATTAATGATTAATGGTACTCATCTATGTGAAGACACTGATCATGTGAATGATTTCTCACAATAATTATCAACAATGACCTAAAAAAAAGGTGGGAAAGAGTTGTTCAAGAATGAGTAGTGCTATGTTTAGAACAGGCCTGCGTGCGCCTCATATGGTCCTTGCGTGCGCCTCATATGGCCTTGCGGGCGCCCTGGTGCCGCGGGCACTGTGGTGGTGACCCCTGCTCTAAACGGTCATATCTGCCACATTACACATCCATCCGTACCGTAACGGCTCTTCACGTTCTGGCCAGCGCTGCTGATTAAAACAAACAGCCGGTAACGTTTGGCAAGTGAAAGGTGTCCGGATCAGCCTTCCTTACATTTTCAGAGGAAAGTGTGGATATTATTCCATTTTAGGGTTTATACTGGTAACCGGAAAGGTTGCTAGTTCGATCCCCGGCTCCTCCTCGCCGAGTGTCGAGGCGTCTCTGAGGCGAGACGCCTCACCCTGACTGCTCCTGACCAGCTGGCTGGCGCCCTGCGTGGTTGACGGCGTGAATGTGTGCCTGAATGGCTGTAAGACGCTTTGGATAACAGCATCAGCAAATCGCCTGAACGTAAAACGTCTCGTTCCCCAGCGACCGCGTCGGCCAACGCTTAACCCTCAACATGCCCCCGCGGCCTTCACCTCTTGGCCATGACGTAGTAGCGGTCCACCGGGGCGCCCAGGGAGATGTTGATGCTTCGCACCGTGTTGAGGTTGCGGAACACCAGCAGCATGGGCCGGGGCATGGACTTGAGCACCCGCATGATGCTCTGGAAGCGGTGCACGGCCATGTCCTGCATGTAGGCCGTCTCCTCCCGGCTCAGCAGGCTGGACAGGCCCAGCTCCCGCATGTTGATGGGCCGCTGCAGCAGCATCTCGCTGAACAGGAAGTACTCTGCGGAGGGAGGGGCGATTCATTATTCGGTCTGTCCTAGCGTGCTGCGGAGAATGCGACTGGACTCTCCTTATGGTTAACCCGGCCAGATCCCCTTTCATATGTTTGGCCTGTAATGTATGCATGTCAATTACGACACCGCTTGCACCCCATAATCATCCCTGGAAGGAGGGACCCCCCACTCTTTGTTCCTCCTCAAGATTTCTTCCTTGCTAATTAAGTGTTTTTTTATTTTTTTATTTTCTAAAAAGGCCAAATATTTGGCCTTTTAAGAAAATAAAAAAAATAGCCCTTTGAGACTGTTCTTTGTTTAAAACGCGTCATATATGTTATTCATGATCTTCGACAGTTACCCATGGCATTTTATCAAAGTGAGGCCATTATTTAGGGAGAACTGGTGCAATTCTGTCGTTTTAGCCGTCCTCCATCCAGCGGTGAGTGAATGCTCTCCACTGCTCTGAATACAAGTTGCGTGGGTCAAAGCCAAGGCCCTTGGACGTCAGGACAAGGGGACTGAGGGCTAAGTGAGTCTTCTGAGCAGAGACGGTAGCAGTGTGACACTTCTGTAGGTTTCAATGCTGATTGGAACGCAGCCCAAGAATTCACTAGATGAGTTCTTGGATTAAAATAAATAATTCAACGTGAAATAAAGACCTTGAAAGTGCTTGGAGCAATAAAGAGGTCCTCAACAGTGCTTGGCTTTAGCCTAGCAGGATGCAAGTTTGAGCCTTGTGTGATCCGTCAGCTCAACATTCACCTATGAACCAATCTTTATACATCTGGAGTGCTGGGCCAAGCTTGTAAAGACGTTCTTCCTATCCAACAAGGGGCACACCCAGCCCAGGGGGGACCCTAGAAAGTAATGAATGATGAGTGTGTTCATTGTTGACATAATGAGTGATAAAGTGTTCAGATGCTGCTGGCCATTACATTTTAGTTTTAACCTGTCATTGGCTGCGGCTTTATTGCTGAAACACACATTACTACGTCAGAAATACACTCCATCACTGCCCACGGCATATTCCGACCACCCAGCCAGACCAGATTGGAGTTTATAATAATAAAGCCTTATTTCCTGGGTGTATAAATGTATATAATAATGCAATTTATTTTGTTCCAGCCCAGTTACTGCGAGCGGAAGTCCGTCACAGTAGCGTGCACATCTATTTTGCTTCACCTCTGCTGCTGCTGCTTGAGCCTTCATTTGGGCCTGGAAAGCCCCTGAATCGGTCCTTGAAATGCATCCTTAGTTCCCAGATGTGAGAATGTACATACAGTGACACTGAAGTGAACCGAACACTGATTTCACTTTTTACCAAAGAGCCGGTCCGTTGCAACTGGTGGGTGGAATCAAGCCAAAGTTTACCATAGCTCATGACCAGGATATTTAACATCAAAGAATCCACACTGCCCCCCTCTCAGTTTCTGGCTCTCATTCTGTGAGCATGTGCAGTGAAGTGCGAACACAGAATCCAACATTGTGGATGTGATCGTTTGTGGGCGCTATTGGAAAAAGCTTCCTAGCCCTGAAGCTTACAAACCAAGATACAGCCCCGGTAGCTTCAATACACTCGTTTGGAATATAATGGATGTCAATGGATGGCTCACTGCCCGTTTCGGAATGCGTCTACATTGCAGGAGGGGGCGAGTTGATCATGGCTGATTAACATCTCGGGGTGGACGATGTCAACCAAGAACATAGGGTCTTATCAAGCAAGCCACATCTTTTAGCCTCTTGGACTCTGACAATAGAACACCAGGGTGTGGGGTTCCCATACCCAGCGTCAGGCATTATAACGCTAATACACAACAAGGGTACTCGCTTAAATAAAAAGGCATAAAACATGAGCATGGGACTTAACCAGGGGAATAACAAGTTTTTTAAATGTCAGAGTTTGAGTTGCAGCTGAACCGCGGTCAGTTACACTTTATAATATAATTTTTCTTGCACTGAACAGAAACATGGCTGTCCTTCATAGTTCCGTATCAACAAATTATAACTTACAATGATTGTTTGTTTTGCCTAGTTTAGAATCAGATAAGCATGGCTGAGTTTGCCTTTCCTCTATGTTTTTTTAGCCATAAAAACATAGAGGAGTCGTTCATCAAGCTGTTCTGTATACAGGACAAACTGTCCTCACCTTCGACCCCGAGCGCGGCCGAGTGTTTCTTCATGGCGGCCTCGTCACGCAGAATGATGGCCCTCCATAGCTTACAGAGGGACGCGCGGTCGCTGCAAAGGTCAAAGTTCACACTCAGTTAGAGTCCGAGATCACCCCTTCATCTCCGGGTCCACTGTAAACATTAGGTAAGGCAAGGGTTAAATTGTGGACAGGCCAAGTCTGTTATTTTAAGTCTATTTGGCAATTAAAATTGACACTTCAAATTTAATTTAATTCATTTTGAATGAAGACAATTTCTAGGACAGAACTTTGTTATCTGCCAATAGTCAAACAGCTATGAATAACCCGTCCAAAAATGCAGACATTTTGTGTGAAACCACGCAGCCCTGTGCTTTAAAATCAGCCGTGCTAATCTGCTTCTAAACTGGGCAGAACAAACCCATGACGACAGCACCTTGAAGGGAGATGGATGCTGTACCTTTGACTGAGGTGCTGATACAAGCCATGGTCCAACAGCACCAGCTCTGCCTTGTTGTCCTGACCTCGTCTCACTAAGACTGCAGCACAAGCACATAATCAGAGCCTTGCGCTTGTAGTGTGACAGAGTGGGCGGTCAACAGCAATTATACACTCTTACATGCACACCTCTTACATTATCGCAGTGTTTTCACAATGTCAGCATGGTTCTGTAATCAGGGTGTCTTAATCAGGGTGTTATAATTAAATCATGCACCTGCATTAGGAAATTCTAAAATGAGTAATCAATGCCAAAATAAATCACACCTTTATCTCTTGTGTGTGTGCGCATGTCTATAGTGGTAAGGTGTAATGTGTTCGTTCACTAGCATTACATCTATACACATGGACAGAAATGTTAACACATATAATACATTTCTGTGGTGTGCTCTCGAGTGAGGAACCCGATCAAGTCATCCATCCTGCCCCTCTGGTTTAATCCATTGATCCCGGTCCATTAACTTGCGGTGAAGACCTGATATACACGTTACCCACCGTTGCCTGGGTGTGGGTCTGCGTGAATGAAGCCTGTGCTGAAGATTTGCTCTGCAAACGTGCAGATCAGTTTGTCAGCCGTCTGCAAGGCACATAGTGTGTGTCGTGTTATAATGCTGCGGTGATCATCACGGTGCTCATGGCTGGTACCATCATCATCATCATCATCATCTTCATCGCTTACGTCTTTCAAACTTAGTCCTTGTTTCTTGATCTCTGCCACGTTGTTCACTTTGCAGCCCTCGCAGAACTCCGCCGTCAGCACCCTCTTTAAGCGGAACAAACAACAAAACAAGGGTGACTTCATCAGTGGCATGCCCAGACACATTGAGAAGGGAGACAAGGAGTTGCAAAGTATATAACAGAGCCTACCCAGCCTTCCAAATGGAAAACGCATATGTTACTACTTTTTTTTATTATTATGCAAAATTTAGTAGGAATGGCAATCAGGAGTAGCCAATCACATTTCTGTGGGAACATGTGCCTTCAAGGCTAACCCCCAGAAATCAATGCTACTATTCCCCCTCACCTTACTGGTTTCCTTCCAGAAGACTTTGGGAACAACGATAAATTTCAAGTGATTGAGCTCCACTGCGCACCTCTCTGAGTTCTTGGCCTCATTTTCAAAGTCCAACTCTTGGGCTAACGTCTCCTTCAGGTCCTGAGTTGATCAAGAATCACAGCGTCAATCGAACATCACCATCCATCATAAGATCAAAAAACAAATCAAAAAACGTCATTGCATTTATTCAATATTAGCGAAAACAAATTCAAGGATCGTTGCTTGTCCCTAACCTAGAATGCCAACCTTGAGAACCCATCTGAATCCAAAGCTGGGGTGCATGAACTCAACAATGTCCAGGAGGAACTCCAAAGTCTGGATGTCGCCGTCGAAGCGGTGCCTGAGGTCTATGTATTGCACCTGTGGGGAAACAAACCAACAAAACGACACGGCTTTCAAACCCAACAGAGTGTGGGGAAGAAGAAGACTCTCAGATACTTTAGTCCCGGCGAACGCAACACACACGGTACCAACCTTCACAGCAACAGGTGTGCCGTCAAACAGTTCCGCTTTGTGGACCTGGGCTAAGCTGGCTGCGGCTATCGGCTCTGGGTCAAACTTTCTAAATAGCTCATCTGGGGATTTACCAAAGTCTTCTTGAAACAGAGCGTCCACCTGTCATTCAGGAAACAGGGGTACAAGCAAAAGTGCACCACTGATCATCTTCTCCCAACAACAAGTATAACAACCAAATACAACCAGTTTTTAACCCTCTCCCTGTGAATACGGACCGTGTTGCGTCGATATTACCCCTCCCGATAAAACAACGGCGGCGACTCTGAAACGCACCTCTTTGTAGCCCCTGATCAGCGCCTTGTCCTCCAGTATCTGCAGCGTACGGATGTACTCGACGGGGAAGAGGTGGTTGAAGGAGCACAGGCCCTGGCCCAGCTTGATGTAGATCCCCCCGTTCCTCACCGCGCCGCCCACCATGCGGTCCGCCGCCCTCTGGTGGCACGCAGACATGGCCGCCAGGTAGGGTGGGCTGCTCTGGCAGGGCGACACACATTTGTGACACAGGTTTAGTTCCACTTGAGTTAAAGCCTTGCCGCTATGCGGACAACTTTGCTTGTGGTGCATTACGCAGCAAGGCGAAATTTGAGCTCACGCGTGTGCGAGTGTTAAAAGTGGGCACGTTTGAACGGAAAGGGCTAGTGATGTCAATTTCTCTTTTTGCACAGACATGCGGTCTCTGAGCTCGAATAGAAGTCGGCTGAAAATAGGAAAGTTTGGAAAGTTTTCCACTTTCTATGATGCCTCAACCCATTGATTTTAAAAATGCTAATCAATTATACCTCATCGAGGTGGCGTAGCGCCACGTTGGTGGTCCACCAGTAGTCCGCCGAGATGATGCAACCGATCGCCATCGATCTGAGGAGAGTCGATAAACATTGTTTATTTTAAAAGAACCAGTACACTGTAATGTGGCTTGATGATGATGATGACGTAATCAGACCTGCAGAGCCGTCTTTTGCCGGCCACAATGTTCCTGATTTTCCTTCTCTGCTGAAAGTCGGCGAGGGCGTATCCAAAACCCCCCATCGCAACAGCAGCCGTGACCCCTAAAACAGCCTTCCGTCTCCGCGTCAAGCTCCTCCCGTCCCTGGAAAGGACAATAAGTCGAGCCTGAATCTAGTGGGTACAGACAGGGAACAGATGAGGGGAACACATGTTGTTGATGTACAATTCTCACCTCAGGGAGGTACTCAGCGATCGCAGGTGATGTGGTGAGCCGGGATGTGCACATCTGGAGAACAGGGACGTTTGGCCCACGCACAAGCGCACCTATAAGAAGGAGGATGGGGTCAAGTCAAACTGCATGGGGAACCGCTCTGCAACACCTAGCCAGGAATAGCATTGGAGACGTATTGACGTGATAGCAATAGCCGTTGATTTGGGTGGGGGTCTGCCTCAAGGCCACTGTGACCAGCCTAGAAACAATGTTGTTTTACCACCAGTCCCTGTGTGTGTAAGGGACAAAATGTCTTTACACTGACAAATTGGTTTACTGATTAGCCTTAGCCTGGGTCAGGGACTTCCACAGTACCAGGTTAGTAGTCTCAGTTTCTACACCACTTAAATATTTAAAGGAATGTGAAACTCCCTAAGTGATGCCAAGGCTTCAGTGGTCTAAATGACATTCTTTGACATTCTTTATTTACAACATCATTTCTTTCATAAAATGATAGAGGAGTCTTAAAAAAAATGGACACAATTGTCCTTCCACGTTTCTACCCTAACAACTTAGCATTGAGCTGCCGATGTAAAACAGGTCTAACTGAACGACTCGTCTGTTAGGTTGGTTATGTGGGTTATGTTTCGAGAGCCTTTTCAGTCTAAGCGGACTGGGGTCACTGCTAGGTTGTACTCCTGTGCTGGTCCTGTTGGCGACCACTGAAGAACATTAGACTGATCTAGAATGCCGACTCCCGCTCCAAATACAGTTAAACAACACAAAACACTGAGACATTACCACTTTAGATGCCTCCATAGCCATATTTCCTGGGCGCCGAGCAGAGCTGTCACTGCGGTAGATGATTCAACTAATGTATTCTTCGTCTCGGCAACAATATAACCTTCTGTACGCGGTTGATCTTTCTGTCTCGAACCTCCCCTATATGTGAGACTCCGCCCAAACCGCGTAGCACGGGCGGCTACGTAGTGGGTCACGTGGAAGCCGTCCCCCGGTTTGCCCCTGTAAAAAATATTGAGAAAATAATTTGACCTCCAACCCTTTTAGGTCAAACAACAACCAGTCTTTCAATCATTAATCCATTGAACTTTTTTTTTTAAATATAAGTTCGTCTTCATGCTTAATGAGCTTGTTCGTCCCTGATTGGTCGGTTTGTCCCGCCCAGGCCCATTTAGAAGAATCAGCTGTTCAGCTATTCATTCACAGTCCCATTGCATTTCATTACGCTATTTTACATCACGTATTTCCATTGACGCTTTTCCATTCAATTAAAGGTTGAAGCTGATGCATTCAGCTGATGGGACAACCTCTACCCCATGCAAAATAAGAATGAATACACTCACATTCAACTACATCTCATCTCACTAGCACCTTAAACATCCTGAATGTACCAATTTGCACTACAAAAAAAACTGGACAACACCACTGTTCAATACCGCTTACCTCAGCTGCTATTCTTATTTATCTGTAAATTTGATCTTAATTAGTTATTAGTATATTTTATCTTTATTTGTTAAAATATATTTTGGCTTTCTTTCTATATATATAAAAAAGATTATATATTCTATTCTACCTTGAACATACAAATCAGAAATTGCAAAAAATCTAGCAAGTATATACAATTTATGAGTTAGAACAAAGTGATAAATGGCTTCGGGAGCCACATCTTAGAAACAAGAGATCGTAAATATTGGTTAATTCATTAATTTATTTCTATTTTCATGGGCAATCTCAGAAAGTATGCAGTCTGAGCAGATCAGATAAAGCCTGAGACAGAAGATCAATGCGGCTTCTGCTGTCAACTGTAGAGCTCGGTGCATCATTGTGGAGCCAGTAGGAAAAAAATCTGAATTTTGCTGAAACCTCCACTGAGGGAGCAGCAAACCGCTTGGCAGAGACAGAGTGTCGTGGATGGGCTGTGTGTCTATTCAGGGTGCGGAGGAGTGGTGTAGTGTGGGAGAACTTCGGTTTGTTGAGGACTAGCCAGACTACTGCATTCTGGGTGAGCTGTAGGGGACACATGGCGCACGCAGGCAGACCAACCGGAAGGGAGTCGCAGCAGTCGCCTTGGCCTTCAGACTGAGGTATGGGCGTCTTCTCCTTGATGACCTGGAGCATGACTCTGCTGGAGTGGGTGGTCGCAGAGGGGATGCTTGCCCGGGGCAGCGGTCCCCATTAGTCTCCATGCTGTCCGAGCCTCAGACATCACAGACTCTGTGTGGTGTCTGAGGGTCGCTAAGCTTCTTCATCCATGAAGTCTCCATCCATATTGATCACTCCGTGGCACATAGTAATCAATATGGATGGAGACTTCATGGATGAAGAAGCTTTCCCTTGAACGAAGAGGAAATTGAATGCATTTATAGAGAGCTTTCTAACCAGTGGCCACTCAAAGCGCTTTACAATATTGCCTCACATTCACCCATTAATTCCACACATTCATACATCCACGCACCGACGGCGGTGGCAGCCATGCAAGGTGACAGCCAGCTCGTCAGGAGCAGTCAGGGTAAGAGGGGGCTTGCTCAGGGACACCTCGACACTGGGAGGAGACGGGGACCTAACTAGCAACCTTCCGGATACCAGCCAACCCGCTCTACCTCCTGAGCCTCATGGCCTCCCCAAGAGCAGCTCAGCCTTGTGAGGATGGAGCTCCAGGTGGTGTGTGGACATCCACTGAGAGATGGCATCCAGACGCGCCATCCTGGTTTGACACCGTGACAACACAGAATCAGTTGTCATCTGAATAGCAGTGGTAGGAGAAGCCATTTGACCGAATGACAGACCCCAGTGACTTGATGCACCCTGAGGGCCTCTTAGGCCCAATCCCCTTTCTACCCCTTACCCCTTCCCCTTACCCCTCCCCCTTGTTTTGAAGGGGTAAGGGGTAGAAATGAGATGAACTGGAGACTGGTGAGGGTCGAGATCTTTGAGCTAAGAGTTCTCAACTGTTTTCGAAATAAAGAGAGACAGGTCTGGAATTTGTTACATCACATTGGTTGAGTCAGGTTTTTTTTTTTTAAAGTTGGTTCAATCTTGCTTTAAGAGTGTTTGAAAAGAAAAAACAGTTGTCAAAGAGGTATTGTTGAGATTGGTGATGAAACTAAGGAGGTTTGGAGAGATACACCGAAGGTGAGAGGGGATAGGGTCGAGAGCTGGCAGGGCGGTGGGAAGGAACCAGGGCGAGCCCGCTGATAGGAGGACAGAGAGAGTCCACACAAGAGGAAAAGGTGGAGAGAAGGTAGCGCCTTGCAATCCGGAGGCATGGGTGAGAAGGAATCACGTACACGCAACACTTCACTGTCAGCTATAGTATTTAACAGCAACTTCTAAACAACGTGCTATTCTGTTTGTTTGTTATATTGCTACAAACTAGTCTGAAAACCTTTAAGTTTGAAAAAAACAGGACACTCTTGTTCATAGAAGTGCGATAGCTTCCACACGGGTGGGGGGTATGACTACTATACAATTATACTTTGATTGATTAGCGATATGTCTCTACTCCTGGGATGCGTTATCTGTGATGGATCAGCAAAATATATTTAACAACTCTAGGAGAAATATTAATAACGAAAATGAAAGAATGAGAATGTGTTCCATTGTTAAGTGATAGAAATCATTGATCTTGGTAAGATGGTTATATAAAGAAAACACTACCATATAGATACAATTTGAATATAGATTATAAATATATAATGTGCAGGTGTGCAAGTGGCAACATGATTAATCAGTTAAAATCTCACTAAACCCAACACAGACAACATGCATCCTTTGCTGCACCGCAGTGAACTGTGCTTCAATGGTAATAAAACAAGGGCCTGCAACAGTTTATTGCTAACTATTACTATGTATCTATGTTTACATGTGTGCTGTTTATAAAACGTTGTTTTGTGTTTCCTCATGTTCGTGCTATTGAATATATGTAAACAATAAATTGTTGGATTAACCCATTTTACTTTCAGGAATATAAGCATAATTTGGTTGAACATAACATAGGTTTCTCAAGGTTTTCTCATCCACAAGGCAGGCTATTTTGGCAACTGCGCATTAGACCCAGTGTTATGGTTGTGTATGTTCATGTGGCAACATGGAAACAAAGAAAAAATAAAAGACACCCATGAGATCATAAAAGCATGTCTCATTTTATGTTACATCATCTTACATCAGAAAGTCTGCAATGGGTCCCATAGCACTTCTGTGTTCTTTATATTTTATGGAACATTTTAGATCAATTAGGATTAATATTTTTTTATAAATAATTCAGACAATCATTATTCTATGTTTCAATATTGAACAAAATTAAAACTACACCAATGACGATATATAATGTAAATAAACTAAGTGGTGCTTAAACAAATTGGTTAGATATGGCAACCTAGAGTTACTGAATGTTTTTACTTGTCTTTAGAATTTACATAATAATAACATAGTACTATTCCTTTTTGTTTATATCTTTTTTTCCCCGTGCGCTAACGCAACACGAGGAACCAAACACCTCAGCCCTCCTCACCGGACTACCGGATGCTGTCAGTGTTGCCAGATTGGGACTGAGTTCCCAATCTGGCAAAACTGGCTCAAGCGCGTTACAGCCAGTGTTGTCATATTGGTCGGGAACTCTGACCCAATCTGGCAACACTGGATGCTGTATGATCCTGTAGCTGCAGCCTTCCTGTTTACGGGCGGGAAGAGCGAACAGAGCGACCGACACAACGCTAGTGTTTTGTATATCAGCTTATTATTGGCTACGCGTCCGTGAATGTTAATCGGAAAACCCTCTACTTGCACTTATATGACAGGCGAAGCTGTGCGAAAATCAAATGGTATTTTACCTGCACCATTACTACTACACGTTGACGGGATTTTAAGAGTGCCAAACAGATGGAGGACCCCGCGGATTCTGGCGGCGGCTCCGCGGCAGAGGGCCCCGTGGTGCAGGTGGCAGACATCCGCTGGCCCATCGGAGCTCTGCCTCTGCGTCTGCTAGAGTGGAAAGTCAAACCCGGGTCTCTCGTCAACGTGGACTCGGTGCTGGCCTTATGTGCTCCGATCTCCTCGGCGGTAGAGAGCGGTCTGAAGCCCCAGAAACATGTCAACAGGCTCCCGGAGAAGAAGGTGAAGTCGGACCGCGCCGGAGTGATCAGGGAGCTTTGCTGTCAGCTCGGGCAGGTCATACCCCCTGGGTGAGTTCAACCTAGGCTGTCTAGCCTCTCGTCATCCCTCTCCTCTCGCCCTGTATGGACTCACACAACCCTTAAACTTAAAGTTGTTTCCTACAACCAATGAATAACATGCGTTAGCTTGTAGGCTAGCAGCTAGTCCGCTAGCCAGAAGGGTAGATCTGATCAGCGTCGGGATGGGGGCAAACAACACACCGGCGGGCCCACAACTTTTTCGTAGTTTATTTGGCGGTTTATAAAAACGTTATTTGCTATAGACAGACTGTTATATATACTGTTACGATTTGCTATAATGAGTACTAGTTGACTGTCTAAAGTGAAGGCAGTACGAGTCACTCACCAGGCAGGTAGACCGTCCCGCGTCGTAACGCTACCCGGTGTTACTGCTCCCCCGTCGTCAAAAATACACTTTCAGTCAATAATGCTTCCAGAGAATAAAAAACATTAGGTTTGAAAATGCATTATTAAGATTATGACGTCTGGCGGTTGTTTTCTCATCTATCTTCACTATAAGAACAACACAGGCTATCAAGGCTAACATGCGTAACGCTGACAGGCCATAGTGCACAGAGGGAGTTTGTTTACTCCCTAACTGTGGTACTAAACTATAGTACCACATTGTAACCAGCTGGGTTTACTAGAGCAAAACTACTATTTCATAAAAAATCCGGGTCATTGGTTTTCTCATTTCCTATTGCCCACATTAGGGGGTGTGTTCGAGCTGCTCTTTATAGACGCAGAAAACACCTGCTGCTCAGAAACAGGAACAGCATAGTTGTAAATGTCCAGAGAAATAAAACAGTTCAGTTAACTTATATTGGCATTCGTCAATTTGTTAAATTCCTTTTTTGTTTTGTTTGTTTCTGATCTAAGTCTACTGGCATGTTTTTTTTACTTGTTACAATATTTATTCAGTTTTTGCTCTGTCTTCTGTATGCCACATTTCAGACACGTAAGTCAAACTGACCTGATGCAGTGCCTGTGTACTCACTTGTATTTTCAATAACAGGGGTATCATCGTCCGAATTGAAGAATGCAGCCATCCTATAGTGATGAAAGGACTTTGTGCTGAATGTGGACAGGATTTGACACAGTAAGGAAACCTCAAATTACTCTTTCAGGGTGTGCTGCAATTTTCCACACACTTCGTCAATCTCTAGAGCAAAGTGTACAAATCTAATCAATGAATGTATTGCATTGTATCCAAAACCTTCACTTTGATAAACCATTAAACTCAAGGGCTTTAACTTACCTGTCTAAATCAATTACATCATAAGAAGATGCATCCATTTTACATTTTGAACAAAATCGATGCGATGCGTTTCATAGTGTGGAATAAAGCTGCGTTCATGTATATCATGACATCTGGCATTTCATATCATTCGCTAGTATTTAGTGACTTTAACATGCATGCCATCATTCCCCATATGCCTATTGAGTGGAGAGAACCACACCCCATGTGGATTAAAGATGTTTTTATAATCCCGATCAGTCAACGATGTCTGAATCTTCATTTATAAATAAATGGCATATATGAGATGATAATTTTAAGAGAAAGGGTAACCTTATCTCGAGTTTCATTTCATTGTTAATATGTTGAAAACACTGTCCCTGGTCTAATAGGGCTTGGAAATATGGAAACTAAGATGTGGTGCCATCATGACACAAATGGGAACCTTTGCAGAATCCTCTTATACAAGTCAATGCCTATGAATTAAAGATATGATTCTGAATGGGGTTAAAACCTTGAATCATGTGGGCATTTAAAGTTAACCAGACTAATACTGCTTACAATTTAAATATAGTGTTGTGAGCATATGTTCTTTGCATCATAATTCATTTAGAAGAGGTCTATTATCTTGTCATTAGTCTAAACTATTTTCTTTACTATTATACAATTCTACTTAGAGAAAATAACCAATCATTTACAGAAGAGCCCTACATTTACAGTTAAATCTTAATTTGTGCGTACATATATATCAGTAAAACCAGCAGGTGGCACCAGAGATTGTGCTTCTGAGTAGAACCTCTTACCATTTCCTTCATTGACAAACGGTCATTTGGAAAATAATTTGACAAGGCAGGCTGCTTGTATATGAAGAGATAAAACCTCTCTCTCTGGTGCATTTGTATGGCCATGGGCCAGCTGTTGTTTACAACAGTCTGTTGGACAACTGCACAAGCAGAGGTGTACGAATCCACTGCTGTGGATTATTGACCAGAAGTCCCATTACCATAGTGACTGATGCCAGTTAGTAACAGAATCAACACACTTCTGTTTAGAGCGCACATGATTGGATAACATTGGAATTGACAAAAGCATAAAGTCCAAATCTATTTTCAGTGTCAATAGATTTATTTAGATATATGTATACCCCTGTATTAGATATAAATATAAATATATTATTCTTGACCATCACAGATGCTAGATGCATCTAAAGATCATTTAACTGATAGGATTGCTTCACACTCAATTTCTTTCCTTACGATGCTATCCTCTTCTCAGGCTCCAGGGCACTAATGGGAATCTGCAAGTGCCCTTCTCCACGGCAACGGTCTCCATGGTGCACAGCGTGCCTGAGTTGATGGTCAGCTCAGAGGTAAGCCACGTCTCCGAAGAGAACATTGTTGTCACATGACACTTGTGAAGTCTGTAATGCAATCTAATTGCTCTTGGAGACCAATTTCCTTGCACAACTGCTTGGAAACGGTATAGAGAAGAAACTGACGTAATCTGATTTAGTATTTGTTAATTTAGATAAAAATAAACACATTTCTACAAACTGTTGCCATCGTTAGCTTCCACTTTACTGTGCACTGTGGTGGTTGGTTATGTGGAAGTTTTGAATTCCCTCCACTCTTCATCTATGATTTATTTGAATCTGGACTGAATAGTTCTGCACCAAATTAAAGTTCAAATTGTCTGAATGTGAAGAATGGTGTAAGAATAGCTACTTGGCCCTCGATTGTTTTAGACAATGATGGGAAATCCCCTTCCATTTATTGCACTGCCAGCAATTGACATCTTGTAAAGATTCCTAATTTCCATGTCCCCCTTTCTCTATACCTCTCTTCCCATGAACGCACACCCTGCCGCAGCAAGCAGAGCAGCTGGGCCGAGAGGACCACACGAGGCTGCACCGCAACAGAAAGCTGGTGCTCATGGTGGACCTGGATCAGACGCTGATACACACCACAGAGCAGCACTGCCCACGCATGTCCAACAAGGTACTTTGACGCAAGCCAGCGCAGCCCTTCGAGCACTCGAAACAGCCGAAACCACCTCTGTGTGCTGCGTACCAGTCATAAGCCTCATAAGCCTGTATACATGTTGGTTGCTGTAGATAGTTTTGTAAACTATTGTTTAAGGCGCGTAGATGCGTTACACGCGCTAAAGCAGCACGTTAGGCACGTTAGACGTGTTTTACGTGTTTTACGTGTTTTACCCATATCAGCCCGAACCGGGTCGTTCTGATATTTCCCACCACTATCCTCGGGCCGGGCCTTTGATCGAGCGTTTGAGGTTGTTTTTTTTTAATCATTGCTTTATTGGCGTCATCTGAGGAGAAATCTATGCCATAAACAGAAATATTATAGACCTTTATTTCACGGGTCTTCTCAATGCCGTGGAACGCTCCGTTCACTTGCATGGGTAGTACTCTGGTAACTTGTGAACCCCAGCGTCTTCGGTTGCTAAGCGACATCAACGTCTTTGGCCGACTATTTATCTACTAATCAACACTACGAATGCTGGTAACGAATAAATTCTAAAAAGACACACCATGTGAAGTTATTTTTTGGTTTTGGCAAGTAGCCTTGTAATAAGCGGGATGATGTATAGAACGTTGCCGGTCATTATCGAAAATAAGCCCCTTCAGGGCGAAACAAAACACCTCCGCTGGGCGGGCTCATCTAGCTGCGTAGGCGCGTTGAACCATTTTTGTGACACACCATGATCAAGTGTCAGGTTAGGCGTGTTACGGGCGTAATCAGTGTGGCCACACCTTTAGTCATTTTACTTGTTTTCAGTTCAGGGATGGTGGTTCACAAAATTGTTTTACTAGCGATACCACTCTCAAGAGGCAGAGAAAGTTCAGCTTCTCTTCAACTACTGTAACCCAAGCCAATATCTAAATCGGGATGGAAACCATAAATCAAACTTCAATCCCCCTCTTTATAGGATCATGGTAAAGTGGAGTCCTGTGTTTTTTTTCCCCCAGGGGATCTTCCACTTCCAGCTGGGTCGAGGCGACCCCATGCTCCACACACGGCTGCGTCCGCACTGCAAGGAGTTCCTGGAGAAGATAGCCAAGCTGTACGAGCTGCATGTGTTCACGTTCGGAAGCCGTCCCTATGCACATACCATTGCAGGTATTGCACTAATCCTAAATTTTCTTAGAGGACATTTCTTACTGAAAAGTGACGTTTCCTGTATAAACTTTGTAATGGTGGCATACAAGAGGCACAATACTTATAGGTGTACCGGCCATTTGTTATATAATTCGAGTAAAACGCTTCCCAAAGCTTAAAACATTCTCGCACCTGGCAACCTGGCCAGCTGCTGTCCTATTACCACCTACACGCTAGCAGTGGATGTATGTCTGGCTCCTCTTAGAAGCAGGTCAAAACCCCGTAGCAGGCAAAAACACCTTGTTGTTATTGTAGTGCCCAATTCAGAACAGAGGAGGGCAGAATTTTCATTTTTTTCAATTCTGAAGTGTATTTTATTCATCAGATCATTTTCGCCTAGCATGTTCTCCCACATGGTAGGAACTATACTTGCAATTGCTGGTGAATCGATGAGTAAACATAGACAGGTATCCTAACTTTTGTCAATCTCTTGAATTAAAAAAATATAGTGTGACTAGACACTTGAGTTCGCTTAACCTCTTAAGACCCATTCGCCCACCGGTGGGCGATTTGTGTTTGTTGACCACATGTTCCCACTACGCAGCGACATAACCCGCTTCAACTTTCATCATTACAGACATTCTATACATCGTTAGAAAGGGTAGAATCTCCACAATTTATTCATCCGGTTTTTTTTTTTCATAAATCATGAGCACAAAACCATAAATATTGATATTAACCAGCATGGTAAACCGGAAATGCCAATAAAACAGAGAGACTCCCTACCTTTGAAGCAATCCGAGAACCGTAATATGTGTCCATTCCTCAATTATTTATATTCCAAATGTCCGTGAGAATCCACTGATCAAAAGCATCCACATGGTTTTTCATAAAATTATTCCAGCTTGTGAATATTGTCGTGTAAAGTCCATTTGTTTACCATCTCCAAACTTTGTTCGTCAACTAACATCCAGCTTTTCAAAGCCGCATGGCTATTTTCTCTACCTCCAGTATGGAGTTGTTGGGTATGCTTGTTTTCATCACTTTGCTGGCTACAAAATGAAAGTGTCCCCGTCTTTTTCTGTTCAGTTTTCACCCCGGTACAGCCCGTGAAGTAGATGGAGCGCTCCCAGTTCGAAGGGCCAATGGGCTTTGTTTACTTTGTTACGCGGCTTTAGTATAGGGACAGCGTATTGGCTATTGATATATCAGTCACTTGGGCTTCTAGCCAATGAGTTTACCTTTCCAACGCTACCAGGCGTGTCCAGGTGTGATACGTATGAGCCGAGATATACAGCTGCGTCATCACGGCAGACAACTCGCTTTGCGCATGACAGAGCCTCCAGCGGACCAGGACGCACGCCGCACACATTGATCACATTGATTTCGCCGTTTACAATGGCGAAATCAACGAAGAAAACGAAATATTACACACATGAAGAAGCCCTCGCTTTGATTTTGGCTTCATCCGAGGACAGCGAAGACAGCCAATATGATTCTGAGATAGAGGAGATGTTCAAGCAACAATTGGACGAAGTCTTAGATCGGTGAGTGACGCCATCTATGTGTATTTTTGTGTGTGGGTTTTTATGCTTACAGTGAACAATGCAGTATAGTTATATAGTATACATTATATATATAAATGAAAAAATGACAGAAATG
Organism: Gadus morhua; assembly: GCF_902167405.1. Lineage (NCBI taxonomy): Eukaryota > Metazoa > Chordata > Actinopteri > Gadiformes > Gadidae > Gadus > Gadus morhua. Next base: position 20,516,532 of record NC_044069.1, read on the forward strand.
ATATAAATGAAATGTTTATTTGTTTTCTATGTAAATAACACCCCATTGAATTGCATTTATATATTTCTTCATTATATTTGGTGACATTTGTGCATTGCATTGTGTTTGTAGGTCAATGTCTGAGGACAGTGATGCGGATTGGGAGCCGCAAAGCCAGACAGGCAGACCCCCGGCCCCCACTCCTACTGAAGGTGGTCGTGAGAGATCCGGTAGTGTCTCATCACATGACAATATCTCAATATGGCCATATCAAATGAATGTGTGAAAAAATTATGTTTTGAATCATGGAGAAAGGTTTTATAGTCACCAAAATGCTTCAGTAATGTTTCCAGTGTCACAGAAGTGAGTAAATGCATTTGGCACAATTTGGCCATTTTGGAGACATTTTGGAGAGGTTTGGGCCGCCAGTGACCACACACCATAAAAACTCCATTAACTCCCAAAGCTTTAGGCCTAGAACTCCAAATTTTTTTCCAGGTGTAGTTGGCATGATGTAGAAGGTATTTGGCATATTGCCATATGCCTTACATAAAGCACATCCTAGTTATTGTAGTTCAAATATGACCCATTATTTTCGAAAACAAAAAAATTGCTTTAGAGCCATGTCTGAACTGATGTCATTTAGGTTGTGTGTATGACACATGCCAAATAAACATATCTACAGAAACTAGAGCTTGTCAGCTTTCAAATGAAGTATCATACATCCATCTAGGACTTAGGGTTACTGTGTTATAAGCTTTTCCATTTGGGTATGTGTTTAGGCGAAAAAAACCAAAATACTGCCGGACCTTAACAGGTTAACTGTCAACCAGTGGATTGAAAGAGACTGAAGAGGAAGGAAGACTAGCCCTGAGTGTACTCTGACAACAAACCCTTCAGCATACATGAGGGAGTCTCTGGTCTCTAGTGCAGGAACAGCTCTGCCTCTCATGGTGGAAGTCTGTTGGAAGTAATGCAGTTGAGAAAGCACTTTTGGAGTTTACTTGAAGCTTCCGCAGGCGACCGAGGTCAGCGCTCGTCTGATTGGTTGTGCCTGTGCAGCGGCCACGGGTTACTGTGAGGGCGACATGTCATCAGCACAGCTGAAATCTGTCATCTGCTGCAGGCTGAGAACTCTTCTGCTGCAGGCTGAGAACTCTTCTGCATCTTGCATTTTTTCTTTTCTATCATGTGGCACTTAAAGCAGTTGGGTTATTCAAGTAATTGTATATACTCTCAGGATTCTTGCACTTTCTGGGTTGTATCTTCATTGTTGAATGCCCCTATAGAAGGCTGTTTCAGGCAAAAGCATCGGCTAAATAAATGTCATGTCATGAATTATTGTATTAATTTTCGTTACATGCTGTGTTTGGCAGCCTTTCTTGAAGAGAGTCTAGAAATAACAATGATAAGACTATTTTGTATGATGTCATGAGACAAAATGGGAGGCTGGAGAAGTGAAGGGAACCCAAGACCAAGGTTATTATGCAGATGTTGTTTCTGGTTCTTTATGAAGGGATTTCTGCGATGGATTTCTAACGTTTTTGTTCAGAGCGTGTGTTTTTGATTCATTTTCAATTGTTTTTTATTTTAATTCCCGCAGGTTTTTTGGACCCTGAAAAGAAACTCTTTTCCCACCGCATCCTCTCCAGGGACGAATGCATCGATCCTTTCTCCAAGACGGGGAATCTAAGGTTTTAATTTTTATACTCTCTATAAAAGTGATGGCTCAAACAATTATTGGCAATCTCACACTCGCTTGCTTTTCAAAGCTAATGCTGGGAATAAGAAGGTTAGAACTGACTTAACTGATGGTAGATGGAGCTACTTGAAAATAATTGATCTCAATATGTTACAGGTGCTTTAGGTAAGATTTCAGAGCCATAATTGAGAGCAATTTGCTAGAAATGCCATAGCAATCAGTCAGCTAGAGAGAAATGCCATGTGAGATTATCGGTTCTGGTTGACTGTCTCCCTTTATGTATGAGCCATAACATTTGATTTTAGATGGCTCATTTCTGATCATCTTTTGCTGAATGGTTTCGTTAATCCATCTTGCCTGTCAATCAAAGTGAATGCAATACTTATCAGTGTTGAAGAAACATATGGTGGGGGGGAGCATATAGGGAGGGGAAAGTTGTTGTGGTATTTTCCTCTTAACCTGAAGTCTTACCCAAAGCAGCTTAACTTTGGTGTTAGGCAAATACCGATCAACACATTTTTAAATTCCTTTGAAACAGCAGTAGCAAGGTTTATAAGCCCAGTGCGTCCCCACATTCCTGAGATAAAAGGTATTACTATACTATGGAAGTTAAACACGATCATTTTGAAATAATACAATAAATCTTTCGATTATAAAACGCTTTTCATAAGATTTTCATTGGTGTTCTAGGAGCATAACGTTAATAAAACATTTGTTTTGTTATTAAAAGGGCTATTAATGGTTTGATTCGCAAACTTGGGTAATGACAAATCTTTTAGTGTCTATTCTACTTTTTGCCTCCCGTGACAATGTGTGGGCTTATTACTGCGTTATGCATATGCTATCACATTAAAGACTGCAGGTCTCACGTGTTACGATTTTAAGTGGAGGCCTATGGTGATGATTTGATTGGAGTTATAACCCATTCAACTATTATTAGAAGGACGTTAAAAAACCTGCCGCTGCGACACAGGCTGTAGACTGAATTCCCTCTTCAATCTATTCCTTCGTTTTTTTTATTTCCAATATAGCTCACCAATGATATTCAGTGTGACGACTCCAGCTCATGCATCTCTCGCTCGTCTTCCATTTAAAGCAACGGTATAGCCAGTTGGTTACACAGGAGCAGAAGGAATCAGCGGTGGGTTAGCAGTGAGGATATCGATAACCAGGACTGTGTGAATAACTAAAAGTGGAGGTCTGCTTCTTTTTGCGCAAAGGCAATATATAATCAAATAGAAAGAGTGCAGCCCGTACTCGAGTGAGATGCAGGCTGATTATTGCATCCCAAAACTAAGATAAATTAAACAAACATTCATGGTCTCGGTGACTGAGCATAACGATCTTGTCCACCACTCGTTCTGTGCACATGCACAATACTCATTGTTTTCGAGTCACCTGATTGGCTCCTACCGTCGGCAAATGTCAAGTTCACCAATCACGTGTTTAAGGACTATATTGGCCGATAACAATCGGTGACCGATGGACCAGTGCATCAATGTAATATGGTGTAGTTAGGCCAGTATGCAGAGGTAGGCAGAGGCCTTGTATAGAGTGGAGGGATTTATAATTGTAACAATGAAACCAATTGTAGATTCATAGGACGCCGCTTGCATTCCACTGCCCTGAAACCAAACCAGATTGGTTATTCATGCGTTGACGTGTTTATTTCTGCGTTGTGTTTGGCAGCAACCTCTTCCCGTGCGGGGACTCCATGGTGTGCATCATCGACGACCGCGAGGACGTGTGGAAGTTTGCACCCAACCTCATCACTGTGAAGAAGTACATCTACTTCCAAGGCACCGGCGACATCAACGCTCCCCCCGGCTCCCGCGAGGCTAAGAAGGGTACAGTGCAGTTGAATAGTGACGGGAGGCCGCTACACCAATGTTGAGATATCGTAATTACTATTGTTCTTTAAAGTGGTGTATTACTTTGGATAATTGTGTATTACATGACAGGATAAAAAAAAGGTTCCTCCTTGCAACGAGAAATGCTGGTTTTATTTTTTAAGTTATTAATTTTCCTGCGTGAAATATTTCATATACCTAAACTCTGTGAGAAAATCCAGCTCTTCTTGTTTCATGATTCTTGGACTAGTGCCTCATTGTCTTATAGCCTCTGCCACAAAGGTTGATTAAGAGACTCTAAGGTCAGGCGCTAATCGATGTGAACAGCCAATCACTTGAGCACGGCACAATAATCAGTCATCCTCACCATCACCACAATATTCATGTTCTTAACCTGTGTCCTGACAGCTTGTGTGTTGATGATCCTTGATGCCTGTAATCCTGCCAAACCTGGTTCAGAATCCTACTAAGGGGTCATCCATCTATTGCAAGGGTCATCCATACCACGCCCTGAATGTCCTTCTGGGCTCAGAAGGAGCTGGTTGATCAGCCACTTGCAAGGGAAATCCACTTGGAGACACTATAATATAAATCCCCTTATTGTTAGGGCAGTAATTCCCGGTCTCTACCAATCCCCAATTGTATTGTTCTAGTCAGTGTTTCTCGTTAGGGGAAGCCTCGTTTCCGTTGGACCTCCAGGCCACGGGGAGATCGTCATACCTACGAACCCCTTGCTCTTTTTTCTACTTACTTATGCGTTAAACCTGCGCTGTACAACCGGTCGAAATTGTTCATCTCTGGTTCAAATGCAGTTTTTTCAATGCAGCCAGTTTTACCTGTTTTTATAAACCAACAAAAAATATATCAGATATTTAATCTTTGAGAATCTAAATCAATATTGATTTTGAAAGATGAAAAGAGGAAAGAAAGTGAGCAAAAGTCATGGCTGCCGGAAAAGTGCACGTTAAAGTGGTTAGCAGCTATAAGGTGGAGGCAAGGTCATGAATCTAAGGCAAGTTAAAAATCCTCTAATTTAAGTGCTTTCTTAGGTTCAATATGATATAATAATGTGTTTTGGCCTTGCCAATGCTAAACCTGAACTGTAGAGGCTAAAAACAGTTAGTCCAAGTATCCCTTCAAACTGCGGCGTTCTTGCCTGAAGGTAAGGGAAGATTTCCATTTGCACGCGCGTACAGTCCACTCTGACTGATGTCCGTGTTCAACATGATCCTAAAGCCTCATTGTGTCATTCCCCAGCGAGCCGGCCTGCTGAGAGCCCTGAACCCACGGGGACATCGGGGGCTGAGGAGCAGAACAACGGCTTCAAAAGGAGAGGGAGGGAGAACGCCAACGCCAACACCAACACCAACGTCAACAACGGAGGCAAGGAGGAGCCCAACGCACTTTCATCCACTCAGGAAACGCCAGCGGAAACGCAAAGGACACACGCCCCCGGGGAGGGGAAGGACGAACAGGAGCAGGACCCAGAGCCGGGGCAACAGGGGGAGTCCAGGCTGACACAGGCGGAGGGTACAGGGAAGGGGACGGGTGTCGGCGTCCAGGGGGGAAGCACCGGGACAACGGGCTCGGCGGAGGGGGACGGCCCCGAGCAGCCTTCCCCGGCGGAGGCCCCCGCAGGCAACAACCTGGACTTTGACCTGTCCAGCGACAGTGACGGCGAGTCCGTCACGGAGAAGCCCCCCAGCTCGACGGCGGATAGCGTAGCCGGCGGCGACCCCAAGACGAGTCCGTCGGGGGTTCGCGATCAGCAGGAGGCCGGCCTCACGCAGAACCCCGAGTGTGGGGACGGGCCGGAGGGAGACGGGGGTAAACGGAGGGAGGAAGGAGATGCCGTTAAAGGGAAGGTTGAAGTCGTCGCCACCGCCGCAGAAGAAGAAGAAGAAGGTAAAGAGGCGGACGCTGCGGGGAACAGCGCGACACCCGCGGCGGAGCCTCCTCCGGTGGGCCCCCCGGGCACCGAGGACCTGGGCAACGGCTGCTCGGACAAGAGGGAGCCGGAGACGGAGTCCCAGAACAGCGAGCTCTCCGGGGTTACTGCCGGCGAGGAGCTGCTGGAGCAGAGCATGGAGGAGGAAGAGGAGGAGGAGGAGGAGGCGGACCCCGACCAGGACGACCACCTCATCTACCTGGAGGAGGTGCTGCAGAGGATCCACGCAGAGTACTACGCCCGCTACGAGGTCTACCAGAGGAAGGAGGCCCCGGAGATGCCCGACGTCCGGCGGATCGTGCCGGAGCTGAAGGGCAAGGTGCTGGAGGGGGCCACCATCGTGTTCAGCGGCCTGTACCCCACCAACTACCCCATGGAGAGGACTCGCGAGTACTACCACGCCAAGGTGCTCGGGGCCAAGATCGGCCGGGGCCTGGTGCTCAACGCCGAGGACCCCTGTCGGACCACGCACCTCATCGCAGCCAGAGCCGGTACGTCGACAAACCACCACTAGTTATCTTCTGTGCCGACGGGATTTGAATCTATTCTTGTGTGTTCCATGACAATTAACAGAAGTAGCTGCAACGCAATGCACGATGAAAAATAATGGGGTCATAGCAATTGCGAATTAATCTCTTCCTTTGTGGTTGATAAACTCTAAACTATCGCAGATCTGCAACAGTACATTGACGCTGACGAACATACAGTCTGTGTTCGTAATGGAATAATGTACCAAGCATTGATTGCTTCATAGCTGATCTACTATCTTATTGTGATAAGTTTGCTGTGATTTTGGACATTGTGGACATCATCACGTCACCTTAGGCATTACATGGTGCAGGCAAATCCTTTCTCATTTGCCTCATGTACTGACCAAAACTGCAGATCAGCAGTTATTCATGAGCACAGTGTTGGGGCAGCATTTGGGCTCAACACAAAGGCTGTTTTATATAATGGAGCAAGGAGGTCAAGAAGGGTGGGCCTAAGTTCATCTGAATACCATATTGTTGCATGAATGTTGAAGTAATCATTGGCTTGTGACTGTCTCCTAATGATGGATCCCAGTATATCCCAATTTTTTTTTACCCCTAACACACACACACACACACACACACACACACACACACACACACACACACACACACACACACACACACACACGTAAACATGAACTCCGAACACAAACACGCCCTCCCCTGCGAATGCTCTCTTTGTCCTGTTCGCAGCATTTAAATGATGAGAGGCGAAATGCTGCCTTGCATGTTTCTGCCATTCTCTCAAATGTAATGGACAATCTTTTCACAAAGAGTGCTAATGGTAAATGTACTTATGCAAAGGGATGTTATAACCATCCTTACAATTCAATAGTGAATGGGGCTAGCTAGAATACATATTTTCATGCTAATAAGTCGGGAGGAAGTTCATGATCCTCACCCACAGAGGTGACGTGAGAAATGTATGGAAAAGATTATTCGGGAGATGATTTGACCTCCACTAAGGAGAGCCTCTGATTCGCTCTCATGAATAGTTGAGTGAAACGTGCATTTATCTTCTGCTTTTCAATATCTAAAGCAGTCAAATCTCTGCCTGATGCGACAGTAGCAACGATGGGGATCAGTAAATTTGCGGCCAAAACAACCGGGCTGGGGCCGACGGATGTTCATGCATGAGTTGCCTGATTTAAGTAAACCTAATTACTCTGTTTACACTCAAAGTTGGCCCAACAGCGGTGAGTGTGTTTACCTCCTCGCTCTGCTGCATCCGTCTGAATTGGAACAAATGCAACATAGTGTAGCATGCAGACCTTGACGTAAACATTTTATGATATTTCTTTGATCTAACGCTTTGATCCCGATTTGATACAACTGTGACCTTATTTCACTGTTAAAACAGAAACCTTTGCAGCATAACAACAGCGTAACAGTACGGCTGTCGCAGGTGTCTAGTTCCGTCCTCTGAAGACCACAGCTGCTCAAGTTATACCCGCTCGTGTGATTCCTTATCGTGGATTGTGGAGACGAGCCTGTCTGCTCTGCACATGTCACTGCGATGTCTTCATGGTCCAAGCCCTCAGGATAATGATGACACCTGCCGGTTGTGGGGGCTGCACTGAGCAGTTTATGTGTCGTGGGGGGTTCCCCTGGGCGCCAACAGAGACCACAACATGGCTTGCTGCCTGGAGGCATGACACTGAACCAGGCATGTGAGAAAGAATGAGAACAAATATTGAATCTTCAAAAAAAAACTACTTCAACATCAATATAAAAACAACAAGCCAATCAAGTGCCAACTTGTTACTTCTGGTAATTGAAAAAATGATCTTTATCTCTATTATACCAACCCAGAAGTAAGACTAATCTTTATTTGAGTTTATTTAGAAAAAAAACGTCACAACCCGGTGTGTGTGTGTGTGTGTGTGTGTGTGTGTGTGTGTGTGTGTGTGTGTGTGTGTGTGTGTGTGTGTGTGTGTGTGTGTGTGTGTGTGTGTGTGTGTGTGTGTGTGTGTGTGTGTGTGTTCCCTCGTCCACCCCCCCACCCCACACGGGTCGGCGCTTGGTAGCACAGCCCTTGTTGCCGTGGGAGCCAGCCTCACTTAGTGCAACACTTAACCAATCAGCCGGCATCGCTACGTCAGAGGCGGGGAGACAATCAGCCGCCGTGCTTCAGGGCGAGACCTCAGCCGGCCACTTCAGCCCCCGAGCCGGAACCGACTCGAGGAAGCTCGACGCGTCGCTGACGTCAGGCCCACGCACGCGGGCGTTCGCATTTCATATGGCGGATTGATTATTTAATGGTGGTGTTTTAACACACTCTTCCCTGCCCCCCACACACACGCCTCTGGCTGGCTAATGCCCCCCTTTGGTTCCGGCTCCGTGTTTGATGGACATATAAAACGTTTGCCAAATTTTCTCTCTTCAGCTGTGCTGATCTAGCTTCATAATCAAACTGAGGTTTCACTTCATGTTTCAGGCTGAAGTTTCTACCGTCTGAGGTGTTTTCAGAGACAGGGCGGGGTTGCTGCCACGTAGAACAATCTCAAAGCGGACAACATCACAGTCCTATTAATTTGCGAAATTTCTGAACGATCGTCTTGAATCATGAAAACAACAGTGATCCTTGCCCGACCACACATTGAGCAACAGAATACTTCACAGTTCACACCAATATCAGGCACATGCTCTACCCCAAGAAGTGATCAATATCTGGGCTAGCGGTGATTGCTTGGCCTCTCATGTGTTCAAGGGGTGAATGAGGTCTTCTTGTCCCAAATGCAGTTTACAGCTTTCCTGGTGCACAGACTGGTGCACAAAAAAACAATCTGACACCAGTAAACAAAGCTACCGCCTCTCCGCCCGTCTCCCCCAGTGTGTGAAACCAAGTGTTGAGTGTGGTCCCGTTCATTATCGACATAGATTGATGTTCACGGGTCATTGATCTGCCGTTCTCTCACGGTAAATGTGGCCATCGATCAAGCGAGTGTCTTGTTTGGGCATGAACTCCTTTTCTTTACCTGGTCTCTCCCCTCCTCCCGTTCCACCAGGCACTGAGAAAGTACGTCAGGCACTGGGCTGCAAACACCTCCACATCACCAGTCCCGATTGGCTGTGGTGTTGTCTGGAGCGCTGGGAGAAAGTCGAGGAGCAGCTGTACCCTTTGAAGGAGGAACCCTCCAAGACCCCCCGGTAAGGGACCCTCGCCGAGGCATTTGATCTATAGACCAAGAGGTAAAGCAAAGCGCACTTTGTCTCTCACTGAGAGACACTGCAGTCCCCGGTGACTTGTTCTTTCCCCTTCCATTTGAAGCACGACTCCTGCTGTCAAGCTAAATGTAAAGAAGCACTCTCCAGCCGCCCGCTGAGAGATTAAATGACTTGTTTAAATCCTCCCCCCCGCCACAGGAGCAACAGCCCGGCCATGCTGCCCGACCCCCAGGGGATGTTCCATCACCCCGTCTTCCACCCCGCCCACCTCCACCAAGGACCCCCGCCCCCGGCCCCCGAGGTGCGCATCTACGACCCGGTGACGGGGAAGCTGATCCGGCGGGGCCAGCACGGCCAGCAGCCGCCCCCCTACCTCCAGGCCCCGGGGTCCATGTCGCAGCCGGACCACCGGAACACGGCCCCCCCCAGGTAGGACGTCGCTCCGTATCCCCCCGCTCTGCTCTCTCTGGAGTGCGGCTCTGTGAAGGTTTAGCTGATTTATTCCGCCTGCCGCCCACCCGCCTCCCGCTCCCACGCGGCGACCGCTGTCGCCACAGGCCCTCTCCTCGGAGGACAATACGGGATGCGATTGCCGCGCTGAAGTGCTTTCTTCTCGGATGCGAAGCGCTGAATTGAATTAAAATGTTCTTCCGTGCCGGAGATATGCCCACACAGTCTGCATCATTTCCATATCATTATTTGGCTTCATTCCCATTAGTGATTCCAAACGGTTGGAGGGAACATAGCTGGCTGGTCCTTTGAAACATGATTAACACGCAGCAGGCTGTCTGTTGTCTCCAGCCCCTAGACCAGCCCCCCTTTTAAATGGATCCCATCTGACTGGAATTAGTGGGTGAGAGACAATGGCGGCTGGAACAAGGTGTGTGTGTGTGTGTGTGTGTGTGTGTGTGTGTGTGTGTGTGTGTGTGTGTGTGTGTGTGTGTGTGTGTGTGTGTGTGTGTGTGTGTGTGTGTGTGTGTGTGTGTGTGTGTGTCACAGTCACAATTAATTTAGCCAACTTTGGCAATTTGAAGTTTGCTCTTGCACAGCAACATATGTTATTAAAATGGCCATCTCATTTAGTTTTGACATTTAGTTTGTTTGCAACAAATTGGTTATTGCTGTTTGGCAATACAAAAAATAGAAGGAAATTCATCACCAATCCTCCATTATTCCCCTCTGGTTTGACAATACCATCAGACGTAGATCAAGCTCCCATGGTGCTCGGTGACTCCACAGCCACTGCCTTCTTCCAATTACCATTGACTTGAGGTTGAGCACCCGCCAGGGGCGCTGATGAAAAGCATTAAGCGCTGTACTCTGAAAGGTTTGCTGTTTTAATGAGTGTGCCTGAGTCCCCTCTGGGCCCCACACCGCAGGAAGCCGTCTGGTCAAAGCCCCCAACCTCTTCCTGGTGGTTGCTATTTGGCCAGGGTACGAACAAGCAGTTTCCTGGGTATGAATGCAGTTTCCAGGTACAAACACATGATGTTTCATCAGAGGCTCTGATGGGATCAGAGGGCCGACATGCAGTCCCAACTGAAGTGGCTGTAGTTGATCTGATGTCATCACAACGTGACAACAAATGTGCACCAGCCAAGTTGTTTGCCATTAATGCTGGAAGAAATACAGTCTTCAGTCTGCAGGCGGTATCCCTGTCAAGGTTTTATAATACTGTTGCTTCTGTTCTACACCATCAAATACTTTATGTTATTAACTTGTTCTTTAACTTTTTTCTCACTTGCTCTCATTGCCATTCCGAATCTTATGCCACCTGCACTATCATCATGAGTTGGTTTTCCTAGTATAGCAGAACCCTATTTTTGCAGTGCATTCGAAGGGTGTGTCAACACTGTTTCACGTGAATGTATTGGTTTTTCATCATGCACCCTTGGGTTCACGTTAACGTGATGTGAAGGTAGAAAAGCAGGCAGCGTCTGCAAAGATCTGTAGAAAACAAAGATCCATCTCTCAGCGTGTGTACCTGCCCAAGTGTACATGTACTGGTGTCCCTGGGTCAGGGACAGCACACTGGATTCACTGATGCAAGCCATTATTTGTAGAGACAGACAGACAGACACAGATGCCATTGTTTTACGATTTTCATTGTTTAATGTTTCTGCTGTTACTGAAATCCTCTCGAGAAAGAATTTCTGGCCAAACCATAACGCATGTACACTGTGCAGCAACACTGGCTCGCAACTCCAGTCAATAATCTATTAGAGGCTGTGTTGTAGCCCTGCTTTTTCATTTCAATTTGTGCAATGAAAAGCCCTGCTATTGTCAAACAGCCAGGCACCTAATATTTTTTGATAAATGCCTCAGACGGTTTAATATGGTTTAAAGATGCAGAAAAAATATTCTTTGCATGATGCAATTTTATTTTATATTTAAAAGCACACCCTTGTTCTCTTCTCAGATTGGATGGAAAACATTACGTCAGATCACTGCAATCGTCAGACATTTGCCACCCCCCAAGGGTTTCAAATAAAGAATAAGCCGCAACTGTATCAAAGTACTTCCCATAAGGCTTTTATATGAGCGGAAATATGTTTGTTTGTTTGCTAACTGGGGACAGTTAACTTGTTTACCCATTTTTCATTTGGTTTTTGAATTGGAATATGATGGTTTGAATCACAACTACCATAAGCATCAAACCATCCTACTTTCATTATTCCGTGGAAACATCCTGGAGCATTGCAGGACATTTAAATGAAACCTGAAACACAAAAGACCCAATTAACAGCTGAAGCATGTGATCAGGCTCTCTTCTTCCTCAATGACTAATTTCTAGCTTTGTCTGCCTCCATTTTAAACCACAAAGTATGCATGTGTGTTCTTTATTCGGGATGTGCATTTCTGGCAAAAATACTATTCGATATTCGTAAGATAGTCGAAGTATTCGAATAATATTAAAAAATCGGTCAATCAAGAACCCTGCACGCATGCACCTCGTATACACGCGCACACACAATGACACAGGGAGGCTTTTATGATTTGTATGAAATCAATTTTTATGAAATCAATACTTCAACATCAACATTCAACATCAAAATTATTTCAACGTGGGCTTAGGCTGATAGGCCTACATGCGCCGAAAACAGATCGCTATTTATTTTACTGAACACAGCCTGCATGACGGTGAACTAGACATGTCTTTAGCATATGGAAACTATGGCCAGAAAAATAACACAGTGCGTCTTTTTACAATTTATTTGTTACCAGCATTCGTGGTGTTGATCGGCAGAGAAAAAGTCTGCCAAAGACGTTGACGTCGCTTAGCAACCGAGGACCTTGATAAGTTACGGGACTACTTCCGGAGTGATACGATAGAAAAATAATGATAAAACTCATCATTATATGCTTGGCAACAGTGAATTATCAAAAATTATTCGCAACCGGAAGTTGTGAAGGCCTATGCAAGTGCACGGAGCGTTCAACAGCATAGAGAAGAGCCGTGTAATAAATACCGATAGTAACATTCATTATTCGATATTCTACGTGACTCCGACTATTCGACGATCGTTGCCCATCCCTATTCTGTATAGCAGTTATCTTGTTCTATGGACTATCCCAGGACCCATCTACATCTCGTATCTTTTTTCCTCTCCTCACTCTACCAAGCAGCATGTTAGCCTCTTTCACTGCTGTAGTGTAGGTTGAAAAATGTTAACCCTTCAACAACACAGAAGTAGGGCTTGCTAAGCCCACGACCCAGCAAGAATTCAGCGGGAAACTCTGGCTTTCTGCCATACTTTGTTGATTTGGACCATAATCCCTGGCGATTGGCCATCAAGGTGAACAAGGTCTATTTTCTTCCGCCTCTAAATGGCTTGGAGCAATGTGTGAAACGTCTGTCTGTCTGCGTGTGTTGCAGGGTTGGTCAGACGTCAGCGGCGTCCGATGACGAGCAGCCCGGCCCGTCCAGAAGGAAGCGCGGGCCCAGCATGTCTGACTCGATGCCGCTCTACATGCTCTGCAAGGAGGACCTGGACAGCATGGACAAAGAGGTGAGGAGACCCTGGGCCCGCCCGCCAACCGCTGTCCACTTAAGGCATTCCTCCAGTGTGACCAACCAAAGCACTCGTGCTAAATGTGCACCCCCACTCTGAAATACAATTCAAGAGGGATACATATTAAAGGGGACATATTATACCACCAGGTGTGAGTGTGATTAGCCATTACAAGCCGTTTTGAAAATCGGACTTCCCAATTGAGCGTGTCCAACTAGATGTGTGCTGGATAGATCAGTCTACCAGCCTACCCAGTGGACAGTAGCAAACGTTGCTCATCTATCCGTCATACATCTAGGTGGACATGCCCACTTGTGATGTCAGAAGAGGCCGATTTTCAAAACGGCCTGTAACAGCTAATCACATTCACACCTGCTGGTATAATATGTCACCTTTAAAACAATCGCCATGCCTTCATATTTTTCCACATGTGCAGGCAAAAAGACGGCATTACATGTGTGTGTGAAATGTAGGAATGTGTGTTCAGAAAGACCAGGCAAACACAAATGTTGGCAAAGTGAACGATACAGTTTAAACCAGGTTGGATTAGGTAAGTCTATTGAAAGACTAGCCGATAATGTGCAACATGAGAAGAGATACTTATGTTGCAACGATTCAGACAACATGCTGAAACCAACGTAAACAATAAAAACATAAAAACAGGGAAACACAAAAACAAGGAATAGCAATGGAGAGTCCTTAACAATTCTGAGGAAGACCGCGATGAGACTTCTAGATCGTCATATAGTTTGCAACTGCTCAAACCTCTGCATAACTTCCCATCGGCATTACCGTTTAGCGGTGTGATCTTTGTGTCTGCCCCCAGAACACGCAGGCTCTCTGACACATTTCTCACGCAGGCTCTCTGACACATTTCTCACGTTTGCATCATGTTGACGAAGGCCACACACTTATGCCATCCGGCATGTGTGTGTACTGTAGCACACCAATATGGGGATTTGCATGCGCCCACACTCTTACTGAGCACTACAGGGTGTGATGCTTCGCTGTCTTCGTGCCACACATTAGATACAGACCATAGTGCATTCAAACCCATAAACCAGAGGGACACAACGCCCAGCATCTCTTTTATCCTCTACCATCAATTTAATTATTAAATTCTGCAAACGCCCTATCATCGCAGCCTAGTATCTCTGTCAGGCACTCACGGATCGTTTGTAGCTTTTGGCCACAACACTCATTTCCTCCTAATTTATCAGTAATGCCTAGAGGCTGTTCCTCCACCAGCTTTAATAATGTTATTCAATGAAGTCTGGCCTCCGCTAATGGTGTGTGTGTGTGTGTGTGTGTGTGTGTGTGTGTGTGTGTGTGTGTGTGTGTGTGTGTGTGTGTGTGTGTGTGTGTGTGTGTGTGTGTGTGTGTGTGTGTGTGTGTGTGTGTGTGTGTGTTTTACTTGTTGTGGGAAAACACCTGCATGGGATGTTTGTGCTAGTTTTACGTCATGCATTTTCTATCCTACTGTGAACATTTTACGTATGGACACAGAATGAGATGGTTCCCTAGACCCCACTCAATGGTAAATGAGCTTGAACCATCTCGTGCAATGCAATGGAGTGATTACATTAGTCTGTGACGTGGGCCGATGATGACTGAATTCACATGGGAGTCCAGCGTTGAGCATGGTAGGATCTGCCTTGTTTGTGATTCTTGTCATTAGGCGCCTTACAGAGATGGGCTAATTATCCCCCAAAAAAAATGTACCGTGAAAGACTTCCTGCGATACACATTAATGAACTATCTCTAGAGTATCGGTTTGCGACGCCAGACGGAGCATAATAACATATCATTATTACAATTGTTATTTTCTGTGGTTTGCAGGCAGCGTAGTGCTTCTGTTCTGCTACAAACGCAGGGTAATGCATCATAATGGCATGATGGAACACCAACTCGAAGTCTAATGGCGCACGCAGCTCTGCCCTGTTCATCTGAATCACAATTATTCATTCATGATTACACAATTATCACATAAGTGTTCAGCCAGTGCACTCTCTGCAAATACCGCTGTTGGCAAGATTAACGCTATGTTTTGCTACCTCTCGTGTTTACCAGTACCTTGGGGTTGTTATATTGTACATTCAATTATACGGTGACCCCGCTCACCCTGTTTTTATATTTCGAACCTTGATCTATGGTCCATTACAGCTAGCAGAGTAGGCATGGTTATATCGTCATCTGGTCAGGTCTGATTTGAATGATTCAGATTGTGGGATTGGACTGGCTTTGAATGACTGAACTGAAGTGCCCCCATCCGAGTGCCAGTCAGCCTTGATGGATGTTTTCAAATGATTTTCTTTGGATTGATTAAATTCTATAGTTAGACGTTCAGCTCCCTGTAGTCTCCTCTTTAGTTAAACCCTGTTTTTATTAATTCCGCCGTTCCACTGTGGAAACCCAGAAACACAACCAAGGGTGACGTTTATATTCATCTTTTCCATCAATTTGAACAGATTGCTCAGTATTCAGTATAAGACAAACCTGGTGGCGGTGGACGGGAGCTTCAGGCTTGACGATGATGATGATGGTGAACACGCAAACATGGAAATAATATTATTGAACCATATGATTCAACATGCCATATCCATCCTGTGGCCCGTCACTGTTCTGAGGTCTTTTAGATTAGGTTTTATTTTTCCTTTTTCACTCACCTCACAACAGCAACACAGCTCAACACGTGAGCGCAGCAGGAAACCATAAGGACATTTCACTGCTGTAAATAATCTTGTAAGAGCAGGTAATGTCTGCCATGGGGTCAGAGTGTGTGTGTGGGCGTGAGAGAGAATGGGTTTTCCACTCTAAGCTTCCCTTGATGGCGAACCGGTTATTAATTGCGAGGCAGAGAGATAGACTAATGAGAATGCTTATGGGAATGAAGGGTGAGTCACTGGCACCACAGATAGGAATCGAGTCATCAGATTAGGGGCGCCATGTGGCTCAGGGGGGTAGGGCGGGTTGTTCGGTAACCAGAAGGTTGCTAGTACGATTCCCGGCTCCTCTGAGGGTTGAGGTGTCCCTGAGCAAGACACCTCACCCTAACTGCTCCTGACGAGCTGGTTGTCGCCTTGCATGGCTGACACCGCCGTCGATGTGTGAATGTGTGCTTGAATTGGTCAATGATAGGCATTATTGTAAAGCGATTTGAGTGTCCACCTGTTAGAAAAGCGCTATATAAATGCAGTCTATTTAACATATAAAAATGTACAAGAAATGGATGAATAGTCCATTCAGTACAGTGTAGAACAGTATAGTGCCTTTTTTAATTGTATTGTCCCTAGGGGGACTACTAAGCCCACCTACCTTACCTCAGAGCAGCCCACTCTAAGCAGAGTGCTCAGAGTTGGCTGGCCCGGTCCACCTTTCAGTGTAAGTCGATAGCATTTTGTGAAGCGCAGTGGCTGCAACCCCAGCTACAAGAGAACCCAGAGAAACGCATCGCCGTCGTTAATCACCGCACCGATAGGAAGGCGCTGGGGTCGGAACACAAGGGCAGCTCATGCCTTGGTACACCGAGAGTCCTTTATTGGTGTTGAAAATGCAAAGTTTGGCAAAGTATAGTTATAAATTGATCATATTGAAGTTTATGTGTGCGTGTGTGTGTGGTTATATTCAAAGTGTATCCATTATGTTATTCAATGTACTTTAGGTTATGCCTATACATAGTCAGTGAGTGTGATGTACACACTCGTGTATTGAGAAGACAAGAGAAATACGGGAGTCACGAGACGCAACAGTCGGTGGAAAGTCTATTTTATTTTTAGGATCGCTCTAAAAAGAGAAAGGTAGATGGCGACCTACAAGCTATCAATTAGGAATGCCGAATTCTTATGTTAATGCTTCCCGCAGGCAGCCCTGACCCAGTGGGTCTTGTATGTTTAAAATAAAGCACACATCCTTTGAGCAAGCTTACCCATTCAAATGTGAGATGAGGAAGCACAAAATCAACGATCTAAGGGCCCAATATGATTGGGTGCAGGAGCAGAAACCTTTCTTGAGGGAAAACAAAAATAATACGAGTTCTGTGACAAAAATATAGCATGTACCTACTGTACGTCGGCATCATCAACCACAAAGAAAACTGAAACATTTTACCCAGGATGTGATAGCAAAAGCTGGATGAAGCAATTCATAAAGCAGCATGTTTAGGCTTAGCTGTAGACGAGAACACTGATGTATGCTCCGCTGTTAGTTTACGTGAGGTTCTTCAAGAAGGAGAAGAAAGAGTTTGGTGATGTGGTGCACCCCTTCAGACCAGTACAGGAGGTGGGGACATCTACCTGGCCATAAATGAGATGTCCACAAAGAGGGGAATCGAGCTGAATCAAGTGGTTTCAATAACCACAGATGGAGAGAGATGAGCTGTGGCATGAATGAAATTGGACAGTCCTGAGGTAATCTCTTACCTTTGCATAATTCATCCATCGATCCTGTGCTCCCCCCTGTCGGATGAGAATCCTGTGGTGATGAACACGCTGATCAGAATGATTCAATTTCTCAGGGCATCCTTCATCCTATCCTTCCCATCAGCATTGCGTACTCTGGGAATTCCTTGATGCTCGTGCTGATGACCTTCTGCTGCTCAATGTAAGATGGCTCAGCAAAGGCAGTGTGTTGGAGTGCTTCTGGTCCGTCCGAAGGGAAATCAGATTCTTGGTGCAGCGGAAGAGCTAGAGCAACACCATTTTCTCAGTTCTTATAAGATGATAAGAAGAAGGACATTGTGGCTTTTTTGGTTGATATCACTTCACACCTGAATGCACTGAATTTAAAGCTACAAGGCAAGGACATCTCAGTTTGTCAAATTGTCACCCTTGTTTTTTATTTTGTTTTTTTTTAATCAACGCACATTTTTCGCGTCGACGTAATTTATGCGTCGACGTCATCGATTACGTCGACGCGTCATCCCAGCCCTAGTCCCCAGTAGTGCAGGGACACCCTCATTAGGACAGAAATAGCCACAAAGTGTTCATGAACGAACCTTTGTTAATGTGACAATTTTTCACTGGCTAAAAGGTACAGCTGACATGAGATGTTCGACTACAGCTGGTCGCTGCTGTAAAGCCCAGTCCTAACCGCAGCGACCGGGATTTGATTCTGCTGTCCTTTGCTGCATGTCTTCCCCTCTCTCTCTGATACCTTCCTGTCTTACTCTGCACAAAGACAAAAAAAACTGTCATATTGTTGGGTTATAAGTACATTTTTTATCTTTTCCCTGGAAATACAAGGGGTCTCCTTAAAACCTGGAAATGAGTAACAACAGTAACATTTATAAATTCCTGTGCAACACAAACTATTAAGTTAGATAGACCTCAGCAACGGCTCAGCAACAGAGTTCAAACTTCAGCTAATGCTTTCTAGGGATTGTGGGATTTCCAAAACCGAATTAATACGGTTGTTGATTCAGTTAATATGTTGGACTACTGCCATCTGGATTTTTTTAAGCATCCCAGACCCAGCCAAAGTGTAGCGAATAACCTTTATTTCCTGGTGCTTGTTACTTATTTGAAAGAGAACCTCAAGAATTTCAACCTTGACCTTATCTTCTGATCATTTCTATTAAAGGGGTCTAGTGTTGACGACACTTATCTGAACTTTGAACAGTATTGGGCGAGAACGCCACAGCCTTAATGCGTGAAAACGGCCTGTGGTGTAATCCAAGTTATGTACGTCCTCTTAAAATGCTTGTTTTTGACGGGCTCAGATTATATTCTATTATTATGTCAAAGATCCCTACAGAGAAATAAAACAGCTTTCTTTAACCTTCGCGTGATCTCAGTTTGTTATGTGCCCAACCAAGTCACCATCAAGGACATGTCTTGCTCTGAAATCTCGTTGCAGGATATTTCCCTCTTGTCATTATTATCTCAGCTCTCTTAACCCAAACTTTTTAGATGATACCAACTAGGGATCGACCGATATATCGGTCGGCCGATATTATCGGCCGATATTCGCGGGTTTTACGTGTATCGGTATCGGCCGATACGCGGCTGATTTTCGCCGATATATTTTCGCCGTTTTTTTTTTTTTTTTACTTGTTCTACCTCACCTGTTTTTAATATTTGTTAAATATTGTTCATCTACTTGTTCTTACTTGTTCTACCTCACCTGTTTTTACTATTTGTTAAATATTGTTTTTTATATTGAAGTTCAATAAATGTTCCTTTTTTTAAATTGAGACTTGGAACATTTGTTATCTGTGTAATTTTTATGATTGAGGGAGCAAAAGCAGTATCGGCTCTGAATATCGGCTCTAAATATCGGTATCGGTGTATCGGCGTATCGGCTAAGGCTGATGAAAAAATATCGGTATCGTATCGGCCCTAAAAAATCTGTATCGGTCGATCCCTAATACCAACCCACACTTTCTGTAGCCCAACACGGCAAACGGCTCGCTCCAGCTCTCACTATCGTTTACACTGTTGTATTCCTGCAACAACTCAACTCTTGATAGACTTGTCCTTGAGAGAGACTTGGTTGGACATTTACATTGACACTGACTAAAAGCTACAATATAAAAGCTGTTGCTTTCATCCAAAGCCATTTACAACCATTCATGCACACATTCACACACCAACGGCGGAGTCAACCACGCAAGGCAACAGCTTGTTAGTCAAGGTGAGCTGTTTTTCTCAGGGACACCTCGACACTCTGAACCGGGGATCGAACTAGCAACCTTCCGGTTACCGGTCAACCCGCTCTACCTCCTGTGCTACTGTCGTCCCGTTGGTTGGACATTATAAAATCAAACGAAAGGTAACGCAACAAGTTGAACTTTTCTGTAGGGATCATATCCATAATGTTAGTATATATAAAGGAGCCGAAAACAAGCATTTTTAGAGGACGTACAATGACGGGGCACCACTGCCCCAATGGATTACAACCGCAGCCCGTTTGGTGGGTTACGCCTTCAGATGTAACCCTTTTCACTGAGCTATTGTTCCCCCTGGACAGCCTACAACTCCCCAGTCCTTCTCCCTGGTGGACATGTTTCCCTGCATGGGTGCACCACCGCTGTGCTAAGGGTTAGTTTGCAAAGCACCATTTATTGGTTCCACAAATCAATGAAATGTCTAAGGTGAGCAGGTATGTAAAGTAAGTGGCTTTGTTACAAAGTCTAATGATTGTTTATGAAACACTTAGATTTTACGGCAATCAGTTAGAATTATGTGCAAAGATATTGTCAATGTCTTTTCTTTACGGATTTGAACACAGCATTTGCATTCTGTGTTCAAACACCACTTCTCATGCTCACAGACTCTGTGACGTAGACAGAGAGGCAAGCAGTTAGAACTGTTGAATGTTAAATGTCACAGTGCACAGTGGGTCATTTGGATCCAACTGGATTTTTTTTATTGCCATGATGGGGAAATATCCAATGGGGAAGAAGTGACATTTGTGTTCAGTTGACAGTTTAGTTCAAGGTTCATTCTTACACCCAGGAATCTAGCACTTAATTCTGATTCAGAGGTGAATGCTTATCTAGCGTTCAAATCAGTAAAAGAAAAGTACACTCCAAGACTTACCCGTGAGACTTATTGAATTGTTGCTCAGTATTCAGAGTTCCAAATGATCCCATTGACTGAGGCTAGCGGCCATTGCGGTCTCTGTCAAGGCCCAACAGCAACCATCTTAAAATTTGCAGATCCTGTGTTTACAATTACTATTAACATTTTTAGTCATATGCTATGTTTTTCACCCTCCATAAATGATCCTGCACAACATTTTGTGGTTAAGGGACGCTGATGCTCGGTAGGGACATCTGTCCCATACCTAATTTACCTAAAAAACAAAAAGAGTGGGATGTTCCGTTGGAAGAAGCCAGAAGCTACCAGCCAATAATGGCGACAACAATTATAACCAATGTTCGCACTTTTGGTGAATTGAAACAGCCGGCCTGTTCATTCTGGGAAATGGAACGGCCAAATTTGGTCACAAACCTCATTATCTTCGGTCCGCACATGTGCCAATTTCATTCTTCATCATGCCTTGATACTCCAGTACTCTGGAGGAGGAGGAGTTTCAACATGGCCAAGTTCAGTTTACTTATGGTTGAAACGAAAGCAAAGTTGGCGTTCCCATTGGTAAAATTATTTCTTCTTCTCCTGGCATCCTTCCAGCAGAGGGTATGGGAGAACATCAATTTACCGTCTCGCAAATTCGAGCTGGCAGGGTAGAGAGGACAGAAATTGGATCACATCTCAAACCCATTACAAGCCTAGACATAATGACGAGCAGCTTTCTACCTTGAATCTGGTCCCAAGACCAAAGTCTAGCCCTGGCCTCCCACCGTCAAAAATAATTACAGGCCTGCCATGGCTTGCGAGATGAGTATACAAGTTGCTATAGTGGGAATGCTGCTCACTCTGTGTTTCCCAGAGACAGCAGGCATAGTCTCCACTAGCCAGCTTGAGCATGAAGAATCGTGGGAGGGTCCCCATATAGATATTCGAGAATGACAGATGGCCGAGGGTATCGGCCATGGCTCTTGCATTTGTTGTTATTGTTAAATTAGGAGCGGAATGCCGCTTGCATTCTTATAAACAACATACTGTTTCCTGTACTATCAAAGTTTACTACCATAATGGGGACCCAGCTGTCCTGCTTTGATTGCTCATTTGAGTTGACATGTCTGACATGGCTTTTCTGTCTTGGCTTGTAGTAATCATAAACTTGGACTTCTCAATTCAAACCCTTATTTTACATTGTACTAAGCATCCAGAGACTTCCCCTTTTTATACAATGTAGTTTGCTTTAATTCTTGTACGATGGACTTCAGATCTCTCCTGAACACTGATGGTGATAACTGATCGGTTTGACCTTGAATTAGGGATGTGCATTTCTGGCAAAAATACTATTCAATATTCGCTGAGAAGTATTCGAATAATATTAGAAAATCGGTCAATCAAGAACCCTCCACGCACACACGCGCACCTCGTATACACGCATATACAACGACACAGGGAGAGGCTTTTATGATTTGTATGAAATCAATCTGTTTCCTTCAACAACTGCGCCATCAACATTCAACGTCAAAATTATTTCAACGTGGGCTCAGGCAGATGGCCTACATGCGTCAAACAGATCGCTAATTATTTTACTGAAATCAGCCTGCATGACGGTGAACCAGACACGTCTTTAGCATATGGAAACTGGCCAGAAAAATAACTTCACACGGTGTGTCTTTCTACAATGTATTTGTTACCTGCATTCGTAGTGTTGATCGGCAGAGAAATAGTCTGCCAAAGACGTTGACGTCGGTTAGCAACCGAGGATGCTGGGGTTGAAGTTACCGGACTTCAACCCCAGTGGTCATTAAAAGCACGTGTGAATCATCAAAAAAATATTCACCACCGGAAGTTGTGAAGGCCCATGCAAGTGAACGGAGCGTACAACCGCATTGAGATGAGCCGTGTAATAAATAACGATAATCACATTCATTATTCGATATTCTACGTGACTCCAACTATTAGACTATTTGACGATCGTTGCCCATCCCTACATTAAATACTATTTATTTATTTTTTTCTGTTCTTTTCTGCATATTCGTGGTTAACATGTCCTGTATTAACTGTCAAGAAGTCCAGTCATGCCATCTGCCTGTTATTGAGAACAGTTAAGTTGTTGAACATTGTTTATTATTATGTGCATCTTTCCTCAAGCAGGGCTCAGATTATATGCTGGAAAGAGGCAGCATTCAGTGATTATGCCTGATTCTCTTGATACACAAAACACCCCTGTCTGGCCCCACCTTTCCCTTACAAACCGTATTGTCTATCCCCAGACCTGGCACTCAGTTTTCCCTGATGAGCCATTTGCACATATCCTATCTGAGCTTGACAGAAGATAACATGAACGTTAACTTAATGGGTTGCTTGGCAGCACAGCGAGTGCTGTCTGGGGCTCTGTATCTGCGTCTCCCCCATCCTTGCGTTTGAGGTATTTAGTCAGTTTGGAAAGAAGTCATTGCCCTTCATTTGGAAAGTTATGAGTGTTCATCATATTGCCCTGTCTCTGAACCGCAAAAGTTCTTTGTTTTAAGTGCTGTCACTTAAATGTTACATAACCTGTCCATTTCTTACCTGACTTAAGAAAAGCTGCCCGTTTACCCCGGTTGGCTTGGCACTTAAGAATATTATTTCAAATGGTAAACTGCGTTGCATGTCAATTGACATTTAGATCACATCTCTCGAATATATTTACAATCAACTATTCCTGAGGCGATTGGGTGAATGGCAACTGTGAATTTGAAGCCATGATAATTCTCACGCACAACCCCCCCTACGCACACACCCTACGCGCGTGCACACACACACACAAACCCCTACACAAACCCCTACACACACCTCTACACACCCCTACACACAAACACACACACACACCTCTAGACACACACACACACACACCTCTAGACACACACACACACCTCTAGACACACACACACACACCTCTCTAGACACACACACACACAAACACCTCTAGACACACACACACACACACACACACACACACACATCTCTAGACACACACACACCTACCCTAAATGGAAACCAGATGAGCCTTTCTCCTGCAATCGCTGGACAGCATATGGGCTTTGATCTTTGGATCAAAAGTGTATTCTGATGCCATCACCAAGCTGTCACTGCTCACGTGGTACACAGCCAGCGTTGACCGGCTCTTTTTTTTAGATTCTAACACCTCTTTTGAATATAAAGTGTAAAGCATACCATTTTTGTGGCCTGCCGTCATAAATACTATGGTCATTCTTACAACGTCCTTACGTCCTATGCCTTTTCCTGTCCTGCACCTCAACATGTTTTGCATGTGATTCAACAACAACATTGCAAAGACAGATTAGTTCTCCAAAAGCCCCAATCGATTCGAGCCTAAAGGCTTCAGGCATATAAATAAATACAGTGTTATATGTTTGTACCTGGAGATTCTCTAGGCGTAGCCCCATTTATTTTCACTTTCGGCAACCTTGGTAGGATTTAAATAAGAGCATGTTTGAACCCAAGTGGGTTATGTCCACACGTTAAATATCCATACTGAGACAGAAATCCTTCCGTGCTTGGCATTTAGGATATGCTGCAGCTGTCACAGTGTCCCAGCACCGGTGATAAGAGATGGATCATTTCTTTGATGGCATGTGTGAGAAGACATACCAGTGTTTACTCTGATGTCTGTACATTGCAATCCAAAATTGGTTCTCTACATTATCAATTCACTTTCCTATTGTTGGTCTGTGGGAGCTACAATAGTTTCTAAATAAACGAATGGCAAAATAGTAATTTTTCAGATTCCAAGTCATCCATCCTCAGGACTTGTTGCTATGTATTCTGTCTGGATCTCGCTAACAACTTGCCTTTTAATGAGCCTGGGTCAACGCCAATAATGAGCCTCATTGCTCAAGGGAATAATTGACTATCTGCATTTATCATCGGTTTCTCTTGGCCACGGGGTTAAGTGATGTGAGTTGCTCAATGGCATGAAGAATGGCAGGCCGCTCTTGTTTGCTCTGTTGGGAATCATTCCTTATTGCTTCCCTGACGTTTGCTCTGTTTACACATATTACTGTCAAGGCACTGACCGATCAACCCAGACTATGTGGTTTAAAATGAACAGTGGATCTCTGTGCTTCTTTGCCATCAAAATGGCAAGCTTATTACCTTTTCATTTTAGAGCGTGGGGAACTTGTTTTTATGGTGTAAATAATACTGGCATGGCTGAAAATATCACACAGACTTGACAAATAATGAGTTGACACAGGATAACATCAGACATACCTCTACACTGTAAAACTGGAAATCATTTGCATGTAAATGTCAAACAATGCATGGACAAGTTTGATGTTTAACGCTCCCTAGTCACTTAGAGGGGTTAATACAAGCATTCATACGTTTGCGTGGTAATGCATCCCACGAGAAGAACTGCTGCTTATCCAAGTTATAACCCAGCTGTTGCCTTGGTATATTAGAGGTCGCATTACCATTTTACTTATGACGATCAATACATAAGGCAGGCCCTTTCATGTTGGAGGTGCTCTCGTATTCAAACTAACTATAGTGGGATTCTCAAGCAGACCCATGCTTGGATCACAGTGAATCAGTAGGTGTTACTGATTGCAAATTGTGATTACAGGAATGTGTAATTGGGTAACTAACATTAACTTTAATTGAGAGTATTGTAGTAGTTTAGTTTAGCTTTTCCTCATTGTGCAACATATTGTTTTGATATATTAGGTGCACTCAATGTGTTTTAATGAACATTTATAAAAGAAAATATTGTCATCGACTCTATTGACGCTGGTGCATTTATTTCATTCAAATAACTTTTACGCCTAGACTCGTGGATCATTTGCCATTTTTATGTAGAAAATCATGTTTAGTTACTCTAAACTACAACTCACTGTATAATCAAAACCTTGTATAACATAAAAAAATACATATATATGCCGGCTTGGAGAAGCTGTGACCCTGTCACACATTTCACTGTTTACGTTCAACTTAGTTTGCTGTTTACTTTGCGCACCTGTTGCACAATCCCAATGAAACTTGTGGAGGCATTCTGTAGCAACCGACGAGGCGTGTGTACTGTAGTCCACACACTGCTCTGGTCAAACAGGGCAGCCTGTGCTATGGGAGGCCGCTGTAGACGGCGAGACCTTGTTAACATTGATCATGACAAACCCCTCCCCCCAAACGCTGTCACTCAACCAAGGCTTCTCTCACTTAGGTGGATGACATCCTAGGGGAGGAGAGCGACAACGAGAGTGAGGGGCAAGGCAAGGAGAGGCCAGGGGAGGAAGAGGTGGAGAATGATGATGATGAAGAGGATGAGGATCAGCAGCAGCAGCAGCATCATCAGCAGCTAGGAGCGGGGGCGAGCACGGGCGGAGAGCACACTGCTCCGTCACTGGCCGTCGCCAAGCACACGGGACTCCAGACCCCAGGCAAGGAGGCCTGTTTGACGAGTAGTGTACAAAGGTGAGACCCCAAACTCCAGTTATGGATGCCAAAGAGGGACGCCGTTCATCTGTATTTTTTATTTAGACTCTGCATCAAGTGTACACGGCGTTGTAGAATATGCACCGTTTCTCCTCTGCGTATTGCCTGCCGTTCCGGCCCATGGCACTAACCAAAGAGATGATGATTGTGATGATTAATATGAAAGGAAGTTAAGAGGGATGTAACCCATGGTGTGGCCTCTAGAACTGAAATTAGGCATCTATCTCGTCTTGCGTTCCCGTTCCAAACACCTTTTCACAAACGCTTGCATGCTTCACATGACTGCCAGAGCCAGAAAAGAGCGGCTAGCTGGTTGCTATGGAGAAATGAGGAAGCTGAATGCATGCAGACTGTGGGGTCTCGACAACACGTGAGAGACTCTTTCTGGGGTCAAGCGGCTGGTCTGAGCTGCCAGATGTGAAGAATGCAGTCTGTATCTCCATTGCTGTCCTAGTTAAGTAGCCATTACACCGCAAATGAAAATAAATCCACCACCGTCAAACATTTTCCCAAGCCCGGATTAGGTGTGCACCAGTGACGTGCAGTCAGGGGAGGCAGGTGAGGCAGAGCCTCGCCTGTCATCATGAAAAGAAAAAACAAATTATGATCATATTAAAAAAATATTATATATTGGTATTTGTCTACTGATCTGTTGTCTAAATGTAATTAATGTACGATTCCAATAATTTAAATCATTTTTATTATCCTTTTTCCTGAGGGGAAATACAGGAGCTTAGGCCGGCTGAGGCAGCGAGCAGTGCTGCCTCACCGAGAATTGCGCAATCCCTCACAAACGGTGCTTTTTCACCGTTGTCACCAATGTATGCGTGAGCCCACAGTGTTTACAGGATGCTTCCGTTGACTTCTTCTAAGCAGTCAAGTGCACTACATCAGTTTGTTTATTTAAACAAAACATTTCTGACTGCAAACATGGAAGATAATGATTCAATAGCCAAGCTCAGAAATTTCTCAAAACTAGACCAATCAAAAAAATAGGTAATAAATGATGGAACAACATTCAAACAACGGGACAGAAAGTAACGGTCTTTTCAAACAGAGTGGTACCGCCGAAAAGACTGGCTGTGTGGCTGTGCTACGAGAAATCGCCATTTCTGCTTTCCCTGTCTTTTGTTCTCAACATTTGAAAATATCTGGACTAAGTCAGTGCCTCACTAGCCACGGACCTCACCGCACGTCTCTGGTGTGCACTCAATATATCAGGACGACTCTTTAGTGGCACTTAACAGAGCCGTCGCATCAAAACACAACAGAAATAGTGTCTTTTAAAAGAAGCCCGTCTCGCTGATTGCTATGATTCTAACACAGTACAGGAAGTTAACTGGGAGAGAGTGATGATCTACCCCCTGCCAGTGACACAATCCAATCAAACCAATGCTGTTTGGACCAGTTGCAGGAGATGTAACTGCTTATAAACACAACTAGAGTGCACCTTGTTGTTGAATGGATGGGAGAGTTCCAGATAAATCTGTACTTTAGTCCACCAGTACTGTCTTTCTTCTTTTATACTTCTGGATAAAATATAGTTGTTTCCTAACTAGAAGAAAAAAGAAAGGGTTAAACGATCTTCCATCTTACTGAAGCAATTATTGCAAGGAAAAGACGCCACAAGTATTCTGTGTCCTTATTTAAATCCCTTTTCTTTTAAAAGTAAACGTTATGGTTTCAATAATTAGAATGCTTAAATCTTTATTTTTATTTTTTATAAAGGCCATTCAACATTTTCCTTCAACACACTCTTGACTGCCAGCCAGAGGCGGACAGAGTACACAGCTTCCTTACTTGAGTAAAATTTAGCAAGGGGTATCTGTACTTTTACTCAAGTACAAGTAAAAGTACTACAGTCAGATGTCTACTTAAGTAAAAGTACTGAAGTACTTGTTTTTAAAAGTACTTGAGTATCAAGAGTACAAGAGTATGTTTTCTAAATATTGCATTACTACTGCCACAGTGCTTACATTTATGTATAGAAACGTCCTACATGGAGTTATGAAAAATGTTAAAACCTTGGAGAATGTAAAAGGAATTGAAAGTAAAATCAAGTAATTTTCATCTTTTTACCATGGCAATAGCACAATAGTATACTTAAGCAATAGATCACGCCAGGCTGTGGTATGTGCTCATTATACCACTGTGAATCGGGTCGCCGACCCCCTTCACAGTGGTATAATGAGCACATGCCACTGACTGAAGTGATCTATTGCTTTTATACAACGGTTACTGTTATGGCGAAACGAAAGTCATAGACACACTACATTTAAAAAGAAACCAAGAAAGTCAAAGTAGCCGTTTTGTTAAAGACTACCAAAAAGTAGTCCCTCCTGGCTGCCGCTATGCATCGACGGTCGCTATGCAACACACTTTAGCGTCCCTCCGAGAGAAGGCTCCGATAGAGCGGTTCGCCGGCAATTTATCCTATGGAGCAGTTCACTCGCCGTGTGCTTAAGCTTTCGTTAGTCTCTCCATCGCCTTGCTCACTTCCGGAGTAACAACATTTACACCCTCTCCATCATCCAACACATGTTTTACTTTGTAACTGTTTCTACTTCCAGGCGCGGAGTGATATGCAAACTTTCACAAAATGATCGGGCGTCATAGCAGTTATGTATATGCTCATTATACAACAGTTGGGAACCAATCAGATCACTGGATTTAGGTCCCCCGTTGTATAAAGTATAACAGTATACTCAAGAACATAAAAACAATTGCTCAGCTTACATAAATATGCAATATCAGAAAAGAAAATTCAGCTAACAATTCTATGTATGTGTGAGTTTCTCTGTTTTTTTATCAATCAAATCAACAATCGTCTCATCTAATTCTGACCATGGAGTTGGCTTTGGCGGAAAGCAAAGGTGATTGCTGATAGGCTGAAGGCTGTCCTAATCAGTTTGAGAGGGAATCACGTTTGAGAGGGAAACAACAAATTGAGGGTTTCCGTGAGTTTTCTTTTCTCCTTTTTATTTTTTATTTTTCAGAAGGAGTAACGGGTACTCACGGTTATGGATAGAAATGTAACGGAGTAAAGAGTACAATATTTGACTCTCAAATGTACTTGAGTAAAGTCATGAGTACTCCCAAAAAATGATACTCGAGTAAAGTACAGATCCCTCAAAATTGTACTTAAGTACTGTACTCAAGTAAATGTACTCCGTTACTGTCCGGCTCTGCTGCCAGCGACAGTTTCTTTGGCTTCATCGTTTCGTGTTAATTGGTATTTAAAACATCAGTGAAATGCACCCAATAAAAGTCAGCCAGAGTTCATCTTATTCTATATGAGGGAATCATTTGTCAGGATTTTCCCTATCGCGACATTCAGCATTGGGCCCAAACGCCCCAGTCTGGTACCAGACCCATTTAGGTGTGTAATGATGGTTGACATTCTATCGCCATTGTTTCTGGCACCATTTCCTCTTTCGAAAGAGTACTCATGGAACCGTTGCTAAGATACGGAACTGGTGTGACTGTCTGGTTACAGATTCAGTCGATACATGTTCCTTTCACTGCTACTCTGTTCCCTGCACACTCTACAAAGTACCCAGAATTGTGTATATATTTATGGATGTTTCCTCTCATAAACTATAGAACATTAATATAAGGAAAAGTTTTCTCATTGGTCTTATAAAGCACATGTCCATTTTTGAGCATTTGAACATAGAAATCGAAACCAAAGTTTCAAACTATTTCTACTATTTGGTCGTTAATTCTTTGATCCTGCTGGTCTTACAGTTCATTAAGGGTTCCTAACATCCCCCTTAACTTAAACACCAGGTCCAGGTTGTCCAGGTCAAGTGAAATATTTATAATAAAATATAGCAGTGTTCTTTTAGAGTCACTGGTTTTCAGATACTGATAGTATTTGATCGCAGTAACGTAGGTCGAATTTAAACGTTTGGTAAATTGGTCAGATACACAAATGTATATATTAGGTATATTGTTTAAGTCCTTATCAGCATTTGGTTTGCAGTTGTCTTGCATTAGAACCCCATCAAAGACCATGCACAAATCAAATTCCATCATACTATTGTGTTAAAATGTTATATTATATTGTTAGTTCATAAAAAAAAAAAAAAGATGCAGTCTGTCTGACCCTCGTTGAGTAGATGGTTCATACAATGCCCCTTTCACACATATTTCCAGGTACATTACTGGGATTACCTTTCAGATAGTGATGTTTACTTTTCAAACAAGCAGACACAGTCTGGAAGATTTCCGTACACGCCCTTCCACCCATGGCTTAACAATGCCGTAGTAGACGGGCCAAGGGACAGTCCAGCAGATGGCAGGAATGCAACACTTATGGCTGGCAGCTGGCATAAACCGCGGGGACAGAGAGCAGACCCCTCTTTTCGGAACCGGGACTGTTTCCAGTCATTCTCGTAAATGGAGCTTGTTTGCAAACAAAATAAGCGGTGAAGTAAACGGACGGGGATTAAAACACGTCCCTCCTGTTAGTGTGTCCACTAATCTTGCTGTATGTCAATGTTCAATAGAACCCAAGCCGTATTTACTTTTTAGTTTTAATCGTGGTAATGTCTAACATGATCTTTGCCAATTTGTCACTGTTACTACAACAAGTCCGCCATTAAGAGAAAACCAGAGTAGAATCATATTTTTGCCAGTCTCCTCAAAACACTATAGGAACTGTTACCTGCCCTTCTTTTTGGAAGGCAGGTAACAGACTTTCATGTCGCAGATGTGACTATTGGTATACTCATCAACATCACAGTGAAGGGACACCGGCGGCGAGGTGTCTGTGAATGTCTGGAGCTCTGTCTGGACAGCCATTGATTTTGATGCGTCAACGAGTGTTATAGGCTTCCCGGACACCGTACACCGCCACTGTGTGTTGCACATTTCATATTCAACTTTGCTCATTGTAACACTCACAACACAGTTCACGTGTTCCCTGCAAGGGGACATAACCCTGGTGTAGGAGACCTGCGTCAGACACTAGCTGTTACATAGATCTCTTTAGCTAGGATACGGGTATGAGGGAGCATGCAGTAGTAGGAACCACATCAATGAGTCCCCATGTTTGGAAGTTATATTAAGGACACGAATGAAGACCAACGTTGGTCTCTTTTAGAACGGACACTGCATTTAATTCAGGATCAGCCAGTTATTCTTCAGTCGTTGAAGAATAATCTCTTCAACCACCTTGGTGTCTGTAACAGCGGTACACACGACGACATGCGTCCCTATTTGTGACTGCATGTGCAGTGCTTACTTAGACGAGATGACTGGAGTTCGTTCCCGCTGCTCTTCCCCAACAGGCGTGAAGAGAAGTTGTCACCAACAAGACACTTTCAGCAACATAAATTAAGTTCTGCACATTTCCGTCTCCTTCGTCGACCGTCCGGTTTATCATCAGTATCCTCCGATCTATTATCTGAGTTGCGTGTGGATTTCCGCAATCATGTTGCTAAGAAACCCTCCGACCGCCCGCCCTGTCGACGCGTGATCTTATTCCCGTCGTGTGAAGTTGTTAAATGTCACCAAAACACGTGTTCCAGTTGTCAACCCGGGAACACGTAGATGGTTTACTATCTTCTTGACATTTACAGTACAATCTCCTTTCTGCAGCCGCTCTCATTACTGCACCCACCCCCTCCCCTGCTTTCACATGTCTAGGATGCAGCCTGTCCCAAGAGGACTCTTCTGACACTCTGTTGTTGTCACCCTGGGCTTGCAGTTCCAGTTCATATATATAGATCTGGGACGATTTAGTTGAGGTGTTTTGATTATGTAATGTAGAAAAGTCAAGTCATTTTTCATACATCGCTTTCCTTTTCTGTAAGTCGTCCTACGGGTTAACAGCATTAAGAGATGGACCGTCTTATCTTTCATTCTTGTCGGTTTTGTTGTTTGATGATTGCAGCATAAAGAGATGGAACGTCTTATCTTTCATTCTTGTCGGTTTTGTTGTTTGATGATTGCAGCTCTGTTATATGCAGTTACCAGCCAACTTACCATTGATACAACAGCTTGTGCCTTGAAGTATTTAGTAATTTCTCATTTGAAAGGGAATTATAAGTTGCTACAGTGCTGATTGCAAATTTTAGTCTTTAATCCATGTTCTATGGAACATCCGAGACAAGGCCTAAAGTGGTGGTGTGTTAAATCTAGTTGATTACTTGGGTGTACCTCGTCACTGGGAAAAACAACCAGCCCAGGTGCCCGGTGAATAGCCAATGGGGGAACCTGATCCAATCTTCAGTCAGAGAGAGGCCAAGGAAGGCCTGTTCCATGGAGGAGTCGGTTTCAAAAATACTATGTAGCAGTATATTACAATCACAATGTGTGGAGTTAAATTAGACTCATCACATTTCACATGAAAAACAATCCATGATATCCGCTCATCTGAACAATAGGTCATTCTACCTCTGATTAGGATAGCAGGCGGACAAGTTATGTATTCATTTTCAGAAATGCATTATACAGAGTTGCCAACCTATCCATCATGTTCTCATTCGCCTTGTTTGAATCAAAGGATTGCCTTCACTCTGCTTAATCTATAAAACTACACATTATTGTGCAATTAACAACGGCAATTATTTTGTTTCAGTGCATAGATTCATCTTGCCATCGTCTGTATTTGCCACCGTCAATTTCCTGTCCTCTTTGGTAACACTTGACAACGAGCCAGCGCAGCTAACTCGCCATGTGTTCCAGCAAATTGATTTCCAGAGCAACTGAAAGCGAAAAATTGCAAGCTTGATTTTTGTTTTTGAATTGTCCATGTTAGGTCACACGACCGGAAATAATGGAAGGTGGGAAAGCTTAAGTCCTTCCTTAAATCATGTACTCACTACCAAAATTCATTGAACCTGAAAAAATTGGAAAAATAGACATGCTCGAAAGAAATATCTTGGTTGTGTGGTAGAAGAAAAATATCCGTTAAGGAAAAAGTGGCAGTGACATTTTTATGAGAAAGGATTTTAAAGGAAGGAAAACTGGTTAAAGTAATTTACTAGAAAATATTATATACATTTTTTCTAAACACAAGATGTAAATTGTTATACACCAACCTACACCTCAAAAATGAATGTATGCCTTTTCTTCGAAAACGCTTTTGATTTTTGCCAGGTTTACAAATGTCATGAGGGGAGAGGCAGACCTCAAGGCAGAAATAATTCCTTCCAATTTATTTTTTACTTTGCTCAGACTTTTTGCGATTCTTTGGCTGGGTGTCATTCAATTCTCTTGCCCTGACCTTTCAATTGTGTGGTCAAGTTTTACAATTGTACAATGAGTTCTACCGGTTTATATTCTCAATTTGGCTTTGGTTTACATTTGATTTATTTGGAGATTTTCATCTACTAAAACCTCTCTATCTTTGCTGTACTTAACTCTAGTGGTATCAGATATCGACCTAGGTTCTCCTGAGATGTTTTGCTATGGCCCTAAAGTACTATAAGGCTACCAACTGATAATGCACCTGGTGGTATTCAATCTTAAACAGGACATTTATTTTCAGATGGAAATGAAATTTTCCACTTATGCTGTCTTCTAACTTCATGCACTCTAACCAAGTAGTATCCACATTGCATACATTACTTTCACAACAATCTCACAGGTGTACTTTTTATTTTGGTCCCAAGATTGCATTTAATAACCCTTGCAGTTTGCAGGTATACTTTATTCACTTTAGCAATGTTGTTTTCAGAATAAAACTCATTCAGAAGAAACATGCCCAGTGATGAAGAGGTTAATAGAATGCTGCTCTAGCTGCTACAATCCGTCGGTCTGTCTCTCTCCCTCTCCCCATCGTTATGTTTTGACTGCAGTGCATGATTGTTAATCCCCTCGCTTCCTCCTCCTGATCTCCTATCTTGCGTTGCTGTAATATTATCCATAACACGGCACAATTATGGATGCAGGGCTCTTGACCGATGTTTCCAGCCAGGCTTGGTATCGACTGGGCCGGTAGGGTTTAATTAACTGTTAAATAAGAGCGAAGTGGCCTCGCTGTACTTCCCCTGCTAGTCCCTTGCCTTCCAATAGCCCCCAAACTAGTGTTCACCCTTGGAAAATCGTCTCAGCCAGGCAGCCAGAATGAGAGGTAACTGCGATGGAGCACCGCCAACACGGATCCGATCCTATCACACAGAGTGGCGTGATGGTCCCCCACACCTCTTCCTAGCAGTGAACACATCCCGTGAGGCTTCCACAACATTGTCCCCACTCGGGGATTCACAGTGAATATTTAACGGTTGCTCTGCGCTTCTCTCGCTCGCTGGTCGAAATAATAGGGCTCACATTCTCTTTCTTTCAATGGTTTGTTTGTTTCTATTGGGCCATGGTTACCGTTGTTAGAGTCGCCGTTCTGTCCCTGAACATACCTGTGATTCTCATTCACAAAATAGCTTTCTTTTTTCTGCGTGGACCGAATTCTCGGGTAATGCAGAAGGGCGATAACGATAAAATACGCAAGTTGTTTGACTGTTTGTCATGGATGTTAACACAAACCTTTTTGTGTGTAAGGGGGGGTTGCCATGTCATTTTTCTTCATGGTAGGATCAGCTAGCATTACGATTTTTGATATTTCATTCAATATGTACATCTTTGCGGGCACTCAATTCATAAACATCATGACTAGCATCAAAGTATTGAATCCCTGTGGAAATGCACACAGGGCAAACACACATTTGATTAGATAAATAGCAAAGATGTATCTTAGTACGATTACCATCTCAAAGCGTCTGGAGAGGTCTTAATGTGCTAAACCGTTCAACAGGGCACTTTAAGATATAGATCAGCTCATGTATCAAAGCCATTACCTCTGTCTTTGTTTGGTTCAGCCTCTCAAAAGCTACTTGGAAACAAGGTTTTGGCCCATGGCCAGGGCAAGAGTGATTGCTGCCCAATCTGAATCATAACACTTTCCCCACTCTATCAAAAGAATTTAAATTTAGGGGGCATGATTTCCAGAGTAGGGGCTGCTGTGAAAGCTTCTTGACATTGTTTAACACCAGGCAGCATGGTTACAGGAAGCCCTGGCTGTTGCTGTATCCTTTCGTCTCATCGCTGCCCACTTGATGGTCCTGTTGTTGTAGGTCCCCCGTCCCAATCTAATTGTTCAGTTAGCCCACTGGGTCACAGTTAAAGTAACGGCTCCAGCTTGACCTCTTTGGGCTATGATAATGTTACATTGGTGTCGTTTCGAATTCCACTTAAAAGTGGAAAGTGCTAAGGGTTCACAACATGACAGTGACACAAACTGAAAACTTGTTGGTTGAGAGCAAAGCGTTTGTAGTGTTGATCTGCCACATTTGTCTCCGAGCCTTTCTTCTCAGGGGAGGGTACACAACAAGTTCTCTCTAAAGAGGAGATGTTGGCACTGTTAAGTAAATAGAATCTGTGCATAATTCAATCTTTCCATATTCAACTGAGAATCCAAAATCTGAATATGAAGAAAATAAATGAATTTTGTTATTTGTTTAGAAATCTGAAACCAAATTCCACATGGTGGTTCGTTTTTTGCAAGTTAAATTATATGCTTGAACCAAATTTAGGAAATGTAAATTCGGGCCAAGGGACAAACTCCATTCTGATATTTACTTTCACAATCATTGTTCTTGTTTGTAGTTTTTGTTCTTTAGTACTTGTGAGAAGGCATCAGTCGCAGCACAAGTACTGTACAAGGGGAAAACTCAAAACTTTCTTTTCATAATTCTGATATATTGATAATCTTGATAATCTATATTGATAGTCTAATCTTGTAGTGTCTGAAGTCAAATTTTGTCCCTCATTCACCAACGTCCACAGCACCAACTTTTTCCCCCACCGGCTTTTCACATGTAGGCTACAGATATTTGAACGCTCAAAATATATGCATATTTACATTCATATATGAAAAATAATAATAATAAATAAAAGAGGCAGGCTTGTGTTTTAAATTATATTTAGTTTTATTTGTTGAAGATATGAATTCTAGGCAAGACTAGCTGATAACAACAGGGCTCTGCTCTTTGAGCTGCAACAAGACTCTAGGCCCTCTCCTACTTAGCTGATTCATCCATCTCCCTGCTCTGCCAAAGCTAATAGAAAGAGCCCCAAAGTGTTGAAGCAGTTACAGAAGAGTGATTTCGCCTTGTTCTGGTGCTAAGCAGAGAGGCCAAGCACTGTGAAGGAGCACTTGAGTTTTAGAGTGCTCTGACTCTAGTGTATTAATCTGTCTGTACACAGTAGTGTTGTACTATTAGAATCGAAATTACATCAAATGCAAGTCCAAAGTTTTAGCAACAAGGCTGTAGCAAACAACTATTAAGTGAAATAAATACTTTTTGAAGGTTTTCAGCTTTCTCTCGTTGGATGGAAGAGGACAGCATTGTCTTTTCTTTCTTGGATACCTTGAGTACGCTCTGTTCACAATGTTTCTTTCGCTATATCTGTCAGTCTTCCAGTAGTTGCTGCCTTTAATTGGTTCACCAGGAAATCGCCCCTTCATACAATTCCAAGACACACAGTGTCCTCAGGAAAGTGAAATGTAGATACAATTCATGTTAGCAGACCTACCAGCAGACACGCACACCTACTTTTGTTGGCTGTAGGAGCCGGTGGTGGGGCGCGTCCGGGGTGACACCAGCTGCAGAGCCTATCTGAACCCACTGCGTCAGCTCTATGGATCCACACATTTGCATCACGGCCCATACATGTGGTACCTCATAGATACTGCCCCAGTTATAGCTGCACAATCGCCAATGTGTGTTGGGTGGGTGGAAAGGAACCCAGTCCAAGGCATTTTTGATTGTAGCGCACGGTTGAGCTCCATTTGGACGCCCCCTACGGCTTTATTGTCGTTGTAGCAGTGCAGAATGGCTCCCGCAATTGCCATGACTTCATTCAAATCCTACTGCTTGCTTTCTGGTCTCATCCGGAGCAGGGCTTGAACACACAAAGTGGGCAGCTCGCCCATCTAATCTCCCTTTGCCGCTCTTTGTTAAATTCTTGCTTTGAGCGAGATAAATAAAGGCAGAAATTTAGAAAATTGCAGCCGATGTCAGCATGTGGTGAATTTCCACTCCTCCCCATCGCTCTAAGTTTTCCACTTTCTTCCCTGGCCTCCTACATTTTATTAATCTCTTCCGAGCTGCCGGGCTGGGGTTGAGGGGGAACGTTCCTGTCTCCCAGCCTTTCCTCCTTGCATAAGTGG
Organism: Gadus morhua; assembly: GCF_902167405.1. Lineage (NCBI taxonomy): Eukaryota > Metazoa > Chordata > Actinopteri > Gadiformes > Gadidae > Gadus > Gadus morhua. The sequence continues at coordinate 20,553,920 of NC_044069.1, forward strand.
CTTAACACTGACTCATTTCTACAGACGACATGTGCTCATGAAATATTGGTATAAGCATTGGGATTTTGCGTTTATTTTGTGCTTGCCTTCCTCCCCTTGCTTTGAATCATTCATCCCCTGGCTGGGAACCCTTCCTTTACCTGAGTTGGGTGGTGCTTGGGCGAGTAGTGGATATGGCCTCACGGTCCATACCACAGTGAGGAATCAGGCTATTCACACGCTGGTTCTACTCCTTCTGCTTCTTCTTTCCTGCAATCATTATTTGTCCAAGAAGGATCAACACATTAAAAAATGCTGTTTAGGAGGGCACACTTAATTTGTATCTTTTTTTTATCTGTTCACTTTATTGCTTACTTTAGTGTGAGGAAATGTCTTGTCTTAATCTGTTTTGCCTGTGCCCTTTATCTCTTTCACCGTGGGGGGGCAGCGAGATACGTCTTTTAGTTTCCTCTGTATGTCTGGTCCATGTGAAGTAATTGTCAATAAAGCTGACTTTGACTTTGACTTTTTGGACATTAATGGAGCTGTAGTTGGGTTGGTACTGATTTCTGTCTTACGCCTTAGCAGTTTTCAAAGTTGCTACCTAAGCTCCCAAAAGGTTAACAACCTTAAATGCCACGATGGGTAAGAGGCTTAAAAAGCAAACTACGATCGCTAAGGCATTACCAAGAAGGGAGAGCTGCTGGTGGTTTATTACGTTTGGAGGGATTTGTGGCACCGGAGAAATTAGACTTCCCTGTCACAATGTGTGCATTGCTAAAGTGATTACCGCTTAGGAGTATGAGACCCATACAGGCTGTGGCTCATAATGTGCAATTGTTTTTAACAAATCGCTGGAAGACTTTCTGGCACAGCAATTCTCCAACGAGGCCTCAAATAGCATTTATGAAAGTTGTTGGGATGGGGGGGGGTTACACTAGTAGATAAACAGGCTATAGCCGTGCGTTTACTCCTAAGGCTACACGCGTTTGTTTATTTCCCCCCCCCCCTCTTTCATTTGCAATGTGTCAGATTAATTACATTTTTCTATCGAACAAGCCTTTCCCGCAGGCGTCTGCAATCAAACCAGGAAGGGAGAGGGAAGGCAAAAGCCAAGCTCTAATGGAATTTAGCTTGTCACCAAAAAGCCGAGTTACGGTGGCAGGCTGGGACTTGATTTTTCCTGACGACCATTAGCCGTGGGTTGCGCCATGCAGCAGAAAAACGTGTCTTTATACGATTATTCACTTTTTTGCAATTTCTCTGGCCGGGAATTACGATGGAAAGCTGGTGGAAATGCTCCTCCTTTTAAACCCCCTGTCGTCGGCTCTGAATCTACCACCTGACTCGACCGCTCACAGGTGTACCGTCTGCGGTTCTGACGAGGTTCACCGACTGACCCAAGTCAGGAGGAGTTTGCGGAAGGCCCAGAGAGGTCTGGTTGTGGCGTAAAGTGGAGCCGGTCGAGGTTGATGTAACACACGGGGCGGCTGGTGTTTGGCTCATTTACATTGAGGGCATTTAGCAGATGCCTTTATCCAAAGCGACTTACAATAAGTACATTTTTCAGAAGAAGGTGAAACAACATTGTATCTCTCTGTCGGTACAGTCAGGATGTTCATAGAACCAAAAGCCAAGCACAAACAATCGCTAGGTTAACCCATTCCCTGTATACAACAAAGATAGCTAGGATAAGACGCTATACAACTAAGTACTATAACTAAGTATGACATACATTCAGTGTACATTAAGTGCCAGGACGTCGTACAACATACAATAAGTGCGTGGGTGGGGTTGGGCTCGGAGGCGGTGGGGGCGATGGGCGGTTCAAATCGACTCCTGCTTGATTGAGTGTACACCCAGATCCACCTGGCGGGCGATGAACAGGAACACTTGTTTTGTCTCCCTCTGTGTACCGGTGGGATAGAGGGGGAGGACTCAGACTGAAGCGCTCCACGTCTCTGATGAACAGAGCTTGAACTGAGGAGTGTGCGGAGCTTACTCGGGTCCGGTTTGATGTGGATTCATGATGGGGGGGTATTTGAATGAGGAGAACAAAACTGCAAGTAATGTGACCTAGTTTCTCTTGCAATGCTTTCTACTTTACCCGCTTCCGAGTAGGTGGTGACGCAAGCCCTTCCTCTGTTAGTTCTGCCTCAGTGTCTGATTGATTCCGCCCGAAGGCAGGGAGAGAGCGAGAGAGACGGGGGAAATGTGTGAGAGAAAGTCGGTGAGGAGTGGTGGTGCAATGCTTTGTATCAATAGGAGACGGTACACATTAGTACAGCTACTCTTATCTGTAAACCAGCAATATTAGACAAACGGTTGGGATCGAGCCAGGCCAGGCCTGCTGGAATCTGTCTGAGCAGGAGAGGGGGGGGCCAGACACATAAGCCAGAGCAAATAAAACATGAGCTCACAGATTGGTCTGGTTCCGAGGCTATTGTTTAGCCCCAGTTCGGACACAGTTATCAAAGATCTGTCCATGCAGCGACAGAAATAGTTGTGTGTGTGTGTGCATTGTTGACGTTGGCGTTTCCTTCAGAAGTGTCTCTGTCACTGCCCTCGGGGCGGTATTTGCGATGCATGCACCGACACAAGGTGTGAGTGATGTGAGCTCAAACGCCCTGACCTGGGTGCACACTCGGTGAGGGAGTGAAACAATGACTGAGGTGGTGGTCCTCTCGCAGGCCGTTCCTTGGTTCAGCACTCAAACTGTCACCGTGTTTTATACATCGACGATCAGGGTAAGAGCAAGAGATTATCAGTGGATGATGGTCATTCTTTAATGCGCACGCCATCGTTCTTTATTGTGCACACCATTGATCAATATTACCCTACAAGTCGTAAATCATGATGCAATTGAGCCAATCCTTCATCCAATTGAGTGTAGCGAATGATTTTTTTATCATTTTGTTTGTATAATTGAATTAATGGAATACATTTGGTGATTAATCAGTGTTCAAATCTACATAGGTCTTGAATTGTGTTTGATATCGATCTATGTTTGCAGAAATACATCCATAGCGGACCATACCTATCTGACATGGCCCTCAACGCCAACCTACCCACTACCCTTAATACGCCTTAATGTTTGGTGTCAACTAAGTAAGCGGGGTGTGTTGGCAGTAGGAGTGGTTTCTTACTTTGAAATACTTGATGAGATCGGAGGAGCCAGCAGAAACTAATTTTTAGTTGGTTTTGGAAGTAATTTCTAAAACGATGTAATGTAAATGTCAATTTCAAGCAAGTAACTAATTTGAAGCAAGGAACTTGCTTCAATGGGATTATGGTTGACCTTCTTGATAAATGAACTGACTTTGGCTCTTGTCACAGGCAGCTTGAAAACATCCTGGTCTCAGTTGTTTGGCAAATGGTGGAATCTTTTTGAGCAAAGCGCAGGTTAAGAAAGCCCTTAAAGGAGCCCACTCAGAGTCAAAGCCCCTGTGCTGCCAGAGAAGAGGGAAAGGATCTTTGTAGGCAGGATGTGGTGGAGGTGGTTAATGGACATGTGACGGTAATCTCAGCTCACGCTGACATACTGCTCCTCATTTCCCTCCATCCCGCTCGGAGCTACGGTCTGCAGCGTGATGAAGGGAAATGAGCAAAGAAAGAAAGAAACTCCTGCTGGGTCTCGGCAGGAGTTCCTTTCCTCCTCGCTCGCCCAGCTTGTGTCTCCTCAAAAACTTAATTTTATTGTTTTAATAATAATAAATGAAATTTATATAGCGCTTAATCTGGTACTCTAAGACGCTTTACATATTGGCCTATCAAAACTATGTAAGACAGACTAGGAATAAAAGAAAAACAGAGGTTAAACATGAAGAATAAGGTGGGAGTTAGGTGGGGAAGGCTAGTGTGAAAAGGTATGTTTTGAGGGCAGATTTGAAAGAAGAGAGGGTTGGAGAGACTTTGATGTGGGAGGGGAGTGAATTCCAAAGGGTGGGGGCAGCAACTGAGAAGGCCCGATCACCCCAAGTCCGTCGCTCAGTCCGTGGAACTTCTAGCAGGTTGGCAGAATTGGACCTGAGGAATCGGGAGGGGGCGTGGTGATGGAGGAGGTCGGCAAGGTAGGGGGGGGCTAGGCTGTTGAGGGCCTTGTAGGTGATGAGTAAGATTTTGTTGTTGATTCTGTGTTTAATTGGAAGCCAATGGAGTTCACGGAGGACAGGTGTGATGTGTTCTCTGGAGCGGGTACCAGTGAGGAGGCGTGCAGCTGAGTTCTGGACATATTGACGTTTTTTGAGGACTTTGTTGGTGGTGCCGTAGAGAAGACCATTGCAGTAGTCAAGCCTGGATGAAATGAAAGCGTGGATGAGTGTCGCAGCAGCGGTAGTTGACAGGTTGGGGCGGAGGCGGGCGATGTTTCGGAGGTGGAAAAAGGCACTTTTGGTAATATGGTTAACATGGGGGAGGAAGGAGAGAGTGGGGTCCAGGATAACTCCAAGGTTACGGATTTTGGTGGAGGGGGTGATGGTGGAGCCGTCAATGTTAAGGGTGAAGTTCAGAGTGGAGTGAGTGAGGGTGTCAGGACCAATGATGAGGATTTCGGATTTGTTGGAGTTGAGTTTGAGAAAGCTGTTTTGCATCCAGGTCTTGATGTCAGTCAAACAGTTGGAGAGGGTTGAGAGGGTGGAAGGACTGATGGTTTTGGAGGGGAGGTAAAGCTGTGTGTCATCGGCGTAACAATGGAACCGGAGTCCATGGTGACGAAGGATCTGACCAAGAGGAAGCATGTACAGAATGTACATGCTTCCTCTTGTACAACACGTAAAAATAAAGAAAACTGGCGCAATTATAATAGCGAAAAGTGACTATAACTAGTAAACTTTGGTCTTCTTTAGTAGAAAAGATAACTTGCCAAAGATTTTTGAAAATGTCAAGAAACTAAACAAAATTAGGCTTATTATGCAGGCACTGGTTTAAGACCCCCCGCTGGGCTTCCCCTCCGCCCCCCTGTGTGTACTTCATAACAAACGCCCAGGGGATTATTGGTTCCTCTCTGACCCAACTCGGCAACACTGTCATATCCTCCCTAAATTGGCCCACAACCTCCCCCTCCCCGAACACTCCTTCCCCCATTCTGTCCTCCTGCGAGCCCGAGCCTGCACGGCCGCGCCAACACGATGACGGACGGAAACTGTAGGATTCTGGGAGGACAGGGGACCATTTCACTGCACTGCCAAGCAGCGATCAGAGATGTGAACGTGGTGGAGGTTTAATCTGTGTTGATGCATCCACGATAAACGGGTCTGATTCATTGTTTGACATGTGAATACTCTGAATCGGCACATGGAATTAATTAAATTAGAATTAAATGGGTCCACTCTATTCGCTCCTCCGTGGTACTGCCTTTTGACATATTTCATCTGATAATTTGCGAACCAAAAAAGATCGCAAATTATCGTTATACAATAGCCACTCCAGTGGCTATTGTATAACAATAGCCACTGGAGTCGGTGGGTCAGACGATGCTGCTTAAGTGGCCACTAGTTTTTTTTTAATGAATTAAATCAAATGGAATGAAAGTCTTGGTGCCAGTGAACTAAGATGACCTTGTTGCGTTCTATAAACTGCCTGCCCGATTCTTCAGAGAGTAGATCTGATACTCAGATGGATCCCACCCCTCACACGGACCCTTGGCCCCTGGTGTGCTCTGCAGTCCTCTCCTCTAGGAGACGTGGTGTGTGTCCTATCCCCACCGCGCTTGCTCTCCTGCTCCCTAGCTGCACACATGGCTAGCTTTGGCAATTTATTTCCCCCCCACACATCCGTTCGGTTCGGCCCCTTGCTTATTGCCGTGCTCCAGACACCGCTGAGTCATGTTTTAAAGTATTTTTGTTCTCCCTGACGGAACGGTTGTTTTTCTGCTAGACTCGCACGTCATTCAAATCCCAGGTAGGAATACAGCTTGTTCAATCAGAGACAGGGGCCTACCCATAGCAATATACATGTGTGATGCTTCGACTAGAAGTTTCAATAATGTCCTGAAGCTCCTTCTGTGCTCGTACCCTGACTATCTTGCTAAGCCATATTAGAGTTTTAATGACCCAAATTAGCAATGATGAAGACAACAAAAGAGGAAAAGGGTGCCGGCTCAAGGCTATTTGTTTACGGCCCCACGCTCCGTGGCAGCCCTAACTCAATCCCGCTAGCTGACTCCTCACAATCACATCACGCTAATGGAATTAGGAAGCCATGCCGGTAGGATACATGTTCTCATTGCAGTCAATTACAAATGCTGATAATTTCTGTTGTGCTGCGCTACTAAGCTGGTGCTTTACGGAGGCAGGCTATCGGGTTAAGCCACATCACATTAACATTCCCCCGTTTTGCTCAGAATGGATTAGCCTCCATTAGATTTATTTCCCGACATCCTTGGAACAAGGCCTTTTGACAGAGGCGTTTGGGTCTGTGGTTCTGCTGCTTTTAGTGCTTATGATAATGAGTGAAGGAAGAAATTCTTGATAGATTTGTGGTCCCTTTGACTGGATGATTTCTGCACCTTGCAAATGCCTCCTTTCCAGTTACAACTGTGTTTCCACTTGCCTGGAAGGCTACTTTACTGACATCGGAAAAGACGTGACAAGTCATTGGTCTTGTTGCTTTTGATATATGTTGTGCGGTCGCCGGTCACTGTGTTTAATGTCCCATAATTAAAGGTATTACTCTATACTTAATGTCACCAGGAATCTGCCAACCTAGTGTACTTTTTCACCTTGTTGGTTAATTTACACAGGTTTATTCAGCAAGGCCCTCAGACATCTTTGAATAAAATCTGTTAATTAAATCTGTATTAATTACTTACCTTAATAATAACACACGCAGATTACGTCTTCTAGAATAAATGATTACAGATTTTGTCCGGATTCAATTAACTCAGTACTAATTCCTTTTGTCGTTTTCTTTAAAAGCCCCAGCCCCAGGAGTCAAGAGAGGCTGTAGGTCATGTGCCTGCATGTCACTTGCCTATTCATTAAGGTCTCTAATGACCTGCTTACTAGCACAGTACAGGTGTAATGTTGTTGGGGATCAGGGCCGTTCTGGTGGCCCAGTGGGCTGGGGAGGCTCATGTTCATTAGGGCCCGCTGCTCTGGGCTCCAGGCCGGTAATGAGGACATTTAAATAAAGGAGCGGGCTGGTGGGGGTTGGTCTCTCAGCGTGTATTTAATTGGGGGGGTGGGGGTACCTTTCTAAATAAAGACATGTTTGTGCTCCTTAAAGTTCTGCTAACTTCACCCTCCCCACAGAGCGAACTCACTCCCCTGCGTCACTTGTTAGTTTTGTAGCCCTTTGTGCCCACGATTGTCGTTCTGTCCATCTGCGCTGTGTAGACGGTGTTCAGCGCCACCCCTCAATCCTCCCAAGCTCCTCGTTTTCATCCCACATCCACACTTCACGCGAGGATCACCGCCTACTTTGATCCACCTTCTTCGAGCAAGGTGCAAATGACTCCGGTCGCAGCTTGCCCTCTGCTGAGCTTAAACCTGCCCACGGTTTTCAGAAGACGCTGGTGCTCATCCTCTCCCCCTCCGCCAAAGACCTGAGACCACCCTTGTCTCGGTACGGCATATTGTACCAAGCGCTTTAATCTTGGGTTTGTCGAAGGGGGGACTTGCCTCAAAGTTGGCCTATTTGGAATCTGGAGATGATGTGGGGTACTTATTGTTTACTGCTTACATCTTGGATTACACAGTTCAGGCTGTCGTAGCTAGCTCAGGGGAGAATGTATAACAATGGGTGGTACAACCTGAGACGTGCACAATGAAAAAAGAATCGCCTTCAGCTTTTTCTTTTCCCTTCATTGTACCTGTACCAAACCGTGATGTCTGAACCGAGGTATGAACCGAACCGTGACTTCAGTGTACCGTTACACTCCTGGCTGTTTGGTGCACGGGGTGGGAAACCAGGGAGGTCGGTCCATGCTGCAGCACACAATCACACTGGGGGGGGGGGGGGGGGGGGATGCAATCTTAACTGACATCTAACCTTTAAGTGTGTGTGTGTGTCGATGTGTGAGCAAACACGAGAGACCGGAAGGATTGTGTGTACACGCAGGTCTATTGAGAGCAGTGTGTGGCCTCGGTGTCACTCCTTCTCACACTGGCGATGGTAACGCGCCACCACCCCAGCCCCTATCTGACTCATTAGCATGGTGCTAACGAGACGTGCGCTGAGGGGGTCCCAGCCAGGTCTATGGTCTGTGCCATGGTACAATATGAGCAATGAAGCAACTTGTCCCTTATTTGCAGCCATTGTCCATTTATTAAACCCCTGGTGTTTGTTTGTCTTGCGCCTCATGGTAAAAGGACTGCCTTTATCTAGCGCCTTTCTAACCAATGGAAACTCAAAGCGCTTGCAATATTGCCTAATATTCACCCATTCATCCACAGGCCTTCTGTGTCAGCCAAGCAAGGCAGTTATGGTGAGGCGTCTTGCTCAGGGACACCTCGACATTAGGCAAGGAGGAGCCGGGGATCGAACTAGCAACCTTACGGTTACCAGTCAACCCGCGCTACCTCCTGAGCCACACACCGCCGCATCTACTCAACTCAAGTAGATGCGACATCTACTTGTGAAAAAACAACGGTTGATTTATTGGTATGGAAAGACATGTGAAGCTCTCCAGGCATCAATCATACTCACAAGCACACAGGAGTGAAATGTCATGCTTTCACTCCGGTGGTCTTCCCTCCGGAATAATGTCCATGCCGTGAAATTGGCGGGTACATGTGCACACCTCTCCACCTTCTCATCTGGCAGCCATGGGCTTTATTTACCCAGCTCTGCCCTCCTGATCTCACCAGAGCTCTGCTATCTGGTGGCCTCCCGTCTCCAGCGCTCTGAGCCCCCTCACCCATCTCTTCAGGGCGGGGAGAGTACAAGGGCTGGTGGCGGATATGGAAGGCACTTGTCTGCTTCAGAGCTCTGGTTAGACCGCGGCGGCGGGGTGCTTGACGAATGAATTTCCTTCTTGTCATTTCTTCCCTTTGCTTTTGTCACTCGACGCGAGTCCCTTGTTCAGGGTTTAGCAGCTGATCTGTTTGTTTTTCGTGGGCCGTCTCTTTCAAGATTAATGGTTTGAGACCTTGTCTGCGCACACGCACGTCCCGCAACGCTCACTGGCTCAGAGTTTAGTGAAGGCCGTGGCCGTTTTTAGAGGAAAGGGTCTTGAATGATCGCTGGGAAGAAACCGTCACCCCAGCTCCTCCTCAATACCTCTTGAAGAATTATATCTATTATATAACTCGAGTGGTAGTGTCGAGTTTAAAACTCCACCATGAAAAATGGAAGGCGGATTATTCTTTTTTTTTTTCCATAAGACTGCTTGCATAATACTGTACGCTTTCTCCCAAATAATTTAAGTCTGCAAGACAACAAATAATTGAGAAGACAACAATACACAAAAGATAAAAGCCTAAGAGAGCTGCGTTTCTAAATCTGTCTGCCTCCCCTCTTTCTGCTCTCATCTCTCTCTCTGTCTCACTCTCTGTCTCACTCGCTTTCTGTCTCTCTCACTTGCTCTCTGTCTCACTCTGCTCTGTCTCACTCTCTCTCTGCCTCACTCTCCTCCGTCTCACTCTCCTCCGTCTCACTCTCCTCCGTCTCGCTCTCCTCCGTATCGCTCTCCTCCGTATCGCTCTCTCTCTGTCTCGCTCTTGCTCTGTCTCACTCTCTCTGTCTCACTCTCTCTGTCTCACTCTCCTCTGTCTCACTCTCTCTCTGTCTCACTCTCTCTCTGTCTAACTCTCTCTCTGTCTCACTCTACCAGGGGTCACAAGCGCAAGCTGGACGAGGCCCAGGAGGAGGAGCGGGGTGAGGATGAGGAGGACAGTAAGGATGAGCAGGGCGGGGCCAGCAGCTCGCCCTCCAAACAGGAAGACCAACCCGTCGACCAGGACGCCGATAACGAAGACGACGAGGAAGAGGAGGGCAGCAGCTCAGAAGCGGACGAGATGGCCGCGGCCTTGGACCTCGAACTAAACGACTTCATGTGACCCGGGGGCGGAGTCGGGACTGAAACGCCCCGAGGGACGGAGTCGGGACTGAAACGCCCCGAGGGGCAGAGTCGGGACTCAAACGCCCCGAGGGGCGGAGTCGGGACTGAAACGCCCCGAGGGGCCCCCTACAAACCTTTAAATTTCCCAAAAATCTATTTTTTTTACGTATTTCATTCGCTTTTGTAATGTGTGTGTGTGTGTGTGTGTGTGTGTGTGTGTGTGTGTGTGTGTGTGTGTGTGTGTGTGTGTGTGTGTGTGTGTGACGAACGGGCACTGCCGTAAGCATTTGATGCACTGTACAGAAGGTAGCTTGTGTGTTTCCGTGTAAATAAGTACCTTCCAGATGTTTGTTTTTTATTGGGGTAGATACGGCTGCTTTGATGGGGTTGGAAAATAAAATTGACATTTTATTGTGACATTTGATACATTTTGATTTCACTTGAATTAGCTTTTTACTATTTCGTTTTTCTTTATATAAATATATATAAATGAGTGAAAAGATCAATAAAATGGGGTAAGAAAAATATTTCTGTCATTTCGATTTCTGTCCATTCGTAGAGTTTGGAATCTTTGAATCTTCCCGGGTCAAAATAATAACCAGCGATTTGTGTTGGAATCCATTTAATTTGGTCTGTTCTTGGTCATTAATGTTTGTCAGTTTTCCATTTATCATTGGTTCACTTGCAAATCTACTGACCTTTTGACCTTGTTCTAACCTTTATAGGAAGACAAGGCTTTGTTTTTTATAAAAATGTTGCCCCCCAGCTGGCTGTTTGCCCTCGGCCATTGGTTCTCAAACTGGTACGCGTGCGTAATTTAGTGGTACCTCCAAAAGTGTATCACATTTATTAAAGAACAATATCGAAATACTAGCATTAATGGAAATAAATTAAACATGAGGTCATTAAATGGGGTTTAAAATAAGTTGGAGGAATAAATGTGTCTCCTGAGTGAGCTCTGTGTAGCTGAATAGGGACGCAGGCCAACGCTCCTGTATTTTGTGACTTTATAACATCGGTCATAATGGTGGGACTTGGTATGAGAGGTTTGAGAACCACTGCCCCTGGCTAAGCACAAATAGGTCATGACATGCCAAGATATGAATGATGCCATCCTTTAAAAAAATTGTTTGTTGTACATAGTTGACAATTGGTTCGTTTGTGTGATCATGCTTCATTACAAGTCATGGCATGGTCTTCAAGGCAGGTGCTGCTCACATTTCATTTTCAATCCAAATACATTTTGGTGGGAGAAGCCATTAATTTATGCCATGGAGTCCTTTGCTAAACGCGTATTGGTCCACCTGTAGCTCAATATTTTGTTGTGCTGTCTGAAATGCTAGTGTTCACTATACCATACTCTTCTTGATAACCACAATGCACCATATAATAAGTGTACAAAGGATGTTCACATATTTCTCACTATAGTCTATTATATGATGCAAAGCCGTTTTCATTGCATTCACTTTTACATTTAGGGCATTTAGCAGACGCTTTTATCCAAAGCGACTTACAATAAGTACATTTGTCTTGTCATTTCCATGGAGTTCATCTAATGGAGGTGTGGAGGCGACCGCTAACACGTCTGCTACTTTATGTGACCAATACACGGCACGCCAATAGATTTACGGTGCATAATTAATTTCTGAGTTCCCCCACACTTGTTCCCTTAACAGTGTATTATCCAGTGCTCACACAGAATGTGTCTGATTTTAATCTATGGTATTGCAAGCCCTGGACTTACTGTATGACATCCTTCTCATCGGTAATTTGTGCATATGGTCTTATTTTTTAACATTCCAAGAATCCTTGGCGATTTAATCTCTTGTTTCATATGCATCTAGGTTATATTCCAACATAATGCCATTAACCTAAATTGTAGAAAAGGATAGACAATCCAAAGGTGAAGTCTATGCTCCAGGTTGCAGCCATTTCATAATCCAACACAGTCACCCTTGCCTTTGACTTCACCATTTTACCAGCATCCACCAACATTTACAATTACAATTTTGTCAGTTCTCTTCTGTCATATGTTTCCCTCGAGAACATATCAAATATGTGGAAATGTATTTCCTATGTCAACCAGAGAAAGAGATTAGTTTTCCATTGAATAAAAATATGTTTATGATGCGCTTTAATTGTGTTGAAAAGTGTTGTCCTTCCGATCGGCCGAATCTTTCTGATTCAATAACATTACTACGCCCCAGCGCCATATTTGCGATGATGCTCATCAAATGATACAGTTTGAACCTTTTCATCATCATAAACCTCCACATCTCTTCCCAACACAATTCGTGTTGGAGTTTTCAAGAGATTAGGCTAGTGATTTTGTAAAACATTATCTCCTTTGCTCCCTTAATAGAGTAGTTTTGCATTCACGCACCTGATTAGTCAGAAATTTGTTGTGAGCGGTATGAATTAAAAAAAATCTCAAACAAAGGCAGCAAAAGTAAACTCGAAATAGATATTAAAGAACATTTAACTGACTAATAGCGAACGGATATCTGTATCATTTCAAACAAATATCTCAAATAATACCTCTCAAATTGTACCTATGGTGCAGTTTAACAACATTGAACACGTTCAGGAAATACAGAATAGGCCCCCTTTCGTAAGGATCCACAGTGGTACCGTAAAGAGATGATGTGCAACACAGATCGGTCACGTTTTAAGGATTGATTCAGCGTTGTACAATGCAACATTTAAATTATTCACCCATCCCAAAGCAACAATGCAAATGTCATTCATAAATATGTATGATATAAACGCAAGGAACCAAATGCCTTTACAATATAGATTGCATTCTAAGGTATTTGCATTAGAAAGATAGTGTTTATATAGCGTATAGGCCTATAACATATTTTTGATTATGTAGACTGGAATAAAACGATACCCCTTGCATTATATCATATATTATGCTCATATATAATTTGTCAGACAACTAACACAACATTGTACTCCTCATACCTGTGCATTCGGTACATTTATGCATCCAATTTGAAGCCATGCTTCCCCGTCATAAGCATGCTATTCAGTGGAAGATCTGTGTGTAGATCTCAAAGGATTCTTAGAATGGGACTAAAAAGTTTTGTTGAATATATTAAACAATGAAATATAATAAAATATGGAATTTGGAAAATGTTAAACTCTAAGAGTGATGGTGAAAAGAGTATTCTCGATTCTAATCCCAGTTTATTGGTAAATAGCCTGAAGGAGAAATACATATATTTTGCTGCTGTAACTGTTCACAAATTTTGTCTTGCATAAAAAGCTTTTATCTTCCCTTCATTTCCCCTTTCTTAATCATGCACATTTTCGAACATAGAGAGTGCATCATCTAGCTCTATATAGAACTGACATTAGGGGAGACCATGCATTTTTGTCACACTCGATTTGTTGTCACTGCCAGTTGGACCAATCAGAGCTGCGGTGGTGTCAACAATATTGTACACTCACAGTAGTAGAAACAACATTGTGGATTTAATTATCAAAAAGAGATGAACATTTGATCAAGATTATTCTACAATGGTTTCCCCTAATGCATAACCTAAAGTAACATTTTCTCTCGCACACATTTTTCTTTTGGTGCAGAACTTTTTTCAAGCTTAGATTTCTCTCTCTTTTCAGAACTAGTTATGCTTTATTCTCCAATTAAGTTGGAAAACGTGGATCTTATTTCAGCAAATTAACTCTCATTGTTCATTTTATCCCTATCTTGCATTACAGTCCCCCAAATTGACATTCACTCACAGAACCTATGATTGTGCAGTAGTCTTTATCACTTTACTTAAGGCTGCAACACATCATTCCAAAATTCTTGCTTTTTCCAGAACCACCGCTGATTCATACGGGACCTGGTGCCCGATGGAGACCTTTAGCTGCGCTGCGTTCATTTTCTGATTCACATCAGACAAACTCCAACGCCTGCTTTCTGGAGAGACTGGGATCACAGAGTCGAACAAAAACCAAACGTCTAACATGCTGCCATATAATATCGCTTGCTGGTCCCCTTGCAGACAGACAGACAGCTTCTGCTATACTTTCATTTCCCCGCTGGCTTCCAAGCCAACCTCAAAAAAACTAAATAAAATAACATTAAATACCCGGCATTCACTGGTGAGTGACAGCTGGCCCCTCCGGCGATGCTCTATGGCAACCTTTAACGTTATTATCTCAGCTTTGCCGAGCACGATATCCCCGCTTCGCCCACCACCCCAAAGAATGAGGGCCTCTTTTAGGTGATTGACTCACAAAGAAACCAACCAGGGTCCGGTCTACTGAAGACCAGCCGCTAAACGCTCTACCACGGATGGCCTATACCTACAGGGCCGGCTCTGTACTTTCGGGGGCTGAGGCAAGTGAATTGCGCGCATCAAAAAGCAAACATTGGCACCTAACTCAGCGGCCAATGGCTTTTTAAAATGTTACACGCTTTGTACACATCAGTCTTACAAATTGATTGTCAGGTCCATAATATGTTAATTTCATTGGTTGCTCGGAGGCCCCCAGATACGGGGCCCAACTCTACAGTGTAGCAGTGCTGCCACAACCGCTTCTTTGCTCTCACTTTATCGTCAAATTTCCTTCCTACTGCATACAGTATGATATTTATACCAATGTGTGTCCCAATTTACATGAATCAACTACAACAATTTAATGTTGTAGTCTTTGCTGGTTACCCTCAGAAATACTAATGCCAAAACCCACACATCCCCCTCTCCTCTTAAACATCTCATGTTACCCTTGCAAACCACCAACACATCTCCAGAGTCAGGCTTATTTCTAACTGTTGGGAAACAATATCCAATCCCCCTTTTATTATTAAGATGCTATATTGTTACTAGCATATAATCAAATGAAACTTCACGAGAACACGATTCTGGAAGAGTTTCAATCAGGTTTAAGGTCTACATAGCACAGAAACCTCTCCAACAAAGATTGTCAGCGATCTTAAACCTGGCACTGATGCTACTAAAGTCTGGGTTCTTGTTCTCTTGGATTTGAGTGTAGCATTTGACACGATTGATAACGAGAACCTCTGATCCTTAGGAAGTTATCTTGGTCCTTTACTATTCTCACTGTACAAGCTACGGTTTGGCGATATTTTCAGAGCACTGTCAACTGCCATAGCTTTGCTATTGATACTGAAATCCTCTAATTTGACCACAAAAACCAAAGGGATATGCATTTAAACAGCCTTGGGAATCAAACCCCAACTGATTAAGTCAGTGCTTTTATTTTGAGTAAACCTGACTGCTACAAAGCACTCTTTACTGGCCTACCTAACAAGCCAGAGAGGCTGTATCTAATTCAGAATTCTTCTGCTAGGCTTCTGAAAAAAATGAAGAGGAGAAAGCACATCACTCCAGTCTTAACTGCTCTGCACTGGCTCCCTGTATCGTTTATAATTGACTTCAAAGTCCTTCGTCTCATGTTTAAAGCACTAAATGGGCTGTGGCCATTCTACCTTTCTGACTGGCTGACAACCATACGCCCTCTAGAGCACTCAGGCTCTCTCCTGCTGGCTAATTGGAGGATACCATTAAAAATAAATGTGATGCTGCATTTATTAATTAGGCCTCTAAACGGTGGAAAAGGTAACCTCAAGAAATCAGGGAAGCAACCTCAGTCAATGTCTTTAAGCACCAGTTAAAAACCTTTCTCTTCAATTAAGTTTTGGATTAGCATTTTATAAGACAAATGAATAGCTTTTAATTAGAATTTTATCTATGCTGGTATCTCAGATTTTATTGTTTTGATGTAATATGTTTAATTTCTAAACTGCTGTTCCCTTTTCTTCGTTGTGCATTGTATTGTACAGCACTCTGACCTGTGTTCTAATGTTTAAGAGGTGTTATATGAATAACCTATATCATTAATATTATATCTACGTTATTTTCTCCTTGGGATAAATTCTGTAACGGTGCATTAAATCCTTAGGAGAATGTTGAATGTAGTATGTAAAGGAGTTAATGTTTGCAAACAATGTTAATAGCCTACATAGAACGGGACTAAAGTCAAGTTTAAGGATTCTACACTCAGTGGTTTCCTTTGGCTTTGTTCTCAGAGAGCCGAACCTCAAACAGATTTTCAAAACACATCAAAGAATCAGCCTTGTAGTGGACGTTTGTGCATGTTCATGTTGAATCCCACACCACCTTCACATTTTCACATTTTTCACATTTCACAGAATCACATTTTTTAATAAAAAAGGTTAGCCTATAAACTTAGGCATGCAAACCTGGGGAAACACTGAAGTCTCAGGAGGCGTGTTTCTCTGTGATTTCCTCTGCAGCGCCTCTCCAATGTCCTCGATCCTGCTCGGTCGACCCCATGCTGTGAGGCCTGCGGGGGAACCAGCCCACAGCGCCATAGATCAGAGGACAGCTGCAGGCTCCATGTGTGTTGTCTAGCTGACAGGACGGGAGGGAGACACTGGCTGTATATCAATGATCTTCATTTTTTATCCTTCGGAAATATGAAATATGACGACAAAAGGCCTACCTGTCATCCACGAGGCACCGGCGTTAGTTACTGGTGAGTTTCTCGTGGCCGTATACACTAGAGATTATAGCATTCCTCACCTTTGTTTTCCGTCGTCAATACCAGCGCAGTAAATCCGATCGTGGTTTAATATTATGGATTCATGATAGCAGGGCCGGCCCTGACCAATTTGGCGCCCTAGGCATTTTGCTGGTGCCCCCTACCCCTTTGGATCTCACAGTAAATTCGACTACCAATGTTCATAAACTCAGAGAAGCTACAAATCTTTGTCTTTGAGACTCTTTGATTTTAGATAGAAAATTAAACACACAAAACAAATTAAAAACCAAGTAACAAGCAATGAATCATAAATACAATGTGGTATGCACAAAATACTGCAGACGTTAGAACCTTTAATAATTAAACACTTTGCAGTAAAAAAAAAGTCTTGCAAAACAAGTGACAATGAATCACTCAATAAGGTATGACCAAAATACTGCAAAGAAATGCATGATGTTTACTACAGGCATTCATAAGCAAAATAATAGATAGAGTTCAGATTCAAATTATTGTAAATACAATTAAATGTAGTATGGTTTATCTAGTTTGGTTCTAACCAGAGATTAAACAAGCACTCAACTGAAGTATAAAAAAAATACAATAATGTATTTGGGCTGTGCAGAGGTAGACGGGACAGCAGAACCTGATGCTGTGTCACTGGGAGTGGCACTGAAATATTTTAAAAGTGCATCTGAAGAGAGAAGAGAAGTATATGTGACGACTGCATGTTACATTTTAATAAAATAACAGATGCTTGGTGTGCTATACATGAGACTAATAAGGAAAATGTGATGAGATTCATTCAAGTTTATTGTCATTGCAATGCAATTCAGTCTAACCACAGTGCAAAAACCAGTAAAGTGCAGTGAAATGAATATATATGTACTGTATATATAGCCTATGAATGATATGTGAAAGCTAAGGTATGAAATATTAACAGTAATACACTTTAACTGCACTTTAACACTGATGTAAACTTTAACAAACATAAACTGTGACACATAAAACCAAATGCTTACAACCACCCTATTACAGAGTGGATGGACAACTAAAAGCATTTTAACTGACATACAAGCAGGAAAGACACCTGTAAAATAACACCTAACGTTAAGTTAGGTGTGAACAGGCCTAACGTTAAGTTTCCAAACGTCCCTGATGAATTTAAGGTGTAACATTAACACACATCGACTCAGCTATTTATTGATTATTAAACAATGTTAGTCCGAAGTAAGCTAGCAAGCTAACACTCTGCTCCAACAACGGTAACTACAATGCATCAAAATATTAATTTCATGCACTTCATCACATTGACGTTACTGTACCTTTACCTTTTCACGTTTTTCTTCCTCTTCTTTCCTTCTTTTCCTTCCTTGGGCGCCGGATGGCTTCAGTCTTTTGGACTTAATTCCGATGCAGTGTCATTAATCTTTTTCTTCGTCTCGGGGTCACGGTCCGGTCAGATTCAGGCAGCTGGCCTCTTGACCCCGCCCCCCTCAAAGAGGGCAGGTACAGAGCAACGAGCCAGGCAGGCACCCAGAAAAAAGGCTTCTCCATTATTTAATATTCTTTGCTATTACTTTATGTTGCTGTGGGCTTAAATAATATTTCGAAATAATAGTAGTAATGGCACTGGTAAAAAAAAAAGTAGTGTATATATATATATATTTTTTTTTTTCTCCCCCGTTTTCGGTGCCCCCCGCGGATGACGGCGCCCCTAGCATTTGCCTATACTGCCTATGCCCAGGGCCGGCTCTGCATGATAGTGAGGTAATGGTGCATGAGGCACAACAGGATCTTATACTCCAGCGAAGGGACCTGTGTGGGGACTGTGCCAAACTTCCGAATGCACCTTTTAAAATCAGCCCTATGGGATAATTTTGCACTCATGAACCCCCATTTTTAAAGCTCTGTAACTGCTTTCTAAAGACGCTTTATAACCACGGCAATTAAGTGGGAGAAAAATGTATGTGAATGGCGGCATAGGCTGCACTCAACTGCGCTCACTTTAACTAAAGGTGGATTTTTATTTTGCAGAAACAGGGCTTTTGTAATGTTAAAGAACATTAACCATGGACCTTGGACTCTATGTTAGAGAACCAAAATGGTGAAAACTTGGAAAAAGTTAATTAAAAGAAGACAACACTTGCCTTGGCTTACACATGGCCTTTGATTATTTGAGGTTTGCATCTAGGAATGAAAGGAAAATTATTCAAATAGGCCTTGAGAAATCCTTGTAATAGACAAAGGCAAAATAAGTGGGCTAACCGCCAATTCTGCATTATGTGGGCCAATTATGCAGACATGAACTCCTTGCAATGTAATTCTCACTTTACCATTTCATCAGCTCAAGGTTGGGCTCTCGCTCCAGTGAGTTAGTGCTAAGAGACAGGTTAAGACAGGCAGAGACAGGGAGAGACAGGTATAGACAGGTAGAGACGGGTAGAGATGGGTAGAGACAGGTAGAGACAGGTAGAGCCAGGTAGAGACAGGTTGAGACAGGTAGAGACAGGCAGAGACCGGTAGACATCAACACCTTACATGGGCAAACCATATTAAAATCGACTTTTGTTCACAACATATGAATGAATGGCTCCATGTGTTCGTTCATCCAGTAGTTAGCATGCTAATAGCTAACCACGCCTTTAATCTTTTGTGACCATTGATCAAAATCCTCAAAACACAAATTAGGCGTTTCAATCCCCTCTCTATTACTGCCCAGCGCTGCATTCTATATTTATTTTTAAAAACACATAATTTAATGAATTCATTTTCATGATGAAAAGGAAATTAATAAATAATGTGAAGCTCAGCTGCATGCTAACAGTACCACAATCATGTGTTTCGCCCTCAGCTCCATTGATCGGTCCCTTGTCATGAAGACACTTTGTTCGAGCTTCAATCGAACGATATACATTCCACAACTGCTCATTTACATTAGACAAATTAGCCTCAATCTAGCGGTTTGCCATTTTTACTGTCCACAACCATTCCCCAACCACACTGGACCTGTATTGCTTTACAGAGAGCAATATTAAGCTGAATTTTGACTGCGGTACAAAGTAAATCCAAATAAGTTTCCAGCCAAACGAGAACCGTTGGTGGCGTGGGAAGGACCTTCTCTGGATGTAGAGGTGGTGGAGGGCGGAGAAGGTTGCACCTTGCCCTGGAGATAGGCAGACAGGTCAGGGGAGAGAATACACTCCTCCATCCTCATTAACTCATATCTTCTCTAATACTTCATATGAGACCATATTGGCCTGCTTCAGCTACACCGATACACCTGGTGGCTGCCCTGGAGGAAGACTTATTATGGGATGAATATTACTTTACTTTAGATACTATTCAATTAATACAAAATGTAAACTATAGTTGTGCATAATATGTACACTATACTATGTAATATTTCTAGAAATGTATGCAGTATTTTTACCCTCTTGTCTCCAATGCACGTTTTCTGTGATCCTATTTTGCATATTTCCAGGGGTTTTGTTTTGTATATTTGCAGTTGTATTTCAATGCAAATATAATTAATGAAAAAAAAGAAAAACATTTCTATATCCCTTGTTTCTAACAACATACTTTAGGCAGTTTGCTTATTTGATATTGATTTTGACAGGCACGATTCTTGCAATTTCTTGGTTATATTATTCTAAGTTGTTTTGGATAAATGTGTCAGCAAAATAAATGTAATGCAACACGACTTTCTGCAAGATTCTTTGATATTTTTTATTTAAAATATTGTGCAAGATTCTTTAATATTCTTAATTTAGATTTTCTGCAAGATTGGTTAAATCCCTGTGAAATTGGTAGAATAATTGATGCCACACATTAGGGCCGCCCTATTCCTCTGCCATTCCAGTCAGCCTTTACATTTTTTGACTGCGGTTTGTTTACAAATGAATTGCATTCATGCATGCTAAAGACATCATTAGGGTTTAATTAAAAATAGAAAATGTAATGAGATTGCTGGGTATAGCGTCTGCTACTAATCGGTATTTCCCACAGCATCTGGGATGTCAGTCTTCATAATGTAGAGGGAATCTCTCACACACAGAATCACACACAAACACAATTTCTTCAATGCACACATCGTATAAACAAATACAAATAGAGAAATACAATGAAATAAAATCCAAAAAGGAGTAAAACAGATGAAACATTCAATCGCCACTTCTTGCGCAATCATAAAAGTCGCCGCTTGACACCGAATCAAAACACATCCGCCGGGCGATGTGATTTACAACATTCATAAAAATGATTTGCTCTGGGACCCGGTGTTCCCTCACCCCTGTTGACCCTCGTCTCGGCTCGGTTCAACCCAAAGTGCTCTTCTATGCTCCGGTCAGCCACTTACCTTCTGCAGCAGTGGCCGTAGTGAGGGCCGTTGTGTCGTCCTTCACCACAGGGGTCGTGGTGTCGCTGTGTCCCAGGAGGAGGGGACCGGGTCAGTCTTAATGCTAGTACTGCGGTTGTTATTACCAGCCTTCTCTCGCCTCGCTCTCCCAGGGTTCAAGAGGGGGCTTCATGTGTTTAGAGTGCAACCCCCTGACTGCTGACTGCTAGGTCGGCACTACGGCGAACACGGATGACTGAACTCAGAGCAGGGCCATTTGCACTCCAGTCTGCATCAAATACACAGAACAGTGCTTTGCTTTCGGTTGAAGTCGCTCTGATGTGATAACTACCATAAATGCCATTTCCTTGGTTTCTCCTGCATACATTTTTTTTTTTACAAATCTTTTTTTAATGTACACACCCCACACCACAATCCCAATACAGCTGCGGTTTAAACCCATGCATGGAATCTTTATGTAAACCAGGTCCAAACAGAACCACGGGGGAGGGGAGGAAAAAGTAGAAAGGTTCTCCCCGGACTGGGGTATCTCCTTCGGATGGGGGAATCACTGATTGAGTGAGGCATGCAACAGTTTGGCTGCCAACCCACGGAACAGGGCTTAGCTGTGGCTAGCCTTCTTAGCTCCTCTCCTCCTTAAGGAGTCCTTCACACACCCGGCCTCCACCTCATCCAGCTTCTCATTTATAAATGCTTGGCCAAGGGCTGCTTATCGTAGTCAGACACACACACACACACACACACACACACACACACACACACACACACACACATACACACACACACACACACACACACACACACACACACACACACACACACACACACAGACGCACGCACGCACGCACACACACACACACACACACACACACACACACACACACACACACACACACACACACACACACACACACACACACACAGGTGGGCTTGACAATCAGCCAGCCCCTGGCAGTTGAAGGGTTACCCACGCCCATGACTTCCCCAAGCTCTGCGGTGTTGTCAAGCGAGCACATGATTCACAGACCATAGCTCTGGTCTTCACAACAATTGGTGGCAAACAGTGGGCGTTTGAAGTGGCAGGATGACAAGCTGTCCCTCCACGCGGGCAAACGAACACAGAGCTATATGAGCCTGGGGCCGAGCTCACTGGCCGATGCCAGCACCTCAGTGTAGAGCATGCCTACCTGCTAACTATCAGAGACGCTGTTGGCCAGAGCGCCTGACATAGAATACACTGCACGTCATTAAGGAACGGCTATGGGCTAGGAATAGTGATCCAGGATACAGTGAGGTTCAGCCTACAGGTTGAGCCTACAGGTGGGTTAAGCCTACAGGTTACGCCTACAGGTTAAGGCTACAGGTGGGTTCAGTCAACAGGTTCAGCCTACAGGTTAAGGCTACGGGTGGGTTCAGCCTACAGGTTGAGGCTACAGGTGGGTTAGGCCTACAGGTTAAGCCTACTGGTTGAGCCTACAAGTGGGTTAAGCCTACAGGTAATGCCTACAGGTGAAGTCTAAAGGCTCAGCCTACAGGTTCAGCCTACAGGTGGGTTGAGCCTAAAGTTTGAGCCTTCAGGTTAAGCCTACAGCTTAAGCCTATAGGTGGGTTGAACACACAGGGGGTTGAATCTAGATCGTTTAATGTGTGAGGCAACCTCCTTTCCAGAATTTCTTGATCTGTACCGACACATCTACCGAGCTACCGGTCCTATTTACCTGTACAGTAAGCTCTACAAGTCCCCTATCTCCAAACCTTCTTTCTACTGTCTCCTTACATGCATCCTTACATATAACAGCTGCTTCTCTCTGTGAACCCTGTCCTGTTAGCGATGTAAAGATGACGAAACTGACTAGTTGACGGTGAGGGGCGGGGGGGGGGGGGGGGGGGGGGGGGGGGGGGTTGGTGTCAATGACCTTTTAGAGTAACATGATTGACAGCTGAGGGGGTGTGCAGGTCTCTGGTACGTTGAAATGCCATTGTTTGTTTACACATTTTAATCAAATGTGGCAACGCTAAGTTTGTGTGACTGTTCAGAAATAACATTCATAATTGTCATCATAAGATTGTCATCAACATTCTTATGAAACATTTGAGTATATCCCCCTCCTTTGATTCACTTCAGAGCCTAAATGCGTTGCTACGGGACTTAACCAATGAACGGAGGTGAACACACATGATCATCAGTGAGGAAAATCTCTTTGCTTGATGTTGAGGGAAATTAATTATTTTGCTTCTGAACCACACAACCGTATCAAAGGTGTACTTTGCAAAGTAAATGCGGCCACGGAAGAGGGTGACAGAGGGTCACTGATTCAGCGAAGAAAAAGAAAACATGAAGGGATGGAAAAAACTGCTTGCTTGGAGACCATTGATAATTGATTCTGTCCTCAGCACTACACATTCATAACAAACGGCCTTCATGAAATGAAAACATACACTCTACATCTCTGTCCATATCAGACACCGCTTGGCTCTCTGCCCATACAATCTGATGAACACACACACAAAAAACACACACACACACACAGAGACATACAGACACACACAGAGACATACAGACACACACACACACACACACACACACACACACACACACACACACACACACACACACACACACACACACACACACACACACACACACACACACACACACACACACACACACTCACACACACACACACACACACACACACACACACACACACACTGACTCAACCGTCCACTCCATCAGTCACCTCGACCGTACACTCGGTCAAACCACATTGCCCGCGCTAGCAACCGTTTCGTGCTCGTGCTGGATTGATCACATAATTTACCTCATTATTGCAGCGGATGTGTGTGCGTTTGTGTTATAAGAAAAGGCTTCAGAGGCTTCTGAGGACCATTGAAAGGAGCAGGAATTACACCTTGAATTCAGATGTGTTCAGCTGCTTTGTTCTCGACGGATGGAGAAAGGTTCATCGCGCTTTCTGTCAGACACAGATTTATTTCGCTGAATTAAACATGTCGAGGGGAAAATTGAATTTCTCAACGTTGAATGCGAGGTGTATGTAGAAAAGCAGCAAGCACAGTAATTATGACCCATTTGAAAGATGTTTCTCAAGAAATTGAGTGAAGTTTTGGTGGAAAATGGACACAAAAAGACACAATTCTCTTGCAGGATGTTTTGGTTAAAACCTAATTGGAATCATTCAGCTGAATGTAAGCATGAGGAAGAGGAGAAAGAGGACGGAGACGTTTTAACTCTCCAAACCGGGGTTCAAATCGAGGATCAGAATAAATGTTTTCATTTTACATGTTGAATTTTTTTTATTCATTTATCCTTCATATTTTTTGCCCTTAAGAGTTAAACTAACTAATGAATTGAAATTAATTGTGTATTCCAATAATTTGTCTATTGGAGAAAGTTGATAGAAATGTGAATCCATATCATCTTTATACTCTCTCTTTATGCATTCTATATTCATTAGGAATAGAGTTCAGGCCTGCACCGTTACCAACAGCAATCCCTGCAGCCACAGTGGTCAGAGTGTGGGTGGGTGGAGGATGGAGAATTAGTCCGCACCCCCCAGCGCCACACATTGAAAGAGTGACATTTCAACGTCATTGGAAGAAATAAAAAGGTATAATTCAAAATTGAACAATCCTCGCCATCCAGCCCTTCTTTATGTAAATGTTAGGGGAGCCATTTTGATTCATTGTCCCCAGATGATGGTGGACGTCTGTCAGAGTAGACCCATACGTCCTCTCTTGTTAGGAATGTAATAAGTTTAGCCAAGAAAAGACCCGAACAAGAGTGTGAAGTGAATGATTATACAGGGTTAAAATGACTGACATGGTGGGGCGAGCAATCCAAAGTGGTCCAGAAAACGTTAAGTAGGCCTCCATTGTTCAATCACAGCCTTGGTGGTCCACAAGGGATCCAGCTCCCAGCATGCAAAAGTTTGTTAGCCACTTGTTCAAGGTCACTCTATAAAGATCAGTCAAAGCGATGAGCCTTCAGGCGGATCTCAGCCAAGGCCAAACAAAGGCTTGTTGTCACGGCAGCAGGAGGGCTGAGCACAGTGAGCTGCAGAGTCTCAATCCCACTCTCAAATTTACATCTGAGGGATTACACCGAGGCACGGACTCGAAGTCGACCGGCCCGCTGATTGTCAGTGACCGTTCTCAAGATGACTACTAGAATGGCAGGAACAGTGTGTTCCCCGATGAGATGATCAGTTGTATCAAGGCAAGAGAAAAGCGCTTGCCTGCTCTGACTCACCCGACAGAAATGTTGCAGCAGCTCAGACTCTGGAGATGGATTCATTGAATAGGATCACTTATCTCCTTCTCACTGCCTTTAACTCCTGGCTCTCAGCTTGAGAGAAACCATCACTCTCGGCTCCTTTATAATATTGGAGAGTTCTGTCTCAATCGAGCTGTGGAGAATCTAATACACACAAAAGAGATTTGACAAAGTTGACACCCTTTTCTTTTTAGAATTGGCCTTCTCCATTGGTTCAATTAGGACCAATGATTTCAATTCTGAAGTATTCCTTTGAAAGTATAGCTACAACTCTTTTCCCCATGGTTATTGATCAAACCCACACATGCTTATTTCCTTATGAACATTAGACCCTAGAGCTGCTAGGGCCCATCCTCTACAAAGCACCATCACGCGCACCTCCTGCATTCAGGCCTCAGCATGACTTGTCCTTTGCATCCCAACGCAATGCATTAGAATGTATACAGACCTTTTAGTTCATAATGGTTTCAAACGGGTCCACCCTCTTAGGGTCTCCAGTGGCAGCGGGGCTAATGATCCTGCGAGGGACTGCGAGGAAACAGGAACACAGCCTTCTGCGCTTGTGCACATTCACTTCGAAGGACAAGTACCATTAGCGTGTATACGTAGACCTCTAGAAAACCGGGCGCAGCCTTTCCCCGTTTCTGCAAGGTGGTACTTGGGTTACTTCTGAGAGAAAATAACCCAAAGCATTACGGTTCGGCCACTCATCCTGGTTAGTATCCCCGGGTTTAAGTGCACAACTGGGTTTGTTGCCATGGCTAGGCCGGATTGAAACCCCTCACCTTTCCATGGATGTGTGCACCAAAGGGAATAAAAGCAGAAATCTGCACACTGTAATTTGTCACTCTGTTAACAACTGTATCAGTGAACAACTGTATCAGTGAACAACTGTATCAATCAACAACTCTATCAGTGAACAACTGTATCAGTGAACAACTGTATCAATCAACAACTCTATCAGTGAACAACTGTATCAGTGAACAACTGCATCAACAACATCTCTACGTACTCGTCTCAGACGACGGAAAAGTCCTTGTCTGCAGATGTCTCCCTTTTTGTTTTGCTTTTGTTTCCTCCTTCACCTGGAGCACCACAGAAATAGTTATTTATGTAACAGCCTACTTACTTGGCCAAGACAGGCTTCTTCCTCCAGCCGACGGCAGATCCCTCGTTGGCTTGGCAGGACAACTTCCACGTGGGAGATCTGCTTACATTCACCCAGCGCTCGCCGCTGGACTGAGGGCTGCACGCAAAGTAGGAAACTCCAGAAATAAACTTTTTTGTGCTTATAAAATATAAATGTAGTAAAGGAGAAAACCAATGGATAAAGGATGCATGTGTTGATCACGTTTAGTCCTATCATTTACAACGGGACATACCTGACACGTATATCGAATCTAGCATGGTGAATAGACCACTTGGTTTCTACAGCATGATCATACGCTCCCAAGCAAAACGATTCTGCTGCTATAATGCAAAGCTTGAAGTATATACTGTACATGAAATGTCAAAAAAATTCTGAAGTCCCCATATACCCCATTGATTTACATTTACATTCAGATTGAGGGCATTTAGCAGACGCTTTTATCCAAAGCGACTTACAATAAGTTATGTTAGAAGAAGGGGAAACAATATACACTGTCGGTACAGTAAGGATGTTCATATATATAACTAGGGTCTTGTTAAATACGGACAATTGTTAGGTTAACCCATTCCCCGTATACAACAAAGATATTGACCCCCCCCAATAAGAAGGGTTTGGAAGGTGTTTTGGTCGTGAATGGGTATTTGTTGCTCGCTGCGTATGTAAATCCGCTTTTGAATATGCAATTATTCAGCTGAAACTTATTAGTCACTAATTAATCACTTTCTGATGACTTCTTTGGTCCTTTTGGCATACAAAGGCCTACATTTGCACAGCCAGACCTCTCCGGTGTTCGTGTTAATTTAGAGGACATCAGTCAAATGAGTAGGTATTGTCCTAATTGCTCATGTCAAGATATTGGTTTCAAACTAACGAACGCGTGATGAGAGACGAGCTCCTCCTGATTGACGTCCGGGGAGCACACGTTCATATAGGCCTACAGCTGACTCCTCTTCCCGATGGGTAACACACATGATAAAACGACGCCATCTAAAATCACAGTTTAACGGTTAAACCGATGACGGATATCGATGGGATTAGACATACATGATTGCATTTGCTACTAGTATTTGCCTAATAATAGGCCTATTACGTTTTTCAATTAACATCACATTTAAGATTATATAATGATGGAAAAGATTATATAATAATTGAAAAGTGTCCAAATTGATTATTATTATTATTATTATTATTATTATTCCTATTCCTATTATAATCCACCAAAAAAGTCTAGTCTATAATGAAATTCAAAATATAAGCACGCTTGTGAGGCGCGCGACGCGTAGCAGCGCAGCGCGCCTGAGCGGTCCGAGCGGAACGGACGGCAACACCCTCTCGGTTACGCAGTAGCCCGCCTACCCCCACGGAAACACAGTTCATACATCTGCTTCCACTCCGGTCCACGGAGAGCATCGCACTCGCTCTGCGTGTGGAACAGTCCACAGACATGCGGGTTTCCTTGGTGCGTTGTGGGTAGAGTGGTGGTCGTTCGATGAGCGTGTTCTGCGGGGTTTGACCGCAACTTTACTGAACGGTCCAGTACCGCGGGGCTCTGGAGGGCTGGCCGAGATCCGCCGTGCGCCACCGTCGTCGCTTGTTGGGAGTTAAGTTGGGATCGAAAACAAAGCAAGCTGAACGAATGGATTCACGCCGAACACCAGGGGTAAGTCTGAGGATGATAACACTTTTCCCTATCATATCATATCATATCATATCATATCATATCATATCATATCATATCATATCATATCATATCTAAGACATTGGCTATCTCTAATGAACTACCAAGAGAGAAAACCCGGCGGGAAAAATGACGTCTAACATGATCCAATGTTAAATCACAATTAAGTTAATCTCCTTATGGATCTCCAGAAAAGTGTTTTTTTGTGTGTTTTTTGTTTTTAAGATTTCCTAGATTTGTATGGATTTTGTGTAAAGTACACACACATCACGGCATATTACGCACGGCTTTCCACAACGCAGATCACTGCTGTAGGCTACTCTGGACGGTTCAATGTGACCAATACCACAGATGATTGAACTTTATAAATGCTTCCCTCCTCCCCTCTTTCTGAAATGAAATGTGTTTTACATCTCGTGTCTGATGTTGCCGACTACTAATGTAAGTGCCCCCGTGCCACACACATCTGCCCTTTAGTCGGCCCATTAACCCGGTGCGCACACACACACACACACACACGCACACACGCACACA
This sequence comes from Gadus morhua, assembly GCF_902167405.1. Lineage (NCBI taxonomy): Eukaryota > Metazoa > Chordata > Actinopteri > Gadiformes > Gadidae > Gadus > Gadus morhua. The sequence goes on from NC_044069.1 coordinate 20,582,452, forward strand.
CACACACACACACACACACACACACACACACACACACACACACACACACACACACACACACACACACACACACACAGACACGCACACACACACACACACACACACACACACACACACACACACACACACACACACACACACACACACACACACACACACACACACACACACACACACACACACACACACACACACAAACCGAATATAATCAAAATGTGTGCAGTGCTGGCAGGATATGAGCTGGCTTTATCTATCTCTTATATGTGGAGAGAGGAGGTGAGGGAGAAGAGAGGGGAAGAGATGTGTAGAGGGGGGGGTGGTAGAGAGAGCGTGTGAGGGATAGCGAGAGAGAAAGAGAGAGTCGTGAGAGAGATAGACCGTGGAGGGGGTAATTCTTTGCTTCGTAATCTCTTTTTCAATGTTGAAGAAAGTCGTAATAATTCTAACTTTGCAGTAAATAAACAAGAACATCAACAACCACCACCTCACCTTTTCCTCCATTGAGCCGTCACATGCGAGATATGAACTGTTCACCCTGTCTATCATCTCCCACACTCTGTCACACCGGCTAAGGTCTGGGGACGAACGCTGCGTGTATGATGAATAACCCTACTGGCACAGATTAACCTTTCAATGCACTCTGCTTGTCATTGCCTGGCCCTTTGAGAATGATGGTACATCAAATACAATGATTATACATGCATAAGTATGGTCCTATCTAAAGCACATGGTGCATTGATTGTATGAAATGTACAATGTATATCTAAAAATGGGGGACGTTAGCTCTGAGTTAAAGACCACAAGCAAGCTCCTATAATGGGATGTTTTAAATAGCTAACAATGGAAGCGTGTGATTGGATGTGACTAGGCTGGCTACAAACATCCTGGTCCATGATAAATAGGGAGGGGGTTCTATTCATACTAATCTATTTCAATGTCATGTTCTCAATCAAGATGAGCCTGTACTTTTTTTGTGTGTTCAGCAAAAAGAAAATAGGAGGTCATCATTCCAAAGCTATCTAAGTTCCCCTATCTTTCTCTGAGTCCCCCCCCCCCCCCCCCCCCCCCAGGCATTATTATCTTGAAGGACAGATTACTTTTCACATTTTCCCCACTCTATGAAATGGATTCTATGGCCGCTTGGCGAGATAAAAGCAAATGAGGAAAAGTGACTGTTGTGATAGAGATTTTGCAGCAATATTTATTATTTAGTCATAATATAAAAAGAACAACCCAATCTTTCTTAACCATCGTAATCGTGATGGAGGTTGATGCAACTGTTTCTGATCTCTCCATTCTGTGCCAGGTGGGCAGAGACCACCTGGCACTAAGTAGAACCAATTAGAAGCAGGAACAGCATGCATTCATACAGCATGCATACATACTCTGGTACAATTGAAGCACCTATCTACTTTTTTGTACATGTTTGAAACATTATATCACAACCTGAACTTTTTGTCAGATTTTAACAGAGATAACTGAGATAAACTCAGTCAGAAAGTTCTGGATGTAATATAATGCATCCTAGGTGTGACCCCTGGCCCAGATTTTCAAGCCAACACTCAAATTCAGGGTTCGTCTTCTCTCACTCATGCTCTCTCTCACTTTCTCTTTCTCTCTTTCTCTGTCTCTCCCTCTCTCTCCCCCCCACCTCTCTCTCTCTCTCTCTCTCTCTCTCTCTCTCTCTCTCTCTCTCTCTCTCTCTCTCTCTCTCTCTCTCTCTCTCTCTAACACTCTCTCTCTCTCTCTCTCTCTCTCTCTCTCTCTCTCTCTCTCTCTCTCTCTCTCTCGCTCTCTCTCTCTCACCCCCCCTCTCTCTCTCTCTCTCTCTCTCCGTCTGTCCTTCTCTGCTTCTCTCTCTCTCTCTCTCTCTCTCTCTCTCTCTCTCTCTCTCTCTCTCTCTCTCTCTCTCTCTCTCTCTCTCGCTCTCTCTCTCTCTCCCCCCCACCTCTTTCTCTCTCTACCTCTCTCTCTCGCTCTCTCTCACCCCCCCCCCCCCCCCTCTCTCTCTCTCCGTCTGTCCTTCTCTGCTTCTCTCTCTCTCCTTCTCTGCTTCTCTCTCTCTCTCTCTCTCTCTCTCTCTCTCTCTCTCTCTCTCTCTCTCTCTCTCTCTCTCTCTCTCTCTCTCTCTCTCTCTCTCTCTCTCTCTCTCTCTCTCTCTCTCTCTCTCTCTCTCTCTCTCTCTCTCTCTCTCTCTCCCTCTCTGCTCCTCTATCTCTCTCTGAGAATTATTTTCTTCTCTATGAGCATGTCAGCTCTAAACCAAAAATACAAGCAAAGCAGATTATGGTTCACAGAGCCTGGAGGAGAGAAGAGAGGAGACATTGGCTCATCTCAACTCTGTGTTTCATAAGAATAAGAGTAAAGCAAGGGCACTCCTATAAGGCTGTATATTCTACTCAAGGCAACGTACCATGAAAACCACACATTTACAGCAAATGTTAACCGTAGGCCTAATCGATCTAAATTAAATTTGTTTGTTAAGGATTAAACCTGAATATTATTATCAAACCTAGATTCAAACTGGGGCGAAACTGCAGTGTATCGTACTCTGTAAAATGAGCGGTTCTCTCTTGAAATTAGGTCGCGCTTTCTTTAAACTCTGCGGGAGTGACCCCAAGAAAACCCCAAGATCCCATATCCTCATATGCCACAAGATGGTGTAGATTAAATGGGACTGTTTTATTTATAAATCCTTCCAGGAATAAAGTGATGTTTCACTTTGAAATGTGATGTGGGCTTGTGTGGTTGTTTCAGGGATAGCCCTACCGACTCACTACGCATGATTAAATTCCCTTTTCCAGTCGACCGTGTCGCACAAGTTACTGCTAAGATGATCATGTTGTATTCATTACTTTTTAAATGTCATTATTGGTTTTATTTGAATGTGAAAACACCCAGTTAAAACAAGTGAGAGTAAAGAGAGGGTTTGTTTACTCAGTTGCAACTTGATAATCTCATAGTGGAGGGGCAGTGGACTGAATGCTCATATGTGTGTGTGTGTAATCTCATAGTGGAGGGGCAGTGGACTGAATGCTCATACGTTTGTGTGTTTGGTTTGTTTTGAAATGGTCTCCTCTGTAATCGCTCTATCTCTGATCCATATTCATTTTCACACGAGACACGCAAAGGTCATTGGTTTGATTACCAAAGTAAGATCAGGATTAAGATGCAGTATGTTTACCTGTAGCTTTCGAAACACGTCCAACCTACTCATCAACGACATGTATTTGAGGTTAATGTTAACTTCATGTGTCCAGTCTGTGTTAAATGGTTGCATGAATGTTTGGAAAAAGTGACCTTTCTAAACGGAGATAATACAGTAAAATGTTAATATTATTCCATTGATTCCCTCTCGTCAACAACAGACATGAGAGTATATGCAGATCATTCTAGGTCAGTAAGATCTAGGAAGAGCGTGCTCAGAATCCCAACCGTAAAGCCCCCAGGCACTATATGCCGTATGCATAGACTTGTATACATTTGCATTGGCCCACCTTTTGGCTCCACCTTTCCATCAAAAGTGCCAATTATATTCCTGCAGACAATCCAGTATAAAAATATGTGCTGGGATCTGAATGCTTTATCCCTCCATATCTCCAGCTTTCTTATCTCTTTGAGGCCAGGACTCACATCTCATACCCCTAAACACATAACTGTGTTTATTCAAATCTTGTCTTACTCCTGCTCCTATTGGGCATCATAATGTGGTCTGCCGCCATAGTCTTCTCACATTCCCTCGCAAACCCTGACACAAGCTGAATTCATTTCCATTGTGCATCTCAGGGCACCCCAGGGTGCACTGTCACGGTCAATAAGCTGTTTCTGTCTGAGACACTTTGCTGAACGTTTGTGAGGTAGCAGCACCCTCCTGGGAAACTAGTGCATTCAAAACGACTGGCTACTAAATACAGCCAGACACACTCTCTCTCTCTCTCTCTCCCTCTCTCTCTCTCTCTCTCTCTCTCTCTCTCTCTCTCTCTCTCTCTCTCTCTCTCTCTCTCTCTCTCTCTCTCTCTCTCCCTCTCCCTCTCTCTCTCTCTCTCTCTCTCTCTCTCTCTCTCTCTCTCTCTCTCTCTCTCTCTCTCTCTCTCTCTCTCAGGCAAAGATTTGCTATCAACGTATCTCTGGTCTCACATGATATCTCTGCATTACCCTAGCCATTGCCATTACACAGCGTTGTGTTTCTGCTGAACATAAGGATCATCTCTCTGGACACGATATGCACAGGCAGGTTGCAGTATTTCGAGTATTTTATTTATATGAAAGAAAATTGAGAAAAGAGTGGAAGTACAAAGAAGTTAAATAATACATAAAACAAATTCATAAAAGAACAATTAACCATAAAGCGCATTAAAAACAAGGAGTGAGGCAACGGCAGCCCTCTGATAAAACATCCATTAAAAGTGTTTTAAAGTACTCTAAAGGTGTCCAGCGATAGCACAATTCTGTATTAAATTCCAAAGCATTTTGGGCCTAATGTTCAAAAGCACCGGGCCTCCAGGAGATCAGAGACGTGGGGTAGTCTGGGAGTCTGCGTCACATGGCTGTGTAGAAACGTATGATCATTGAGGTTGGTAAAGGTGGCCTTGGATTACATTTGGCTGCGGTGCGTCAGTGGTGTGGTGATGCCCCCCCAGGCCGGAGCAGTGGGGTGGACCACATCACCATATATGATATATTGAATCCTAATTAGGGTTTACAGAAATTGAGGCAATTTGATTGGACCAATGCTTTCTTACTGATCCCTTTGATCAATCTAATCTAGAGGGCGATGGTCGATTGCACCACGGAACGCTAGGAGCAAAATAATGCTACAGCAACGATGTAGGGTGCGTTGAAACACACGTACTAATTAGCATTGTAATGTATTTATATATAATACCACAAGGTGATTATGGCACAGAACATCAGACATCTCTATATAATATATATATATAGCGTCAACTTGTGTAGAGAGCTGTAGTGCTGAACTGGAGCCCTGCCCGGGGTGCTCCATAAAACCAGAGTTCGACTCCAGCGCTCCGAAGCTTTGGTGTTGCCCTGGGAATGCCGTGGGTTAGGGAGGCCTTCAGCAGAACGGAGAGAGTTGCTTTGGCAAATGGACTATTGAGTACACTATAGTGCTGGCGGGACCATGCATTTGATTCCAATAAGATAACATTGAGGTTTAAATCTTCTTTTTTATTTTTTTAACAAAAAAACAGAAGATAAAATGATTGTGGAAGCAAACCATTATGATGCTCGCATCATGATCAATCATGTTCTTATAATCACTTTCACTTATGTTGGGGTCGTTGAAAATTATTTGCAAAGCATTCAAAATCCAAATACAATATTCAAAACACATATACGGGGGAATGAAAATGTGTACCTTCATGTGATGCTGCATTCCCTGGAGTTAATGTCATGTCTTGAGATGTAGAGGGATCTATTTTTGAGGAGACTGGCTGTACTTCTGCTGAAACTTTGTTCCCTCTTCCTCCCGCAAATCTTTCTCCATATTTACCCTCTCTCTCGCTCTCTCTCTCTCTCTCTCCCCCCTCTCTCTCTCTCTCTCTCTCTCTCTCTCTCTCTCTCTCTCTCTCTCTCTCTCTCTCTCTCTCTCTCTCTCTCTCTCTCTCTCAAACTGAAGTCAGTTTGCCATCCGTGGCTGCACTGCTTTAAATTGCCTTCAAGGTTCAATCATTTTTACACTGCCTGTGATGGTTGTGGCCCAATCTTCTTTGCAGCGTGTAATTTTCCACTGTTAGGTTGTAATTTGTTCGACGCGTGGCTGTCGACGTTGATGAAATACGTTGAGCTCATCGGAGCGTCAGAAGCCTACACAAATCATAGTTAATCAATATTTAATCCCTGCATTCACCATTGAACGCTATTCATATCAGTAATGGAAATTGGGACATAAATTCAGGAACCCTGAATTTTAAGTAAGTGATAAATAAACAACGGCAGTAACACAGCCTTCCTCCTTTTTAATCGTAATCCATTTTATTTATTCAACATTATGAAAAAATATATATATATTAAGATCTTACCTGAATTCAAAAAAATTATAAACCTTGCTAGACCTGATCTCTTATTGTGAAAGATATGTTTAATTTGTTCATTTATTCATTCTTGTTTTGGCAATGCGTCGAACAAGAAGAACCTCAAACAAATTAATTTAAAGACAATTCAAATGTAATATAATATAATAAATAACACATTTGAATTGTCTTTCAAACGTTTTTGTTTGTGGTTCTTCTTGCGGTTTGAGATCGACTGGTTCTTTTTGTGACAATCTTTGTGACAATTACTTTGACGGAACACATAAAAGGTGTTTTGGCTCGGTTTTGGTGTTGGATTTTGTATTTGTTTTCCTATCGGCCGAAGGCGTCCTCTGTCTCAGCCCGTACCATTCCCACGGGATCCTGTGGGAACACAAGTGCTGTGGCGAGCTCAGTGTAAGTTCTGGCTCTGATCCCACTGTCTATTCTGTCCCACAGAGTATCGCTGGAAGGCTGACGGGGTTCCCGCTCATCCCACCCACGGCGTGAAGCCCTCCCCACCCGAGCAGTGAGCCTCATCTCCACCCGCCCCAACTGTCACCACCACCGCCGCCCCCCCCCGTAGCAGGGATGTACCAGGAGGTGGCCTTCCTGGCGGGCAGCACGGAGCACCAGTTCACCAGCTTCCACTTCAACCCCCCGGAGAACCCCCAGGAGGTGAGCTCCAAGAAGGGCCTGTACTACAAGCGGGCCCAGCTGCTGCTGCTGCAACCCCAGCAGCGCCACGCCCCCCCGCGCGACGACCACCCCGGAGACGACTCGGCCTCCCCCTCGGCCATCATCAACGTGGGCGGCATCAAGTACCGCATCCCCTGGTCCACGCTGGATGAGTTCCCCCTGACGCGGCTGGGCCGCCTGCGCGGCTGCAGCAGCGAGGCGGAGATCATGGCGGTGTGCGACGACTACGACGGCCGGCGCAACGAGTACTTCTTCGACCGCAGCCCGTCGGCCTTCCGCACCATCGTCACCTTCCTGGCGGCCGGCAAGCTGCGGCTGCTGCGGGAGATGTGCGCCCTGTCCTTCCAGGAGGAGCTGCTCTACTGGGGCGTGGAGGAGCAGAGCCTGGACTGGTGCTGCCTGCGCAAGCTGCGCCTCCGGCAGGAGGAGTACAAGATGCAGCGACGGCTGGAGGAGGAGGAGGAGGCCGCCGCCGCCGAGCTGACGGCCGCGTCCCCGTCCGGCGAGGAGGAGCCTGCCCCGCCGGGGGCCACGCCGGGGGCCGGGGCCGGGGCGGGGTCGGCGGTGGTGGTGGTAGTGGGGCCGGCCGGGGCCGGGGGCGTCCAGGACGAGGAGGGCCAGGGAGGGGACTGCATGCGGCGGCTGCGGGACATGGTGGAGAACCCGCACTCGGGCGTCCCGGGGAAGGTGTTCGCCTGCCTGTCGGTGGTGTTCGTGGCCATCACCGCCATCACGCTGTGCATCAGCACCATGCCCGACCTCCGGGAGGAAGAAGAGAGGGTGAGTCTCTGACGGTGAACCGCCTCATGGTCTAACGGTGAACCGCCCCGTGGTCTAACAGTGAACCGCCCCGTGATCTAACGGTGAACCGGCCCGTGATCTGATGGTGATCCGCCCCGTGATCTCACGGTGAACCGCTCCGTGGTCTAACGGGGAAACACACGCTAATAAACACACGCTGTTAATGTTGAATGAAAAAGGAAAACCGTGTCATGATAGATTCTGATGAGTCAATCTTTAGGAATGGTGGGCTGGGACCCTATACCCCTCTGTCGTTGGTGGGCTGGGACCCTATACCCCTCTGTCGTTGGCGGGCTGGGACCCTATACCCCTCTGTTCATGGCAGGCTGGGACCCCTTACCCAGTGATGCCAGTAACGCGTTACTTAGTAACGCGTTACTGGCATCGGACCACTTTTTTCAGTAACGAGTCATCTAATGCGTCACTATTTCCAAACCAGTAATCAGATTAAAGTTACTCATCAAAGTCACTGTGCGTTTGTGTGAGAGTGTGTGTGTGAAGCGTAAGTCTCCAAAGACTTCAATCTATCAGAGGCGAGTGTCTACCTTGACTCTCCAGAGTCTGCGCAACCAGTTGTTATTATCGGCGGAATTAGTCGCGCGGTGCTGCGTGTGTGTGTGTGTGTGTGTGTGTGTGTGTGTGTGTGTGTTGCGCTGGAGCGACGGCAGCAGAGAGAGTGTGTAGGAGCCTCTACGTTATCGCCAGAGAACTAAACCCACGGGGAGGTCCGAGCAGCTAGAACGCGCTGTTTACGTCACGCACGTGGAGATGCGTCCGGTGATCCCCCGAAAAGCGCCGCGTGATGTTTTGTCTACGCATTAAAGGTTTGCGGAAGCGGTTGAAAGCCGTGTGTCAGTTTGTGCACACAGAGCCGTAGCAGCAAATTCTGGGCCCTGTATACAAGAGGTACTGATGGCCCCGCCCACAAATTCCCCCTACCAGCCCCCTGCACAGAATTGTTGGGGGCCAACACTACCCATACCCCTCTGTTCATAGCGGGCTGGGATCCTATACCCTTGTGTTCATGGCGGGCTGGGACCCTATATCCTTCTGTTCAGATCCACGTTGATTAAAGAGCCTTGAGTAATGTTGATGAAGTCAATCAAGTTTTATAGATTTAAATTAATAATTGTAATTCTTAACTGAGGTCAAGGACGTCTGTAGTAAGACAGTAAAGCGAGCTCTTTATAAAAGGTATTTCAAAGGCTGAAATCACAAGATGGACTAAATCTCAGAGAATCACCTCATCACTTAACTCTCGAATCTCGCCTACCCATCTCATCTTAATATCTGACTGATCCCAGCTGCAACTGGTAGAAATATGCATATTGTATAAAAGTAGTGAATGCAATCGTATGTTTTTCATTTTTCAAACCCGTTGCGTTTGACTTTGGCAATGTTTACAAAGGACGAATGGCGGCGCGCACAGTCGCAGCGGCCACTCTTGAGATCTGTGAGATCGAGTGTTTGAGTATGAGACGTCCTATGAACGTAGTTTATGACAGGGAAACACTATTAAACATAAGGACACTGCAAGTGAGTAACATCTCTGGCATTCGCTGGCATCTGGACATACTACGCAAACACAGGATACTAGCGGACACTGTGCCCGCAATTTACCGGAAGAGGAAGCAGCAGAGATGGGGTGGGCGTAAACAAAAGCGGGGAAAGAGGGCTGGCAACAAAGCTAGGCTAAAATCTAACCCCAGCAGACCAGCAGTGCCGACAATCCTACTCTCCAACGTCCGATCTCTCGAAAACAAACTGGATGAGCTCCGTCTGCTGAGAGGATCACGCAAGGTATGGAGAGACTGCTGTCTATTAATTTTGACCAAGTCCTGGTTACATGAAAACATTCCGGACGAGGCTGTTCAGCTAGAGGGAACAACACTCTTCAGAGAGGACTATGCATTTGCAAAGACTGGTGTGTAAACGCTACGTCGGTGGCTCAACACTGCTCTGAACTGGTGGATTTTCAATCGTGACCTGTTGGCCATTCTACCTGCCAAGGGAATTCACCAGTGTGATTGTACTAGCTGTTTACATAGCCCCTAGTTCCAACGCCAAAGCTAACAAAGTACTCAGCCCCCTGTATGACGTCATCAACGCACTGTTGACAAAACACCCGGACAGCTTTGTGGTTGTTGCAAGAGACTTCAACCACATTAGCTTAAAGACTGTGCTCCCCGGATTCAAGCAATATGTGGACTTTAAAACAAGAGGAGAAAATATCCTTGATCTGGTCTATTCCAACACTGCTGAGGCATACAAGGCCATTCCTCAACCCCATCTTGGCCTTTCAGACAATAAATCTGTGCTGCTGCTTCCAGCTTACAAACCCAGGCTGATACGGGCCAGGGCAACCCAGTCACACATCAGGGTGTGGCCAGATGGAGCAGTCTCAAATGAGTCTGAAAAGTCGCAAATGTGGCACGGGAGTCAACAAATCACTCAGTACAAGACCAGGCAGAGGATTGAGGACAGTGATGTTCCTCTCCCAGACAGACTCAACGACTTTTTTGCCCAGGTTTGAGGCACCAGGTGGGCCGGCGAGAGGGGGGACTGGACCCTCCCCTCCATCCAGTCAGCCACCTGTGGTCATCAGGCCAGCCGACACAAGGAGAACCCTGGCCAAGACCAGCCCTCGGAAAGCAGCCGGCCCGGACAACGTCCCGGGGAGTGCGCTCCAAGCCTGTGCTGATGAGCTGACTGATGTCCTAACAGACATTTTCAACATCTCTCTCTGTCAAGCCACAGTACCCAGATGCCTCAAAACATCCATCATCGTTCCAGTTGCAAAAAAATGTCTGCTGTGTCCTGTCTGAATGACTACCGTCCTGTCGCATTGACCCCAATAGTGATGAAGTGTTTTGAACGGTTAATCAAACCACACATCACATCCAGCCTACCTACATCACTGGATCCACATCAGTATGCCTACCGCTCAAACCGCTCCACAGAGGATACAATATCCACCACCCTGCATACAGTACTCACCCATCTAGAACAGAGAGACACCTATGCTAGAAACCTGTATGTTGACTTCAGCTCTGCATTTAACACCATCATGCCGCAGAGACCTGCCGCAGAGGCCCCTCCTGGGCCTAAACCCCACCCTCTGTCACTGGATACTGGGTTTCCTGTTGGAGCGACCACAGTCAGTTCGTGTTGGGAAAAACATCTCCAAATCCATCACACTGAGTACAGGATCCCCCCAGGGATGTGTGCTCAGTCCACTGCTGTACACGCTGCTGACCCATGACTGTGTGCCAAGGCACAAGAACAACATGATCGTTAAGTTCGCAGATGACACTACAGTTGTGGGTCTCATTCACAAAAATGAGGGATCCAGTTACAGATAGGAGGTCAACCTGTTCGAGAGCTGGTGCAGAGACAACAACCTGGTGCTCAATGCGGAAAAGACCATGGAAATGATCGTGGACTTCCGTAGATCACAACCAAAGCACGCACCCCTCTGCATCAGCAATTGTGAAGTGGAAAAGGTGGAGCACATCAACTTCCTGGGAGTACAGATCTCTGACAACCTTTCCTGGTCCAAAAACACCACTGGGCTAGTGAAGCGAGCCCAACAGAGATTGTACTTCCTGAGGAAACTCCAACAGGCCTCACTACCTCCCAGCATCCTCACCACATTCTACAGGGGGGCAGTGGAGAGTGTGCTGACGTACGCCATCGCTACCTGGTTCTCCAGCTGCAGTGCGTTGGACAAAAAGGCCCTGCAGAGAGCGGTGAGATCAGCGGAAAGGGTCATTGGCGCCTCACTTCCCTCTGTCCAGGACATATTCCTGAGCCACTGCGGGAATAGGGCCCAGAAAATAGTGAGAGAGCCCTCTCACCCTCTGAACAGCTTCTTTCAGCTCCTACCCTCCAAGAAGCGCTATCGCAGCATAAGATGCTCCACCACCAGGCTGCTGGACAGTGTCCTGCATCAAGCTGTCAGAGTGCTCAACACACCAGCGTCCTAGATCTCCTCACTGGACTCACTAGGCTTGCACACATCACCTTAAATCATTTTTAATCGGTTGCACTTTTTCTATTTGTTAGAGCATTTTAAATGTATTTATTTATTCAGTGCATATACGAGTATTATGTTATGTTCTTTTAGCTATTTAAGCTATCCAGCTACATCTATTTTATTCATCATTGGGATGTATGTATGAAATGAACGTGTGGGAATGTATGTACTTGATCATGATCATGATCCCTTAGAAACGCCTCCTCATTTTGTTACTTGTAATCAACAAAATTACAATCAATTTGATTTGATTTGATTTTGATTTGATTTGATGTGGGTGGACGGAAGGGATTGCTTATGTGTTGCCTAGCACTTGAGACGTCGATAAAAATGCTGTTATGGTATTTGGAAAGGAAGCTGTAAAGACCGGTTGTATCGAACGACTTCAATTGGATCAACCAAATAACAAATGGGACCAAGACAACCACAAAAGCGCTGTTGAGCAAGAGTTGAGAGAAAAACTGGACTTTGAATTTCAATGAAATGGGCTTGCTGCTCTGTAAACTCAGTTAGGTTGAAACAGATACTATGCTTTACAATGAGTGGACCACATCACTATATATGATATATTGAATCCTAGTTAGGCTTTACAGAAATGTAGGCAAGTTGATTGGACCACTGCTGGAGTAATTCTTATCAATAGAGGGCATACCAACCCATCTAATCTAGAGGGAAGAGGAGTCGACGGCACAGCGCAACCTTAGGATCTAAATAATGCCGGAGCCAGCGAGAGACACACATGCACACACTATGTAGGGTGCGTTGAAACGCATGAAATAATTAGCATTGTAATGTATTTGAACCCAAAATAAAAGATGAAAGAGGCAAAAGGAAAAGCAGCAAGCCCAAAGGGAAGAAGATCAAATTCTGGGCATTCTTCCTGGGTTTCTCTGGTGCACTGCAGATCATGCATTGCTTTCTGGTCACAATGAGATAGCATGAGCCCCCTTATCCATTGATCCCTGGAGAATACAAACGCACATGTGCATATCTATGCATTCAATGTCAACACAAAAATGGAATACAACTGGCATACAAAAACAAAACTCAACATAGTTTAAGAATCCTTTTGTTAAACCTCACCAGATCAGTTTCTCACTCTCTCACTCTCTCTCTTTCTCTCTCTCTCTCTCTCTCTCTCTCTCTCTCTCTCTCTCTCTCTCTCTCTCTCTCTCTCTCTCTCTCTCTCTCTCTCTCTCTCTCCCCCCACCATCAAGAGTAGTGACTTGAGTGTTGAAGGTGGCTGAGAGATAGGTGTGAGATATCTTAGTGTCGTGGATCTACCAGGTACAGCCACCATCGGCGTGACGGTGTGTGTATCAACAGACACGTGGCTCGATTCCCTTTACGCCTTTGTGTCCGCTTCAGATGACATTATACACTGGAAGCGCTCAGAATCCGGAGGGGAGAGTGGTTCTCAACGCCATGCGATCAGGGTAGTGCAGAGGCCATTCCACCCCATTTCCTCCCTGTTTAAATCCAGAAGGACATTGGTTACGTGAGGGCTCTGCTCTGAGTATCGGTTCTCCTGTATCAAAGTGGCCTGTGCAAGTACATCCACCAGCCGAGGAGCGCCGGGAAAAGGCAAGCAGTGATGTTCACTGCAGAGGCACTGATGTTTGATCCTTCAAGATCCTCAACCACTGACAGCTGTGGACTCCCATATATTCAGGTCACCCAGAGATCCATTTGGCCAGAAATAGATACATTTACATTTTAGTCATTCAGAGTCGAAGGTCCTTCTATCCAGAGCTATTTGATAGTGAATTCTGATTCATGCACCTACTAAATACTTCTGGCCAGCCAAGTCATCTCAGGTTTTGATCCAAGCAGCTGTCCCCGCTGTATGTGAAGAGACCAAGCAGGCTAAACATCCAGTATCTTCCATGATTGGCTGCTTTGTCTTGGTCCTGAGAACAAGGGATTCTCGTCGCACATGCTCTTCGGAATTTTAACCTAAAAAAAATGTGGTAAACGTTGCCATTTTTGTTTTTTAAATGTAATTTCCATACATGTTTGAAAAGAAATGGCCAAGGAAATGAAAATCCTTTTCATCAGCAACAACACAACTAGATGAAATGCAAAGAACACTTAAGCTTCCTTAAGCTTAAGCTTACGATCTGCTGAGGTTTTAACCACTCAACATGCTTCCCATAAGAACAACTCTTTGTCGTAAATCGTTAATTAGCTCCAGTAGAATGGAAGTAGAATTAAAGTCAGCTTACATGTCATGGAGTTCAGCTAGTGCAGGTGGGCTCCTCCAGCGCACACCGACGCTTGTTGTTTATAAATCATGGCGACGTTGGCAGACAAGTCAGCTTCCCCTGCATATTATTTAGCCTCCATGTGGAGTATGCAGTCTCTCATGTGCCCGTGAGACTGAACACACACTTTACAAGCTGCCTCAGGAAGAATAATCAATATTTATATTTGTACGGGTGGGTCCTCAAATCATGACATCAGTTTCCCCGTTTACAAAAATCCTGCAGTTGTTCATTTTTCTAATTGCAATTCATTATAAACGTGCTCCACTTCCAGGGAGGAATATAAAATAAGCTCATTATTGTCATATAAAAAGATGATTATGCAAATGAGCCATGAAACATAATGCTGTTTTTGGGGTACAGTCAGCTTGTTGATAAAACCTTCCACCAGACCAGTCGATGAGATGGAGGCTATGGAAAGCAGATGTATATTCAGCGTTACAGTCACATTCTAATTTCTGTTTCATGCTACAAAATATTACTGTTCATACATATACTGTATATATCATATCATATATACTATATACTGTGCATACGGTCATTGGAACATCTGATGTTCAACTTGGGCAAAGCATGCCGCTTTCATGTCATTATGCTCAAGTTTCCCAGTTCCAAAAAAAGAGAGCACTTAAATCGCACTACACTCCGTCTTGTAATTTCTACGGAAACAGATTTTCCAAGAGAGCTCGGATGTATTTTCCCAGTGTTGTTATGTAAACAGCAAAGTAGCTTAACCTGGAATCCAATTATTTGCAAAACAACCAGCCAAAATATTCCATGTTAATTCAAACCAAATGGGAAAAGGTGTGACCTCGGTCGTACTCTTTGAACATTCCTCTCTCACAAACCCCCACACATACCCTGTTGGATGGGAGACTCATCTGAGTCAAATAGGTCCCCTGCTCTCTCATCACTCCCTCGTTTAGATCCATCTGCTGATCTGTCGACAGCACCCCACGGCCCGAGCCTCTGACACTTCTGAGGACCTCTTTAGGACCTCACCTCTGGGCTTCATCCAGCCCAGGCACACACACACACGCCGCACACACACTCACCGCCCTCCCCTACAATCCCATAAGTTATCGTGCATCCCTCGGGTGTGTGCGGTGTGTGTTTGGGAGCGCGTATGTGCGGCTCGTCCTGGCAGAGGCGAGGAGCTTCAAAGAGGGCTGAATAAATCCGAGGCAACAAAAAGTGTGCGCTCGCTGCATCTCCTCATTTTAATTTTCAATTAGCAGATAAAACTCCCCCTGAAACCCCCCTCCCCCTCCCCCTCCCCATCCCCCACCCCCTCGCCCTCCCACTCGCTCTCCGCACAAGTGAGGCGTCGTGGAGTCAAGAGGGAAAAAAGGGTGGTGGGGGGATGGGGGGGAGGGATACAGCACATGCCTCTGCTGTGCCTCAATGGGACTCACTTGATCAGCCCCCCCTCCGATACCCCACCCCCTACCACCACCCACCCCAACTCCCTCTCCCCTCCCCTCCCCTCCCCCCATGGTGCGGGCGCGTGGAGGAGGGCGGTTGTTTTGCTCCTGTCTCCTGTCAGTGTCGAGTCGTCCAAAGACTGTTCATTAAAGTGCTCTTTTCTGTTGTGAGTGTCGAGCAGCGGCGCTAACAGGGCTAAACACTCTGGTCGGCGTGGCGACCCTATAGTTCATCTGGCGCGAGGCCAGCACTAATTAGGAGCGCAGCACTTTGCTGCGGCCGCCCACCCCTCCTCCCACCGGATCACCTGTCAGCCCCTCGCTGCCACGAGCCAGAGGGGCCAGCTAATTACCTGAGCCCTGGCTGAAGTCCGCTTCGACGCTCGTAATCAAGCTAATTAAATGATGACTTTAGCGGCCAATGCCCGTACCCAGGGATTAACAATACATCCTCACCTGATTACCTGCGTATTGTTAGAGGCATCAAATAACAACTTTGGACTCTCTTTATCGCCAACGTCTTCCAAGTGAAGCGGCCTCCGCCCTTGGTATGCACGAGGGAAGGAAGTTGTTGTATATTGCTTAATATTAATATAAACATACAGTTTCAGGCACAATAACAAGATAAACGGTAGAATGAACTGTGTCATACCTACACATAATTTAGTTTTCATGTTCAACGCTTCTGTAAGGATCCTGCATTTCCCTCCCGATATAACGTTGTATATAAATCTAACTAAATACCCCAGAATAAAATTGGATGAAGAGTATAAGGTTGTGTTTACCCAGATAACGTATTGTAGACTACCTATGTTCCTCAGTATAATTGAGGCTATAAAGATGCTATAAAAAGTTATGATGACCAGAGAGTCCATTTGGACAGATGTCTAGGACGCAGAGGTGTCAAGTAACAAAGTACAAATACTTCGTTACCTTACTTAAGTAGAAATTTTGGGTG
Source organism: Gadus morhua (assembly GCF_902167405.1). Lineage (NCBI taxonomy): Eukaryota > Metazoa > Chordata > Actinopteri > Gadiformes > Gadidae > Gadus > Gadus morhua. The sequence goes on from NC_044069.1 coordinate 20,598,663, forward strand.
TCTATACTTTACTGGAGTAATTATTTTTCAGCCTACTTTTTACTTCTACTTCTTACATTTTCACGCACTTATCTGTACTTTCTACTCCTTACTTTTTAAAAATGGCCTTGTTACTCCTATTTAATTTCGGCTTGTTTTTATTCTGCCGGCATTCAAAAAAATACAAACAAAAAAACCTATCCAGATTATTTGTGCCATCGGATAGAGTGAATTTGATTGGTTGGATGAGAATAGAAACATATACCATTCTGACACCCTATTGGTTTATACGCGATCCATGGCACCTGCGCATGACCAGAGCCCGTACATTCTCTGACATGACATAAATCGCACATTCCAGCTACGAAATAGCAGACGTAGATGAGCGAAATGTCCCAACCAAGCACCAGTGAGGAGGTTGGTAGCCAAGAAGACCAGCCAACCCTTCTACATCACTGGCTGGAAGAATTTTTTGAAATGGTTGTATAGTCATTAGAAAAAAAAAATTTTGGGGGAAGTGGGGCAGTGTGCTATAGAGGTGTGTTGTGTGTGTGTGTCACTAATTCACGGATGGGATAAATGCAGAGACCAAATTCCTTGTGTGTGTGGGCATACTTGGCAAAAAAGCTGATTGTAATCTATAGGCCCCTGTGGCACGGCCTAAACTTTTGTCCTTAATGGCATTTTTTCACCCTTGCATTACTTTTACTTTAATACTTTAAGTAGTTTTGAAACCAGTACTTTTATACTTTTACTTAAGTAAAAAGCTTGAGTTGATACTTCAACTTCTACAGAAGTACCTTTAAATGCTAGTATCTATACTTCTACTTGAGTAATGAATGTGAATACTTTTGAGACCTCTGCAGGACGAGACAAGTTTCCACACTGGACAGCTTTCAGGTATTTTGTTTATTTTATCCGGTCTTTGGCCCCACGGTGACGTCGACGACACAACTAAGTAGGTTAACTGGACAGAGAGGGGGCTACATCTGGACAGAGAGGGGGGCTCACTCTGGACAGAGAGGGGGCTAAATCTGGACAGAGAGGGGGGCTCACTCTGAGAGGGGGGCTCACGCTGGACAGAAAGGGGGGCTCACTCTGGATAGAGAGGCGCCCTGGTGTGCAGAGTTACAGAGCAGACCTTAAAAAGCCTTCATGGTGACTGGCGTTGGATGATGGGATGATGGGATCGATGAGTTCCCCCTCCCCCTGTTATTCACCTTACTCTTCCCTTTACATCCCTTCTCCTTCCGACCCCAGGGGAGTCGTAAACACTCCACCACATCGACATCACATCCAAAAAAGATCCTGGAAGTGAACTCAATGTTGTCCATAAGGCCAAAACCCCATTGGTCATAGTAAAAGGCTCACCACCCAGGGCTAATCTCCTATTGGTTTTGTGCGCTAAAGCAGTGCTAATCCACAAACGGTGTGAGTTAATACCAAAAGCTATCTCAAATACTCTCCTCCCCGGGTACAGGTCGGGACGCAGAGAAGCAAAGTGTGTGCGTGAGGCTTTCGAAACCAGGGTTGAATTTCCTTTCAGAGTCGAGTCTGCGTCTCGTTGCCAAGGACTTCTGGATGACTTCCAGCTCCCAAGGCTTTTGCCACACAGCATACGCTTGAGTGACAAGGGAGACATCTGTTGCTCGCTGGATCGCAAACGGCAGCACGTCGACTCTTAAGGCAGCGATCGGAGCACAATGACACCACGACGCTGTTGTAACCACCTCGGCCCAGCTCCTACTTGATGGTACACCTGACATCATGTAACATGTTTGCGTTTGGTTCGGTTCAAGTTATGGTCGGTCATAACATTAGAATATAGTTGCTATGACGTGGAGGCGGGCAATTCGTTGGCCCTAATCAGATTTCCCGCCATTTTTGTGCTCCAACCGTGGCACTCAGCCAAATGATGCCATCACTTGTTAGCTCAATTACTAATGTAACCTGAGGGTTCGGTATGTGGTGGTGGATAAGTCTTTATGAGAATAAACAGCAGGATGGAGACGGATGACTTTCTCAAGCGGTACTTTACTTTTCTTCACAACTCACAATAACTCCACTTCTTTGTTCGGACCCTTCACGTGCCCTGGTGTGCAGAGTTACAGAGCAGACCTTAAAAAGCCTTCATGGTGACTGGCGTTTGATGATGGGATGATGGGATCGATGAGTTCTCACAACAACTCCAGAGAACTCACAACAACTCCACTTCTTTGTTCGGACCCTTCACGTGACTGAATTAACCAATCAGAAGCTAGAACTTAGACTGAGGTAAACGTGAGGGAATCAGAGTGAGGCAGATGCAACAGAATATCCTGACTGTGTTAAATATGTAAACATGTAAATATGTAAATAATACATGTGTAACATAAATATGTAAATAATTAACCGACTAAACATTGTAATTACATTTCTAGTAAATTAACTCAAATATAAATTATATTAACTTCTTCTACCACTCTCAAATATGAATTAACTACTAAACCTTACACTAATAACTCTCTGAACCTCTGAGTTGCTGATCTGTTACGAGGGAGGCTACGCCAGCACTTGGAAGACGCTCCATTGCGTTTAAGGAACAGTGTGGATTGTTATCCGGAATACATCATGCCTAAGAGCATGTTGGATATACAGACGATTGAAAGACTCATCCCGACGTTCCAGGAAGCAGGGGAGTAAGGTCTAGCAGGTTTAATCTCCCAGACAACAAAACATGTGATATGTGAGAGAAACAGATTGGGAACTGGGAGCAAGATCAGGATGTTCTCGTGAGGCTCCGTCCCGAATTGAAGCTGGTGGAATGTGGTTCTTCCAGAGAGAAAGGCAGATTGGAGAATTTTTACATGACAGCGCTTCCCGCCAATTGGTTAATTTGTTTCTAGGCCATTAAGGGGATGGCTGCTGTATCCAGATACACAGAAACACATGTGCACACACACGAGAGAGAGAGAGAGAGAGAGAGAGAGAGAGAGAGTGAGATACAGAGAGTGAGAGAGAAACAGGGAGAGAGAGAGACAGAGAGGGAGATTTACACCACATTATGTAACTATTTTCTCTATGTTTTTTGTTTAGGCAAAGGTGCAATCTTATCAACTACCAGTATGTCTGAGACATTCAATTCTGATTATAACAAATGCAAATGTGAAATATGTTTGTGTATGTGTGCGCGTGCATCCAGGCAGACCAGACTCTGATCTTAAGGTTTCCCTCTATCCCTGCATTAAATAGCAAAAGGAAAATAATAACAATGTGTAGAAATAATGTTTGATTGATGACTTGAACAATCATTTATGAATAATAACTTGATACCTTCATGGGAAACCAGTTTCACTCTCTTTGTACTCCATGACACATGCACGTCAGTTATAGAGCGCGTCTGTTTCGGTAGCTTCACTATACTTTCTCTGGCGGAACAACCACTGCTGGAAAGAACATCATTCACTGCTTGGATTTGAGCGCTTGCATATGCCGCCCATGTGGCTCAGGAGCCAATAATAGGAAATAGGCTCTATCACTGATGTGTTACCTCGTAATTTTTTTGACATTGTCAAATATGTCCGTCTTATGCCAGCCTTTTTCCCGGCATGGTCTGCGTGTTTACACTGACGGCTTGATTTCGCAACCCAGTATACCCTCTCAGACCCTTCACATATTGGCGCTTTCATTTTCATGTAAATGCAATTAGACGGCTTCACGGTTCCAGGGGCGGGGCTTTGGTCGAGGTGTTGTTGCGTTGTCTCAGAGACAACAGAGACAACGCAGCAAAATCAACATGAGTAGTTAACTGTGAAATCCGCGAGCTGCTGACCATCATGGGAGAGAATGTGAGTCGCATTTATCGAAGACGGGGAAATATGGTGCGATCTACGGGAAAGTGCCAGAGGAACTTTCCTTCCCAGGCTTTCGTCGGGATAAAAAACAAGTGGTCACCAAATTAAAGTATTTGTTGGCATTTTTGCACTTGTAAATAGTTAATCACGTATGTAGCCTACACTCAGATATAGTCTTCACATTATTTTACGAGATTGGCTTAAATAATTAAAAAAAAAACATTGAGAGTATGCACATTTTCTGAGGAGGTCTCTGTGCTTAGTCCTAACTTCTAAACCGTACACTAATAACTCTCTGAACCGCCTACTCCAACAAACCAAGAAAGCAGGCTCCTTGACGAAGGAGGATAATACCCCTTCGGTTTTACAAAGGCTAGACAGTGAAATTGCGGGGCGTGCCAAGCCACGACTGGCAGTGTTAAAATGCCTAATGATAGCTTGTGACTTAACTGACATTATTTGAAGGAAAACCTATGATGTTTTAGATTGCTACTTAATTGATGACTTGAACTGATCAATCGCAAGGTTAGCTGAAGTTGTTGAGTAAACATGAATGAAAGGAAGAATCCAGTTCATAAATTGTTGTGCTTTTCCCACCGATTTAGCCCAAGAACACATAGCTGTTGGTGTCAACAGCTATGTGGATCACATAGCAGAGACTTAACTAGCTCGCAGCATATGAAGTGCAATGAGGGATGGTATTCTGTCTTTAGTTGGCTTAGAGCTTTTAATTGGTATAATATTAAAGAATGGGCAGGCAATTTGGAGAAACCAGAAAGACTTTGGCACAATTTGAAGGTAACCAACTGAAAAAATCGAACCTCTCCGTTCAGCCCTCTCTACAAAGCCACGCCTCCAAAACAAATAAAGAGAATTTCAACAAATAGGACAATATGACACTTTAAATTCTTTCATTTTTGTCCTGCTTAAAGTTGGTGAGCTTATGATGCGTGCGTAGCGTAAGGTGCCTTGGGTTACAGAATACATTACAACAATCATTTCTTTACAGCAGGGGAGTATGGCTTCAGTGCAATGTCTGGCGCTGCGCTGAGGGCCCTGTGATGAAGGTCGGAGGCTTCATGTCAACATGAGTTCCGGGACGTTCTGAAGGTCTCAGCATTTCTTGGTTCAGACTGTGTAGCAGCAAACAGATCTGCTCTCCCTGTGGCTAGAGGAGATTCAACACTTCTGACAAGAGAACTCGAATCAGCCTCCAAACGTACAAAGCATAACCGTATGTTCTATAGGTTCTCCGATGCCTGTGGCGCGCACACTTCATAACCTATTATATCACATGTTATAGTGTGTCTTCTTCCACTAACTGCATTCCCTTTTTTCTATTTCTACCGAGCAATGTAAAAAAGCTCCTTTGTTTCAGTTTTATGAGCAGGACAGGAGAAGACAGGCGAGACAGAATAATATCGACAACAACAACATAACAACATTTCCGGGGGGCGTTTACGCCCTCCAGGTGTGTATAAGTGGAGGAACGTCTTATCTTTTCGTTTTTCGTTCTCGTGCTAATCGTGCCTCAGCCATTACGGCAATTACCGCTCTGCAGTTGACGTGATGTTCATACGAGTGGAGCACCCCTCTCCCCCTCACCCTGGGGGAGGGCAAACAGCATTTGAGCCGATCGATGGTCCGGTGAGTGTGCGGCTTGCCGGCGGGGCGGTAATGAGATTGTTGTTTGGTTTGATGATGAGCGAAGTGGTGTCTTTGTTGGGTTTTCAGGGCTTTCGTAAGATGTGAGGAAAAGGCTTTTGAAAGCTAATAGGCTGATGCACGTGGCCCATACACATACACACACTCTTCCTCTCGCTCTTTCTCTCTCACACACACACACACACTTACACACACACACACACACAAACACACACACACACACACACAGACACACAGACACAAACCCTCTTTGTCTCTCTCTCTCGCTCTCTGTCTCTCTCTCTCCCTGTTTCTCTCTCACTCTCTGTATCTCACTCTCTCTCTCTCTCTCTCTCTCTCTCTCTCTCTCTCTCTCTCTCTCTCTCTCTCTCTCTCTCTCTCTCTCTCTCTCTCTCTCTCTCTCTCTCTCTCTCTCTCTCTCTCTCTCTCTCTCTCTCTCTCTCTCTCTCTCTCTCTCTCTATCTCTCTCACACAGGGGATTAGGCTAGGCTTTAGCCTCTGTTTGAGATAGGCAGATAGGAGCTAGGCTTTAGCCTCTGTTTGAGATAGATATGAAG